>NC_048579.1:3818449-3878449 GCF_013265735.2 Oncorhynchus mykiss | reverse complement strand
TGTATAGACCACCCCCTGTATAGACCACCCTGTGTATAGACTGTATAGACCACCCCCTGTATAGACCACCCTGTGTATAGACTGTATAGACCACCCCTGTATGACTGTATAGACCACCCCCTTTATAGACTGTATAGACCACCCCCTGTATAGACTGTATAGACCACCCCCTGTATAGACTGTATAGACCAACCCCTGTATAGACTGTATAGACCACCCCCTGTATAGACTGTATAGACCAACCCCTGTATAGACTGTATAGACCACCCCCTGTATAGACTGTATAGACCACCCCCTGAATAAACTGTATAGACCAACCCCTGTATAGACTGTATAGACCACCCCCTGTATAGACTACACCCAGTATAGACCACCCCCTGTATAGACTGTATAGACCACCCCCTGTATAGACCACCCCCTGTATAGACCACCCCGTGTATAGACTTTATAGACCACCCTGTGTATAGACTGTATAGACCACCCCCTGTATAGACTGTATAGACCACCCCGTGTATGAGATTCCCTCTCTGCTCTGACAGACGTGAGCCTCCGACTCTCGTCCCTCCAGCGTTTGACATCATAATTTATATCCTGACAGAATCATAGCTACGGCCAGGGTGCTGGAGGTCCTGTAATCACCCCTGATAACCTGAAATAACTTTAACAAAATGATAGAATTACATCTGTGTTCAGAAAGAAATTAAATCATTGAAAATACTAAACCATGAGTAGACCTGTAGTTTAGCCACAATAGACTAGGTGTGGATTGTGTGTAGCCCAATCACAAGGCATGCCTACAATCAGGAAGCGTGTGTAGCCCAATCAGGAAGCATGCCTACAATCAGGAAGCGTGTGTAGCCCAATCAGGAAGCATGCCTACAATCAGGAAGCGTGCGTAGCCCAATCGCAAGGCATGCCTACAATCAGGAAGCGTGTGTAGCCCAATCAGGAAGCATGCCTACAATCAGGAAGCATGCCTACAATCAGGATGCGTGCCTACAATCAGGAAGCGTGCCTACAATCAGGAAGCGTGCCTACAATCAGGAAGCGTGCCTACAATCAGGAAGCGTGCCTACAATCAGGAAGCGTGCCTACAATCAGGAAGCGTGCCTACAATCAGGAAGCGTGCCTACAATCAGGAAGCGTGCCTACAATCAGGAAGCGTGCCTACAATCAGGAAGTGTGCCTACAATCAGGAAGTGTGCCTACAATCAGGAAGCGTGCCTACAATCAGGAAGTGTGCCTACAATCAGGAAGCGTGCCTACAACCAGGAAGCGTGCCTACAATCAGGAAGCGTGCCTACAATCAGGAAGCGTGCCTACAATCAGGAAGCATGCCTACAATCAGGAAGCATGCCTACAATCAGGAAGCATGCCTACAATCAGGAAGCATGCCTACAATCAGGAAGCATGCCTACAATCAGGAATTGTGCCAAATCTGTCAGTGAAACAGCACGCAGACAAAACAGGCTTTTTAGCAGGATTTCAAATGCAGGATGGGAAGCAAATGTGTTTTTCCTGAAAAGAGAATACGAATCTTTCTGGAGGCTTCCCGACCTAGTAGATCCACATCCAAATTGTGTTTTTTCTGAAAAGAGAATACGAATCTTTCTGGAGGCTTCCCGACCTAGTAGATCCACATCCAAATCGGCCTACTGAGTGAACGTTATTGATTTACAAAGTAGAACGCGAGAGAGAGATGAGCTTTTGGCATGGACCGTCGTCGGGGAGCGAGGCGAACTGCATTTCATTGGGTGACTCAGTGAAACTGGGAATCTTATTTATTTATTTTTTAGGACTATAATTTTCTCCTTCTATTGTACAACGTGTCTCCTCGCACACCTGGGCCTTGGCGGATTCAGGACAAGGGCGTCTTTATTGATCTCGGTGTGACAGTGTCAAAGTAGTCTGGCATTTTGATCAGTTTTGCAGTGTTAAAAAGAGATTCTGCGAAAAATCTTCAGTCATCTAAAATGATGTTGATTTGAATTAAATGTGTTTTATGAAAGGCGCCATTTTTACCACTACAACAAAGTGCCTCTATTCCACTGCAGCAAATTAATTATTATTTATTTTTAATTATGCGCTCAGGTACCTCACCCTCGCTCTCGGCTGACTTTGTGTTTCCGACATCTTCCATTTCATTAATGAAACACTGTGTAAGGTCTTTTAGATGTTTAAAATGAAGACGACACAGCAGCCATTTTACAGTGAAATGCAATCAGTTCCCGTCACTAGTGTTTGTTCAGTCTGAATCAATTCCAGTTCAGCTTTTTGGAAAAAGGATCTGAAATAGTTTTTAACACAACAATGACGAGGGATATGAAATGGACTCACTCTGACAATGGCTGTTCCCTCACAGTATCTCACTCTGACAATGGCTGTTCCCTCACAGTATCTCACTCTGACAATGGCTGTTCCCTCACAGTATCTCACTCTGACAATGGCTGTTCCCTCACAGTATCTCACTCTAACAATGGCTGTTCCCTCACAGTATCTCACTCTGACAATGGCTGTTCCCTCACAGTATCTCACTCTGACAATGGCTGTTCCCTCACAGTATCTCACTCTAACAATGGCTGTTCCCTCACAGTATCTCACTCTGACAATGGCTGTTCCCTCACAGTATCTCACTCTGACAATGGCTGTTCCCTCACAGTATCTCACTCTAACAATGGCTGTTCCCTCACAGTATTCCTAGTTATATCTCTCAGTAGTATACCTGTCTAACCTCTGCCTCTCTCTCTGTCCCTCTCTCTGTCTCTCTCTGTCCCTCTCTCTGTCTCTCTCTGTCTCTCTCTCTGTCTCTCTCTCTGTCTCTCTCTCTGTCTCTCTCTCTGTCTCTCTCTGTCCCTCTCTCTGTCCCTCTCTCTGTCCCTCTCTCTGTCTCTCTCTCTGCCTCTCTCTCTCTCTCTCTCTGTCTCTCTCTGTCTCTCTCTGTCTCTCTCTCTGTCTCTCTCTCTGTCTCTCTCTCTGTCTCTCTCTCTGTCTCTCTCTCTGTCTCTCTCTCTGTCTCTCTCTGTCCCTCTCTCTGTCCCTCTCTCTGTCTCTCTCTCTGCCTCTCTCTCTCTCTCTCTCTCTCTCTCTCTCTCTCTCTCTCTGTCTCTCTCTCTCTCTCTCTCTCTCTCTCTCCAGATAAACCAGAGAACTATGACGTGTGGTACGAGAGTCGCTTCGAGGACTGTGACAAGGAAGCCTGCCTGTCCTTCTCCAAGGAGTCTCTGTGTAACCGCGTCACCGTGGACCACAACTACTACGCTGTGTGTCAGAACCTGCTGTCGCGTTACGCCACGTGGCGAGGGACCACCGGCGGCCTGCTCCACGACCCCCCCGCCCACGTAGCCAAAGACGGCCAGCTGGAAGCGCTGTTGGACGAGTGTACCAACCCTAAAAAACGCTACGGACGCTTCACGGCCGCCAAGGAGCTGAGGGACTACCTCACCCAACTAGTTTCCTCCTCCTCCTCCTCAGCCACGGCGAGGTGATGAACAGAGCCTACTACCCTGACCATGTCCCCAGGAACTTAACCCTTGATCTTCCTCGTCTCACTTCAAGTGCAGGAGATCTCCTCACTGGTCACACAGCAGTGGTTTGGTCTCCTTCCTGGTGGAAACCCAAACTGATCGTTAGGAGATGTTTAAAGGGAACTAGGAAGTCCTTCACTGCTGGTTTATATTATTCCTTCTGACTTTGTTTGGTAGCTGGTGAGAATGAGGTGCTTGGAGCTAGTGGACCAGGAGAAGGGGATCGACAGGCCCAGAGCAGGACCCCAGAGCAGGACTGTTCTCCTGGGGGAGAGCGCCTGGCTACTCTAATGGAGCATGTGGTGTCTGACTCAATGACTCCTCTCTCCTCTGTCTGTCCACCAGGACCCCTCTGTCTGTCCACCAGGACCCCTCTGTCTGTCCACCAGGACCCCTCTGTCTGTCCACCAAGACCCCTCTGTCTGTCCACCAGGACCCCTCTGTCTGTCCACCAGGACCCCTCTGTCTGTCCACCAGGACCCCTCTGTCCACCAGGACTCTTGTGTTTGCTAACATTGAATCTTAACAATATGTTTTTTCTACCAGAACCTGTTGTTCTTATGGTTCGGGGTTGAATGAATCTCAGAACAGGACCGTGTGTCAGAAGGCTGGTCTGAGGGGAAGGTACCTCTCCTATAGTCCCACAGTTCAGCAGGTAAAGAGAGGGAGGTGCTGTTAGTGTTCATGACCCTGTAGGAACCTCCCTGTCTGTTCTGACCCTTTAGGAACCTCCCTGTCTGTTCTGACCCTGTAGGAACCTCCCTGTCTGTTCTGACCCTGTAGGAACCTCCCTGTCTGTTCTGACCCTGTAGGAACCTCCCTGTCTGTTCTGACCCTGTAGGGACCTCCCTGTCTGTTCTGACCCTGTAGGAACCTCCTGTAGGAACCTCCCTGTCTGTTCTGACCCTGTAGGAACCTCCTGTAGGGACCTCCCTGTCTGTTCTGACCCTGTAGGGACCTCCCTGTCTGTTCTGACCCTGTAGGAACCTCCCTGTCTGTGTCTGGAAACACAAGCTGAAATAGAACTCAGCCCAGGGTCAGGATGAACCAAGCTGAAATAGAACTCAGCCCAGGGTCAGGATGAAGCAAGCTGAAATAGAACTCAGCCCAGGGTCAGGATGAACCAAGCTGAAATAGAACTCAGCCCAGGGGAAGGTTTAACCAAGCTGAAATAGAACTCAGCCCAGGGGAAGGTTTAACCAAGCTGAAATATAACTCAGCCCAGGGGAAGGTTTAACCAAGCTGAAATAGAACTCAGCCCAGGGTCAGGATGAACTAAGCTGAAATAGAACTCAGCCCAGGGGAAGGTTTAACCAAGCTGAAATAGAACTCAGCCCAGGGGAAGGTTTAACCAAGCTGAAATAGAACTCAGCCCAGGGTCAGGATGAACCAAGCTGAAATAGAACTCAGCCCAGGGGAAGGTTTAACCAAGCTGAAATAGAACTCAGCCCAGGGGAAGGTTTAACCAAGCTGAAATAGAACTCAGCCCAGGGGAAGGTTTAACCAAGCTGAAATAGAACTCAGCCCAGGGGAAGGTTTAACCAAGCTGAAATAGAACTCAGCCCAGGGTCAGGATGAACCAAGCTGAAATAGAACTCAGCCCAGGGAAAGGTTTAACCAAGCTGAAATAGAACTCAGCCCAGGGGAAGGTTTAACCAAGCTGAAATAGAACTCAGCTCAGGGGAAGGTTTAACCAAGCTGAAATAGAACTCAGCCCAGGGGAAGGTTTAACCAAGCTGAAATAGAACTCAGCCCAGGGTCAGGATGAACCAAGCTGAAATAGAACTCAGCCAAGGGGAAGGTTTAACCAAGCTGAAATAGAACTCAGCCCAGGGGAAGGTTTAACCAAGCTGAAATAGAACTCAGCCCAGGGGAAGGTTTAGCCAAGCTGAAATAGAACTCAGCCCAGGGAAAGGTTTAACCAAGCTGAAATAGAACTCAGCCCAGGAGAAGGTTTAACCAAGCTGAAATAGAACTCAGCCCAGGGTCAGGATGAACCAAGCTGAAATAGAACTCAGCCCAGGGTCAGGTTTAACCAAGCTGAAATAGAACTCAGCCCAGGGGAAGTTTTAACCAAGCTGCTGAAATAGAACTCAGCTCAGGGGAAGGTTTAACCAAGCTGAAATAGAACTCAGCCCAGGGGAAGGTTTAACCAAGCTGAAATAGAACTCAGCCCAGGGTCAGGATGAACCAAGCTGAAATAGAACTCAGCCCAGGGTCAGGATGAACCAAGCTGAAATAGAACTCAGCCCAGGGTCAGGTTTAACCAGGCTGAAATAGAACTCAGCCCAGGGGAAGTTTTAACCAAGCTGCTGAAATAGAACTCAGCTCAGGGGAAGGTTTAACCAAGCTGAAATAGAACTCAGCCCAGGGGAAGGTTTAACCAAGCTGAAATAGAACTCAGCCCAGGGTCAGGATGAACCAAGCTGAAATAGAACTCAGCCCAGGGTCAGGATGAACCAAGCTGAAATAGAACTCAGCCCAGGGTCAGGATGAACCAAGCTGAAATAGAACTCAGCCCAGGGGAAGGTTTAACTAAGGGGAAGGTTTAACCAAGCTGAAATAGAACTCAGCCCAGGGGAAGGTTTAACCAAGCTGAAATAGAACTCAGCCCAGAGGAAAGTGTAACCAAGCTGAAATAGAACTCAATAGAACTCAGCCCAGAGGAAGGTTTAACCAAGCTGAAATAGAACTCAGCCCAGGGGAAGGTTTAACCAAGCTGAAATAGAACTCAGCCCAGGGTCAGGATGAACCAAGCTGAAATAGAACTCAGCCCAGGGTCAGGATGAACCAAGCTGAAATAGAACTCAGCCCAGGGGAAGGTTTAACCAAGCTGAAATAGAACTCAGCCCAGGGGAAGGTTTAACCAAGCTGAAATAGAACTCAGCCCAGGGGAAGGGTGAACCAAGCTGAAATAGAACTCAGCCCAGAGGAAGGGTGAACCAAGCTGAAATAAGGGCCCCTGTTTGAATAGTTAAAAATGAAATGCATCCTTAATTCCTTCCTTGGTGTAAACTCTGATCTGACATCGGTTAAGGTGAAAGACATTTAGTGGAATCACTTGGAAGTCCCAACACTTCCAAATAGACTCCTCTCCTTATTTCATTTCCTTCACTACCAGTCAACATGCTCTGTCCCAACACTTCCAAATAGACTCCTCTCCTTGTGTCCTTACCTTCACTACCAGTCAACATGCTCTGTCCCAACACTTCCAAATAGACTCCTCTCCTTGTTTCCTTTCCTTCACTACCAGTCACTATCACTGTTGTTGTATAATATATAAGAGGTTAAAGAACTGGAAAGAGGAACATCCTGTCTTTCACCTATCAGGATCTTTCAGATGAGTGGTGTTGTGTGGGTAAAGGAACAAGGACAGGAAGTGATTTGGAAGAATTGAGTCATATTTCCATTGCGGTACCTACAGAGTCTGGAATTAGCGTTAATTGATTTGAATGGCTTTTTAGTGTCTAGTTTGTCTAATGTTTTCTCCAATCTCCTCTACAGTTCCACTGTCTGTCTGTTCTGTTTGAAAAGGGAAATGCTGATTCTGTCTTAACTCTTCTGTGTGTGTGTGGGGTTTGTTTTGTTGTTGTACTTCCTCAACAGTCCCGATTTTGACTCCTCACATGTTGTAATTTCTTTTGAGTTTTGTGTTCGATATTAAACGTTGCCTCTTCGCTCCTCAGCGAACGCTCTGAGCCATCGAGCTTTAAAATGGTCTATATTTCTAATCTCCAGCCAATGTTATGGGGATTCAAAGCAGATCCAGAAGTTGGTTGTCCTTCTACAGGTCTGGGGGCAGGTTCATGACCCCTGTCTGTCTGGTAAAGCAATAACGACTAGTTTGGCTGAAAAAAATGGATAGGATTATTATAGTTATAGTTATTATTATAGTTATGATTTAGAATCTCCTTGTGGATGTCTGAAATGGCACCCTATTCCCTATATATAGTGCACGACTTTTGACCCCATGGTAGTGCACTAAATAAGGAATAGGGTGCGATTTCGGACTCAAACGCCTGGGTTTGTTGTCATCGGGAATGTTTCCTGTTTCCTGTTTCCCCCCCGGGGGGCCTGGAGGATTCTAATTGGTTTGTTCAGTAGTTGGAGGAGGGGTTTGTATGTAAATAACTGTCTGCTTTTGTACTGTGATGTTTCATTTGAGTATTTTATATCAGCGGTGTCTGATTTCACTGTGCCTTTCATTCAAAGGTTGTATTTACAACTTTTTAGTGGGTTTAAATATTAAAATATATATATATATATATCTATACTTACCTGATGTTGTTGTTTCTGTCAGTCCATTTCCTCCTCATGTTGTCACTGCAGGTGTTTTATGTTTTTGACTGCAGCCCTTTATAACGTATGTATGACTGTCGCTCGCTCTGGGGCCTGACTGTCGCTCGCTCTGGGGCCTGACTGTCGCTCGCTCTGGGGCCTGACTGTCGCTCGCTCTGGGGCCTGACTGTCGCTCGCTCTGGGGCCTGACTGTCGCTCGCTCTGGGGCCTGACTGTCGCTCGCTCTGTATTTCCCTTTGTGAACCCAGCTGAGGTCAACAGACACACAGTAGTTAAATTGGTCCCGCCAGGCATGAGAGTCCAGATGGAGCCCTGGTACCTTGAGTTATGCAAATATTGAGTTGTCCAATAAACACTGTCTACAAGTAAATAATCAGTCAGCAACACGAATAATAAACAGCAAAATCCCACAACCCCCCCCAGTAGTAGAGTGGTTGACCTATTCAGTTGGTCAGCTTGTTGCGTTCAGATGAGGAAGTGGCACACAGAGAGAAACACACATGCCCCAGTCATTGTACATCATTCTGAATGCAATCGTTTTGGAAACACACACAAGCTGTTTTAATGGCCTGCACTTTGACGAGGAGCATCACACCTTTTTTTCAAATGCCTGTTGCCCTCGCCAATGAATGCAGAGAGATGGGAGTTAAATCAAACACGTGTCAGGTATCAGTAACTACAGGTAACAGTAACTACAGGTAACAGTAACTACAGGTGTACAGTAACTACAGGTAACAGTAACTACAGGTGTACAGTAACTACAGGTGAAAGTAACTACAGGTAACAGTAACTACAGGTGTACAGTAACTACAGGTGTACAGTAACTACAGGTGTACAGTAACTACAGGTAACAGTAACTACAGGTAACAGTAACTACAGGTAACAGTAACTACAGGTGTACAGTAACTACAGGTGTACAGTAACTACAGGTAACAGTAACTACAGGTAACAGTAACTACAGGTGTACAGTAACTACAGGTGTACAGTAACTACAGGTGTACAGTAACTACAGGTAACAGTAACTACAGGTAACAGTAACTACAGGTAACAGTAACTACAGGTGTACAGTAACTACAGGTAACAGTAACTACAGGTAACAGTAACTACAGGTAACAGTAACTACAGGTAACAGTAACTACAGGTGTACAGTAACTACAGGTGTACAGTAACTACAGGTAACAGTAACTACAGGTAACAGTAACTACAGGTGTACAGTAACTACAGGTAACAGTAACTACAGGTAAAAGTAACTACAGGTAACAGTAACTACAGGTAACTACAGGTAACAGTAACTACAGGTGTACAGTAACTACAGGTAACAGTAACTACAGGTAAAAGTAACTACAGGTAACAGTAACTACAGGTAACTACAGGTAACAGTAACTACAGGTGTACAGTAACTACAGGTAACAGTAACTACAGGTAACAGTAACTACAGGTAACAGTAACTACAGGTAACAGTAACTACAGGTAACAGTAACTACAGGTAACAGTAACTACAGGTGTACAGTAACTACAGGTAACAGTAACTACAGGTGTACAGTAACTACAAGTAACAGTAACTACAGGTAACAGTAACTACAGGTAACAGTAACTACAGGTAACAGTAACTACAGGTGTACAGTAACTACAGGTGTACAGTAACTACAAGTAACAGTAACTACAGGTAACAGTAACTACAGGTAACAGTAACTACAGGTAACAGTAACTACAGGTGTACAGTAACTACAGGTGTACAGTAACTACAGGTAACAGTAACTACAGGTAAAAGTAACTACAGGTAACAGTAACTACAGGTAACAGTAACTACAGGTAACAGTAACTACAAGTAACAGTAACTACAGGTAACAGTAACTACAGGTAACAGTAACTACAGGTAACAGTAACTACAGGTGTACAGTAACTACAGGTAACAGTAACTACAGGTGTACAGTAACTACAAGTAACAGTAACTACAGGTAACAGTAACTACAGGTAACAGTAACTACAGGTAACAGTAACTACAGGTGTACAGTAACTACAGGTGTACAGTAACTACAAGTAACAGTAACTACAGGTAACAGTAACTACAGGTAACAGTAACTACAGGTAACAGTAACTACAGGTGTACAGTAACTACAGGTGTACAGTAACTACAGGTAACAGTAACTACAGGTAAAAGTAACTACAGGTAACAGTAACTACAGGTAACAGTAACTACAGGTAACAGTAACTACAGGTGTACAGTAACTACAGGTAACAGTAACTACAGGTGTACAGTAACTACAAGTAACAGTAACTACAGGTAACAGTAACTACAGGTGTACAGTAACTACAGGTGTACAGTAACTACAGGTAACAGTAACTACAGGTAAAAGTAACTACAGGTAAAAGTAACTACAGGTAAAAGTAACTACAGGTAACAGTAACTACAGGTAACAGTAACTACAGGTAACAGTAACTACAGGTAACAGTAACTACAGGTGTACAGTAACTACAGGTAACAGTAACTACAGGTGTACAGTAACTACAAGTAACAGTAACTACAGGTAACAGTAACTACAGGTAACAGTAACTACAGGTGTACAGTAACTACAGGTGTACAGTAACTACAGGTAACAGTAACTACAGGTAACAGTAACTACAGGTAACAGTAACTACAGGTGTACAGTAACTACAGGTAACAGTAACTACAGGTAACAGTAACTACAGGTAACAGTAACTACAGGTAACAGTAACTACAGGTAACAGTAACTACAGGTGTACAGTAACTACAGGTAACAGTAACTACAGGTAACAGTAACTACAGGTAACAGTAACTACAGGTATCAGTAACTACAGGTAACAGTAACTACAGGTGTACAGTAACTACAGGTGTACAGTAACTACAGGTATCAGTAACTACAGGTAACAGTAACTACAGGTGTACAGTAACTACAGGTAACAGTAACTACAGGTAACAGTAACTACAGGTATCAGTAACTACAGGTGTACAGTAACTACAGGTGTACAGTAACTACAGGTGTACAGTAACTACAGGTATCAGTAACTACAGGTAACAGTAACTACAGGTATCAGTAACTACAGGTAACAGTAACTACAGGTGTACAGTAACTACAGGTGTACAGTAACTACAGGTATCAGTAACTACAGGTAACAGTAACTACAGGTATCAGTAACTACAGGTAACAGTAACTACAGGTGTACAGTAACTACAGGTAACAGTAACTACAGGTGTACAGTAACTACAGGTAACAGTAACTACAGGTAACAGTAACTACATTACAGTACATGTTTGGCTGAGTGCCAGTGGAACAGAAGCTTCTCTTCTCTTCTTCTCTCTGTTAGTCTCCGGTGTTTCTTTGACACACAGCATCACATTGTGGTGGGGTGTGTTATTTCCGCTGCCAACGGGTGCGGGTGTCTTTTCAGCAGGGCTGGTGTCTGACCGAATCAGTTGGATGGGCAATTGATTTCCATGGCACGTTTTTATTATGTTTGCTATATTAGAGACAATGGGCGGCAGGTGAGTTTCAACTTTGGGGAAGCTTACAATTTCTACCGATCTACGTGGCAGTTAGGATGTATATGTTTATATATATATATATATATATATGTATATGAGCATTTTCGTGGAACATTTTCATTTCAATAGTGAAGTTTTCAATAATCGTCACATGGTTAATCAATAAAAATCTGAATTATAATGATAAAATGTCAAAAGTAATGCGGGATCCATTGTCTCCTAAAGAAATGAGCCCGTGGAGCTCCAGAGAGATACAGCAGGAGCCCGTGGAGCTCCAGAGAGATACAGCAGGAGCCCGTGGAGCTCCAGAGAGATACAGCAGGAGCCCGTGGAGCTCCAGAGAGATACAGCAGGAGCCCGTGGAGCTCCAGAGAGATACAGCAGGAGCCCATGGAGCTCCAGAGAGATACAGCAGGAGCCCGTGGAGCTCCAGAGAGATACAGCAGGAGCCCATGGAGCTCCAGAGAGATACAGCAGGAGCCCGTGGAGCTCCAGAGAGATACAGCAGGAGCCCGTGGAGCTCCAGAGAGATACAGCAGGAGCCCGTGGAGCTCCAGAGAGATACAGCAGGAGCCCGTGGAGCTCCAGAGAGATACAGCAGGAGCCCTTATCAACTAGTGATTCTCACACTGAGGTTTAGTGATTCTCACACTGAGGTTTAGTGATTCTCACACTGAGGTTTAGTGATTCTCACACTGAGGTTTAGTGATTCTCACACTGAGGTTTAGTGATTATCACACTGAGGTTTAGTGATTCTCACACTGAGGTTTAGTGATTCTCACACTGAGGTTTAGTGATTCATCACACTGAGGTTTAGTGATTCTCACACTGAGGTTTAGTGATTATCACACTGAGGTTTAGTGATTATCACACTGAGGTTTAGTGATTATCACACTGAGGTTTAGTGATTATCACACTGAGGTTTAGTGATTATCACACTGAGGTTTAGTGATTCTCACACTGAGGTTTAGTGATTCTCACACTGAGGTTTAGTGATTATCACACTGAGGTTTAGTGATTCTCACACTGAGGTTTAGTGATTATCACACTGAGGTTTAGTGATTCTCACACTGAGGTTTAGTGATTCTCACACTGAGGTTTAATGATTCTCACACTGAGGTTTAGTGATTATCACACTGAGGTTTAGTGATTATCACACTGGGGTTGAGTGGTTATCACACTGGGGTTGAGTGATTATCACACTGGGGTTGAGTGATTATCACACTGGGGTTGAGTGATTATCGAGGACACGAGCGTGTTGGGAAGATTTTTCAAATGTTGTGAGGGACTATAAACATTCGCAATATGAGTAAAAAATAATAATAATACAATTTTTTTTAAAGACTTCGTTGACTTAGTGTGTGAGGTGAAGAAAAAGTTACTGAGAAGCTCAGTTTATTAGTGGTGAAATCAGCCGTCCCCGAAGTTCAACAGGCCAGGTAACAGCGGGCCAGGTAACAGCGGACCAGGTAACAGCGGGCCAGGTAACAGCAGGCCAGGTAACAGCAGGCCAGGTAACAGCGGCCCAGGTAACAGCGGGCCAGGTAACAGCGGGCCAGGTACCAGCGGGCCAGGTAACAGCGGGCCAGGTAACAGCGGGCCAGGTAACAGTGGGCCAGGTACCAGCGGGCCAGGTGCAGCAGGCCAGGTAACAGCAGGCCAGGTAACAGCAGGCCAAGTGCAGCAGGCTATGCTCCCTCCACTTGACCAGGACAGAGAAAGCAAACAAGTTGCTGCTCACATGGCGCACTCCCAACAAAAGACAATTAAAACATATTTTTTGTTGACAAAACTCCAAAATGACGGTTATGAAATAAACCAAAACCTGTTTCTAACGAGTGTAACAGGTTATGAACACACTGAGCATGAGAACGATACATTACTACTATTAATAAATGCATTAACATACATGTATGTAACCAACTGTCTGCGATTAACGGATACATTTACTAGACCTACTGATAACCTGTGTATTGGGGAATTCACGCAATGAAACCACGAAAGCGCAAGAATTGACGGGAGATAGCTGAGCGCATTTTGGAGAGAGACGCGCCAATATCTTCACCACACATCCCTCCCCTTCTTCTTGTCTCAACATTTAAAAATATACTCGAGTCACATTATCTAAACGCATATTTGTGATGCTTTTCACCTAGCCACAGCTAGGCTTACGTGCTCGTGATTTGAGACACTCCAGCGCTTCTTTTTCGGGGGGGGGACGAAGAAGAAGCTAATTTATTCAATGAGGAAGCTTCCGGTGGCTGAAACCAGAGATCTGTATATAATGACGAGATGCTCAAGTCTCGGCCCTAGCAATTGTAGTCGTTGTCCCAAAGACGAAGGAAGGCAACAAGTTTAATAAGTCTGCGTATCAATCCCATAGAAACAGATTGGGTTTATTCTTGACAGATTTTGGAAAGAGGGAGCCCCTCTCGCTTGCTTCTTTCTTCCTCTGTGCTGAAACTCTCTCTGAAGAAGGCATCTGATTGAGCAAAACAGCATCACTCTGTATATTACTGTATGTAGTTCATGTATCTGATGCTGTCTGGACAAAAACAGTATGCTAATCAAATCAAATATATATATATCCAGTACACATACTGAGACACGGGGGTTCTGTGTCGCTCACTTCGTTATCTGAGATTGATACATTTTTCTGTCTGTGTGCGTCTCGGTCAAAATAAATTATAAGTATTTTATTTGGACAGGCAAGGAGGTACGGTAGGGTGTGCCAGACCCACCCATAACGCCAGCCCTGCTATTCAGTATAGGATAATGAGTTGTTGTTGTTGTTGTTGCATTCTGCACAGGCAGTAGCATGACGGACGGACGTTGAGCTCAGTAAAACTAGAAGAGGAATCTCTGCTGGTACAAGACATGAGTTATGGTGCTTTCTGTCTGGTCATGTGACTACCTGTACGGTAGACTATCAGCAGGAGGCAGGTTGACCCCCCCCCCCCCCCCCCCCCCCCCCCAGACACTCCCACTGTACGGTAGAATATCAGCAGGAGACAGGTTGAACCTCCCCCAGACATACACACACAGACACTCCCAGACTATAGCTTATCAGCCGAGGTGTGTTTGAAGAGGCCTGGGTGTGATCTAAATCGCTTCATGACTTCCTGTCATATAACCAGCCCTGGAACAGATATCTAATCTAGACCATAAACAGAGAGAGATACAGAGAGAGAGAGAGTGGGATATAGGGAGAGAGAGAGAGAGAGGGGGATATAGGGAGAGAGAGTGGGGATAGAGAGAGAGAGGGGGATATAGGGAGAGAGAGTGGGGATAGAGAGAGGGAGAGAGAGAGGGGGATATACGGAGAGAGAGTGGGGATACAGAGAGAGAGAGGGGGATATAGGGAGAGAGAGTGGGGATAGAGAGAGGGGGATATAGGGAGAGAGAGTGGGGATACAGAGAGAGAGAGGGGGATATAGGGAGAGAGAGTGGGGATAGAGAGAGATCCTGCCTCTGTTCGATTACAGTAGCAAAAAAAAATTGGGATGAAAAATGAGGTAGGGAGACTGAAAAGAGCCGTATCTTGGTCGTTGCTGTGTCTCTGTTAACGTGATGTAAAGTCTATTTCATGGTTCGAAGGGCCCAGCAGAGAAGGAGAGAGAGAGAGACATTTTAGACTTGGAATAACCTATATTTTTCAGAGGGGAAATGGATTTGACCAGTCCTGTTGTTTTGCGTCCAGGACAGGACATCAATAACAGTGTTTGGAGGGAGGGAGCAACATGACCTCTCAGAGCACCCGGTCGTGTTCTGATGTCTCTACATGTGTAGCTGGTAGGGGGGAGAGAGATGTTTAGCTGGTAGGGGGGAGAGAGAGAGAGGGGGGGATGTTTAGCTGGTAGGAGAGAGAGAGGGATGTTTAGCTGGTAGAGGGAGAGAGAGATGTTTAGCTGGTAGGGGGGGACTGCAAGAGAGAGGGGGGTGTTTAGCTGGTAGGGGAGAGAGAGAGAGGGATGTTTAGCTGGTGGGGGGGAGAGAGAGAGAGAGAGAGAGAGAGGGATGTTTAGCTGGTAGGGGAGAGAGAGAGAGAGGGATGTTTAGCTGGTAGGGGAGAGAGAGAGAGTGGGATGTTTAGCTGGTGGGGGGGAGAGAGAGAGAGAGAGAGGGATGTTTAGCTGGTGGGGGGGAGAGAGAGAGGGATGTTTAGCTGGTATGGGGAGAGAGAGGGATGTTTAGCTGGTAGAGAGAGAGAGAGGGATGTTTAGCTGGTAGAGGGAGAGAGAGAGGGATGTTTAGCTGGTAGAGGGAGAGAGAGAGGGGTGTTTAGCTGGTAGAGGGAGAGAGAGAGGGATGTTTAGCTGGTAGAGGGAGACAGAGAGAGGGGTGTTTAGCTGGTAGAGAGAGAGAGAGAGAGAGAGGGATGTTTAGCTGGTAGAGGGAGAGAGAGAGGGGTGTTTAGCTGGTAGAGGGAGAGAGAGAGGGATGTTTAGCTGGTAGAGGGAGAGAGAGAGAGGGATGTTTAGCTGGTAGAGGGAGAGAGAGAGTGATGTTTAGCTGGTAGAGGGAGAGAGAGAGGGATGTTTAGCTGGTAGAGGGAGAGAGAGAGAGGGATGTTTAGCTGGTAGAGGGAGAGACAGAGAGCGAGAGAGAGAGAGAGAGAGAGAGAGAGAGAGAAAATGTTTAGCTGGTAGAGGGAGAGACACAGAGAGAGAGAGAGAGAGAGAGAGAGAGAGAGGGATGTTTAGCTGGTAGGGGGGAGAGAGAGATGGATGTTTAGCTGGTAGAGGGAGAGACACAGAGAGAGAGAGCTGGGCGGCTCACGTTAACTGGGTGGCTCACGTTAGCTAGGTGGCTCACGTTAGCTAGGCGGCTCACGTTAGCTAGGCGGCTCACGTTAGCTAGGCGGCTCACGTTAGCTAGGCGGCTCACGTTAGCTAGGCTAGGGGTTTGTGTTAAAATCAAATGGTATTAGTCACATGCGGCGAATACAACAAGTTTAAATTTTACAGTGAAATGCTGAATACAACCAGTTTAGATCTTACAGTGAAATGCTGAATACAACAAGTTTAGATCTTACCGTGAAATGCTGAATACAACAAGTTTAGATCTTACCGTGAAATGCTGAATACAACAAGTTTAGATCTTACCGTGAAATGCTGAATACAACAAGTTTAGATCTTACTGTGAAATGCTGAATACAACAAGTTTAGATCTTACCGTGAAATGCTGAATACAACAAAATTAGATCTTACCGTGAAATGCTGAATACAAGTTTAGATCTTACCGTGAAATGCTGAATACAACAAGTTTAGATCTTACCGTGAAATGCTGAATACAACAAGTTTAGATCTTACCGTGAAATGCTGAATACAACAAGTTTAGATCTTACCGTGAAATGCTGAATACAACAAGTTTAGATCTTACCGTGAAATGCTGAATACAACAAGTTTAGATCTTACCGTGAAATGCTGAATACAACAAGTTTAGATCTTACCGTGAAATGCTGAATACAACAAGTTTAGATCTTACCGTGAAATGCTGAATACAACAAGTTTAGATCTTACCGTGAAATGCTGAATACAACAAGTTTAGATCTTACCGTGAAATGCTGAATACAACAAGTTTAGATCTTACCGTGAAATGCTGAATACAACAAGTTTAGATCTTACCGTGAAATGCTGAATACAACAAGTTTAGATCTTACCGTGAAATGCTGAATACAACAAGTTTAGATCTTACCGTGAAATGCTGAATACAACAAGTTTAGATCTTACCGTGAAATGCTGAATACAACAAGTTTAGATCTTACCGTGAAATGCTGAATACAACAAGTTTAGATCTTACCGTGAAATGCTGAATACAACAAGTTTAGATCTTACCGTGAAATGCTGAATACAACAAGTTTAGATCTTACCGTGAAATGCTGAATACAACAAGTTTAGATCTTACCGTGAAATGCTGAATACAACAAGTTTAGATCTTACCGTGAAATGCTGAATACAACAAGTTTAGATCTTACCGTGAAATGCTGAATACAACAAGTTTAGATCTTACCGTGAAATGCTGAATACAACAAGTTTAGATCTTACCGTGAAATGCTGAATACAACAAGTTTAGATCTTACCGTGAAATGCTGAATACAACAAGTTTAGATCTTACCGTGAAATGCTGAATACAACAAGTTTAGATCTTACCGTGAAATGCTGAATACAACAAGTTTAGATCTTACCGTGAAATGCTGAATACAACAAGTTTAGATCTTACCGTGAAATGCTGAATACAACAAGTTTAGATCTTACCGTGAAATGCTGAATACAACAAGTTTAGATCTTACCGTGAAATGCTGAATACAACAAGTTTAGATCTTACCGTGAAATGCTGAATACAACAAGTTTAGATCTTACAGTGAAATGCTGAATACAACAAGTTTAGATCTTACCGTGAAATGCTGAATACAACAAGTTTAGATCTTACCGTGAAATGCTGAATACAACAAGTTTAGATCTTACCGTGAAATGCTGAATACAACAAGTTTAGATCTTACCGTGAAATGCTGAATACAACAAGTTTAGATCTTACCGTGAAATGCTGAATACAACAAGTTTAGATCTTACCGTGAAATGCTGAATACAACAAGTTTAGATCTTACCGTGAAATGCTGAATACAACAAGTTTAGATCTTACCGTGAAATGCTGAATACAACAAGTTTAGATCTTACCGTGAAATGCTGAATACAACAAGTTTAGATCTTACCGTGAAATGCTGAATACAACAAGTTTAGATCTTACCGTGAAATGCTGAATACAACAAGTTTAGATCTTACCGTGAAATGCTGAATACAACAAAATGGTACAGAGTCAATGTGGAGGCTATATACAGGGGGTACTGGTACAGAGTCAATGTGGAGGCTATATACAGGGTGTTACGGTACAGAGTCAATGTGGAGGCTATATACAGGGGGTACTGGTACAGAGTCAATGTGGAGGCTATATACAGGGGGTACCGGTACAGAGTCAGTGTGGAGGCTATATACAGGGGGTACCGGTACAGAGTCAATGTGGAGGCTATATACAGGGGGTACTGGTACAGAGTCAATGTGGAAGCTATGTACAGGGGGTAACGGTACAGAGTCAATGTGGAGACTATATACAGGGGGTACTGGTACAGAGTCAATGTGGAGGCTATATACAGGGGGTACTGGTACAGAGTCAATGTGGAGACTATATACAGGGGGTACTGGTACAGAGTCAATGTGGAGGCTATATACAGGGGGTACTGGTACAGAGTCAATGTGGAGGCTATATACAGGGGGTACCGGTACAGAGTCAATGTGGAGGCTATATACAGGGTGTTACGGTACAGAGTCAATGTGGAGGCTATATACAGGGTGTTACGGTACAGAGTCAATGTGGAGGCTATATACAGGGGGTACCGGTACAGAGTCAATGTGGAGGCTATATACAGGGGGTACCGGTACAGAGTCAATGTGGAGGCTATATACAGGGGGTACCGGTACAGAGTCAATGTGTAGACTATATACAGGGGGTACTGGTACAGAGTCAATGTGGAGACTATATACAGGGGGTACCGGTACAGAGTCAATGTGGAGGCTATATACAGGGGGTACCGGTACAGAGTCAATGTGGAGGCTATATACAGGGGGTACTGGTACAGAGTCAATGTGGAGGCTACATACAGGGGGTACCGGTACAGAGTCAATGTGGAGGCTATATACAGGGGGTACCGGTACAGAGTCAATGTGGAGACTATATACAGGGGGTACCGGTACAGAGTCAATGTGGAGACTATATACAGGGGGTACCAGTACAGAGTCAATGTGGAGGTTATATACAGGGGGTACCGGTACAGAGTCAATGTGGAGACTATATACAGGGGGTACCGGTACAGAGTCAATGTGGAGACTATATACAGGGGGTACTGGTACAGAGTCAATGTGGAGACTATATACAGGGGGTACCGGTACAGAGTCAATGTGGAGACTATATACAGGGGGTACCGGTACAGAGTCAATGTGGAGACTATATACAGGGGGTACTGGTACAGAGTCAATGTGGAGACTATATACAGGGGGTACTGGTACAGAGTCAATGTGGAGACTATATACAGGGGGTACTGGTACAGAGTCAATGTGGAGACTATATACAGGGGGTACTGGTACAGAGTCAATGTGGAGACTATATACAGGGGGTACTGGTACAGAGTCAATGTGGAGACTATATACAGGGGGTACTGGTACAGAGTCAATGTGGAGACTATATACAGGGGGTACTGGTACAGAGTCAATGTGGAGACTATATACAGGGGGTACTGGTACAGAGTCAATGTGGAGACTATATACAGGGGGTACTGGTACAGAGTCAATGTGGAGACTATATACAGGGGGTACTGGTACAGAGTCAATGTGGAGACTATATACAGGGGGTACTGGTACAGAGTCAATGTGGAGACTATATACAGGGGGTACTGGTACAGAGTCAATGTGGAGGCTATATACAGGGGGTACCGGTACAGAGTCAATGTGGAGGCTATATACAGGGGGTACTGGTACAGAGTCAATGTGGAGACTATATACAGGGGGTACTGGTACAGAGTCAATGTGGAGACTATATACAGGGGGTACTGGTACAGAGTCAATGTGGAGACTATATACAGGGGGTACCGGTACAGAGTCAATGTGGAGACTATATACAGGGGGTACCGGTACAGAGTCAATGTGGAGACTATATACAGGGGGTACCGGTACAGAGTCAATGTGGAGACTATATACAGGGGGTACTGGTACAGAGTCAATGTGGAGACTATATACAGGGGGTACTGGTACAGAGTCAATGTGGAGACTATATACAGGGGGTACTGGTACAGAGTCAATGTGGAGACTATATACAGGGGGTACCGGTACAGAGTCAATGTGGAGACTATATACAGGGGGTACCGGTACAGAGTCAATGTGGAGACTATATACAGGGGGTACTGGTACAGAGTCAATGTGGAGACTATATACAGGGGGTACTGGTACAGAGTCAATGTGGAGACTATATACAGGGGGTACTGGTACAGAGTCAATGTGGAGACTATATACAGGGGGTACCAGTACAGAGTCAATGTGGAGACTATATACAGGGGGTACCGGTACAGAGTCAATGTGGAGACTATATACAGGGGGTACCAGTACAGAGTCAATGTGGAGACTATATACAGGGGGTACTGGTACAGAGTCAATGTGGAGACTATATACAGGGGGTACCAGTACAGAGTCAATGTGGAGACTATATACAGGGGGTACTGGTACAGAGTCAATGTGGAGACTATATACAGGGGGTACTGGTACAGAGTCAATGTGGAGACTATATACAGGGTGTTACGGTACAGAGTCAATGTGGAGGCTATATACAGGGGGTACCGGTACAGAGTCAATGTGGAGGCTATATACAGGGTATTACGGTACAGAGTCAATGTGGAGACTATATACAGGGGGTACCGGTACAGAGTCAATGTGGAGACTATATACAGGGGGTACTGGTACAGAGTCAATGTGGAGACTATATACAGGGTGTTACGGTACAGAGTCAATGTGGAGGCTATATACAGGGGGTACCGGTACAGAGTCAATGTGGAGGCTATATACAGGGTATTACGGTACAGAGTCAATGTGGAGACTATATACAGGGGGTACCGGTACAGAGTCAATGTGGAGGCTATATACAGGGTGTTACGGTACAGAGTCAATGTGGAGGCTATATACAGGGGGTACCGGTACAGAGTCAATGTGGAGGCTATATACAGGGTATTACGGTACAGAGTCAATGTGGAGACTATATACAGGGGGTACCGGTACAGAGTCAATGTGGAGGCTATATACAGGGGATTACGTTACAGAGTCAATGTGGAGGCTATATACAGGGGGGTACCGGTACAGAGTCAATGTGGAGACTATATACAGGGGGTACCGGTACAGAGTCAATGTGCGGGGGCACTGGTTAGTCGAGGTAATTGAGGTAATATGTACATGTAGGTAGAGTTGTTCAAGTGACTATACATAGATAATATCAGAGAGTAGCAGCGGAGTATAAGAGGGGACAATGTAAATAGTCTGGGTAGCCAGTTGATTAGATGTTCACCGTATGGCTTAGAAGTAGTAGAAGCTGTTTAGAAGCCTCCTGGACCTAGACTTGAAGCTCCGGTACCGCTTGCCATGCGGTAGCAGAGAGAACAGTCTATGACTAGGGTGGCTGATGTCTTTGACAATTTTTAGTTCCTTCCTCTGACACTGCCTGGTATAGAGATCCTGGATGGCAGGAAACTTAGCCCCAGTGATGTACTGGGCCGTTCGCACTACCCTCTGCAGTGCCTTGCGGTCAGAAGCTGAGCAGTTGCCATACCAGGAAGTGATGCAACCAGTGATGCTCTCGATGGTGCAGCTGTAAAACTTTTTGAGGATTTGAAGACCCATGCCAAATCTTTTCAGTCTCTTGAGGGGGAATAGGTTTTGTCGTGCCCTCTTCACGACTGTCTTGTGTGTTTGGACCATGTTCGTTTGTTGGTGATGTGGACACCAAGGAACTTGAAGCTCTCAACCTGCTCCACTACAGCCCCTTCGATGAGAATGGGGGCGGGCTCGGTGCTCCTTTTCCTGTAGTCCACAATCACCTCCTTTGTCTTGATCACGTTGAGGGAGGGGTTAGGGTTAAGGTTTAGGAGTTAGGTTAAAGAGTTAAGGTTGGGGTTAGGGTTAGCTAACATGCTAAGTAGTTGCAAAGTAGCTAAAATGCTAAAGTTGTCTGTGACGAGATTCGAACACACCCCATTTTTGTTGCTAGACATTCATATTATACATTAATTTAGTTTGTTTCCCCGCTTAAGTAACCTGTCATAATGTAACCATACCAAACGTAACATATCATAATAATGTGAGTTTACTATGTTACGTCTAGTCTATGATACCGGGCTTGAGGAAAGGGTGAAATAGGGATGGAGAGAGGAGAAGTTGGTGTCAGAGACCTATATTTGACAGAGGGAAGTGGAGTCTAGTCCAGAGAGTGGGGATGAGGTCATAGAGACGAAGGGGAGGGGGTGGGGTTGGAGAGAGGAGCGGAAAGGGGTATTTGGAGAGAGGTAGGGTTGGGTCGAAGACCTAGTTTTGACAGGGAATTTGCTTTGGTTGATGGGGGTGAGCTTCCATGTGATGGGGTCATGTGACCCGAGAGATGGAAGGGAAAACGATCCTGCTGGAGAAAACCAAGGTCAACCGTAGCGTAGCAACACACACACAAATGTCAAACATAGCGCAGTACTGCTGTAGGCTGGAACAACGGGGTCTTCTAACAGGAGCCTAGGGACACACACGCAAACTTTTAACTCTAATCAACTCCAACTGATATGTATTGGCCTCGCTATGCAAACCTTTACATTTTTGATTCAGTTACGAATCAAAACCACTGACGTTTTGATTTTGTAAATAACAAAAATCTGCTCCCAAAAAATAACTATGTCCTGCTCCTTCCCTGACTCTTTCTAAATGTTTGTATTTTACACGGCTCATTTGTCCGAAATTTGAAATCACAAACAGCAAAGTATTTTGAGCCTTTTTGTTTCTTTCACTCCTATTCCTGACTGGTACCCAGCCAGGCTCCAAGACAATGTTATGTAGGACCCTGGTACCCAGCCAGGCTCCAAGACAATGTTCTGTAGGACCCTGGTACCCAGCCAGGCTCCAAGACAATGGTCTGTAGGACCCTGGTACCCAGCCAGGCTCCAAGACAATGTGCTGTAGGACCCTGGTACCCAGCCAGGCTCCAAGACAATGTTCTGTAGGACCCTGGTACCCAGCCAGGCTCAAAGACAATGTTCTGTAGGACCCTGGTACCCAGCCAGGCTCCAAGACAATGTTCTGTAAGACCCTGGTACCCAGCCAGGCTCCAAGACAATGTGCTGTAGAATGTTGGTACCCAGCCAGGCTCCAAGACAATGTTCTGTAGGACCCTGGTACCCAGCCAGGCTTCAAGACAATGTTCTGTAGGACCCTGGTACCCAGCCAGGCTCCAAGACAATGTTCTGTAGGACCCTGGTACCCAGCCAGGCTCCAAGACAATGTTCTGTAGGACCCTGGTACCAAGCCAGGCTCCAAGACAATGTTCTGTAGGACCCTGGTACCCAGCCAGGCTCCAAGACAATGTTCTGTAGGACCCTAGTACCCAGCCAGGCTCCAAGACAATGTGCTGTAGAATGTTGGTACCCAGCCAGGCTCCAAGACAATGTTCTCTAGGACCCTGGTACCCAGCCAGGCTTCAAGACAATGTTCTGTAGGACCCTGGTACCCAGCCAGGCTCCAAGACAATGTTCTGTAGGACCCTGGTACCCAGCCAGGCTCCAAGACAATGTTCTGTAGGACCCTGGTACCCAGCCAGGCTCCAAGACAATGTTCTGTAGGACCCTGGTACCCAGCCAGGCTCCAAGACAATGTTCTGTAGGACCCTGGTACCCAGCCAAGCTCCAAGACAATGTTCTGTAGGACCCTGGTACCAAGCCAGGCTCCAAGACAATGTTCTGTAGGACCCTGGTACCCAGCCAGGCTCCAAGACAATGTTCTGTAGGACCCTGGTACCCAGCCAGGCTCCAAGACAATGTTCTGTAGGACCCTGGTACCCAGCCAGGCTCCAAGACAATGTTCTGTAGGACCCTGGTACCCAGCCAGGCTCCAAGACAATGTTCTGTAGGACCCTGGTACCCAGCCAGGCTCCAAGACAATGTGCTGTAGGACCCTGGTACCCAGCCAGGCTCCAAGACAATGTGCTGTAGGACCCTGGTACCCAGCCAGGCTCCAAGACAATGTGCTGTAGGACCCTGCTACCCAGCCAGGCTCCAAGACAATGTTCTGTAGGACCCTGGTACCCAGCCAGGCTCCAAGACAATGTTCTGTAGGACCCTGGTACCCAGCCAGGCTCCAAGACAATGTTCTGTAGGACCCTGGTACCCAGCCAGGCTCCAAGACAATGTTCTGTAGGACCCTGGTACCCAGCCAGGCTCCAAGACAATGTTCTGTAGGACCCTGGTACCCAGCCAGGCTCCAAGACAATGTGCTGTAGAATGTTGGTACCCAGCCAGGCTCCAAGACAATGTTCTGAAGGACCCTGGTATCCAGCCAGGCTCCAAGACAATGGTCTGTAGGACCCTGGTACCCAGCCAGGCTCCAAGACAATGTGCTGTAGGACCCTGGTACCCAGCCAGGCTCCAAGACAATGTGCTGTAGGACCCTGGTACCCAGCCAGGCTCCAAGACAATGTGCTGTAGGACCCTGGTACCCAGCCAGGCTCCAATACAATGTTCTGTAGGACCCTGGTACCCAGCCAGGCTCCAAGACAATGTTCTGTAGGACCCTGGTACCCAGCCAGGCTCCAAGACAATGTTCTGTAGGACCCTGGTACCCAGCCAGGCTCCAAGACAATGTTCTGTAGGACCCTGGTACCCAGCCAGGCTCCAAGACAATGTGCTGTAGGACCCTGGTACCCAGCCAGGCTCCAAGACAATGTGCTGTAGAATGTTGGTACCCAGCCAGGCTCCAAGACAATGTGCTGTAGAATGTTGGTACCCAGCCAGGCTCCCATACAATGTTCTGTAGGACATTGGTACCCAGCCAGGCTCCAAGACAATGTTCTGTAGGACATTGGTACCCAGCCAGGCTCCAAGACAATGTGCTGTAGGACCCTGGTACCCAGCCAGGCTCCAAGACAATGTTCTGTAGGACCCTGGTACCCAGCCAGGCTCCAAGACAATGTTCTGTAGGACATTGGTACCCAGCCAGGCTCCAAGACAATGTTCTGTAGGATGTTGGTACCCAGCCAGGCTCCAAGACAATGTTCTGTAGGACCCTGGTACCCAGCCAGGCTCTAAGACAATGTGCTGTAGGATTTTGGTACCCAGCAGGGCTCCAATACAATGTTCTGTATAACACTGGTACCCAGCCAGGCTCCAAGACAATGTTCTGTAGGACCCTGGTACCCAGCCAGGCTCCAAGACAATGTGCTGTAGGACCCTGGTACCCAGCCAGGCTCCAAGACAATGTGCTGTAGAATGTTGGTACCCAGCCAGGCTCCCATACATTGTTCTGTAGGACCCTGGTACCCAGCCAGGCTCCAAGACAATGCAGTACATCGCCCTTAACCACTGCGCGATGCTACGTGATGCCAGTCAGCTGGCCCATCGAAACTATATACAACATGCTACGTGATGCCAGTCAGCTGGCCCATCGAAACTATATATAACATGCTACGTGATGCCAGTCAGTTGGCCCATCGAAACTATATAGGATGTTGGTACTCAGCCAGGCTCCAAGACAATGTTCTGTAGGACCCTGGTACCCAGCCAGGCTCCAAGACAATGTGCTGTAGGACGTTGGTACCCAGCCAGGCTCCAAGACAATGTGCTGTAGGTCATTGGTACCCAGCCAGGCTCCAAGACAATGTGTGTACCTTACTTCACAATTAAATATCAATTAGGTTTAACTGAATGATAAGGAGGGTGATTTAATTCAGAACAACAATAGTGTAATGACGGACTGTGTGTTATTCCTGTTCGTCAGCGTTGGCGCTCATGGTAAGAATTTGACCGCGCGATGCTACGTGATGCCAGTCAGCTGGCCCATCGAAACTATATATCACATGCTACGTGATGCCAGTCAGCTGGCCCATCGAAACTATATATAACATGCTACGTGATGTCAGTCAGCTGGCCCATCGAAACTATATACAACATGCTACGTGATGCCAGTCAGCTGGCCCATCGAAACTATATATAACATGCTACGTGATGCCAGTCAGCTGGCCCATCGAAACTATATATAACATGCTACGTGATAGGCCTCCCGGGTGGCGCAGTGGTTAAGGGCGCTGTACTGCAGCGCCAGCTGTGCCATCAGAGTCCCTGGGTTCGCGCCCAGGCTCTGTCGTAGCCGGCCGCGACTGGGAGGTCCGTGGGGCGACGCACAATTGGCCTAGTGTCATCCGGGTTAGGGAGGGCTTGCTCGGTAGGGGTGTCCTTGTCTCATCGCGCACCAGCGACTCCTGTGGCGGGCCGGGCGCAGTGTACGCTAACCAAGGTGGCCAGGTACACGGTGTTTCCTCCGACACATTGGTGCGGCTAGCTTCCGGGTTGGATGCGCGCTGTGTAGCTTGGTTGGGTTGTGTATCGGAGGACGCATGACTTTCAACCTTCGTCTCTCCCGAGCCCGTACGGGAGTTGTAGCTACTACAACAATTGGATACCACGAAATTGGGGAGAAAAAGGGGTAAAATTCAAAATAAAAAAAACATGCTGACTGGCAGCTGATCGAAACGATATACTACATGCTACGTGATGCCTGTCAGCTGGCCCATCGAAACTATATAGAACATGCTACGTGATGCCAGTCAGCTGGCCCATCAAAACTATATATAACATGCTACGTGATGCCAGTCAGCTGACCCATCGAAACTGTATATAACATGCTACGTTATGCCAGTCAGCTGGCCCATTGAAACTATATATAACATGCTACGTGATGCCAGTCAGCTGGCCCATCGAAACTATATACAACATGCTACGTGATGCCAGTCAGCTGGCACATTAAAACTATATATAACATGCTACGTGATGCCAGTCAGCTGGCCCATTGAAACTATATACAACATGCTACGTTATGCCAGTCAGCTGGCCCATCAAAACTATATATAACATGCTACGTGATGCCAGTCAGCTGGCCCATTGAAAATATATATAACATGCTACGTGATGCCAGTCAGCTGGCCCATCAAAACTATATATAACATGCTACGTGATGCCAGTCAGCTGGCCCATTGAAACTATATATAACATGCTACGTGATGCCAGTCAGCTGGCCCATCAAAACTATATACAACATGCTACGTGATGCCAGTCAGCTGGCCCATCAAAACTATATATATAACATGCTACGTGATGCCAGTCAGCTGGCCCATCAAAACTATATATAACATGCTACGTGATGCCAGTCAGCTGGCCCATCAAAACTATATATAACATGCTACGTGATGCCAGTCAGCTGGCCCATCAAAACTATATATAACATGCTACGTGATGCCAGTCAGCTGGCCCATCGAATCTGTACCGGAACTCATTTTACACAAGATTACATTTGACGATAACCTGAAGAGTCACGATATTATGCCTATAAATTGTGAACATTGTACATGAAGAGATGGCCTCATCTTACAATTGACAGAAGCAAAGGGGGTGAAAAAAGAGCATCAGTTTATCAAATCCTCCTTCGGGAATCACATGCAGGTAAAACATTGTCTATGTGGTATCAGATAGAACATATTCTGTTCAGTCAAATAACTGTCCAAATGAAACAAATGTCACTTTTGTGTTCTTCCCCTGAATATCCGTACTGCCCATATGCACTCAGCAGCTTTAATCTGGCTACTAAGCAAGAATAGGGAACCTGATAAAAAGACGTAAAAAATGTGCTTTTATCATCAACGGATGAATGGTCGACATAACCCAGATAGAAGCTGATTATGATGTGACTTCAATGGCCCGAATGATGATGAGGAGGGTGACGAAGATTATATAATTTAAAACCATTTTAAAAAATGATATAATATTTCAACTTTATTTAAGAACAAATTCTTATTTACGATGACGGCCTACCGGGTTAACTGCTTTGTTCAGGGGCAGAACGACAGACTTGTACCTCGTCGTGCTCGGATATTCGATCTAGCAAACCTTTCGGTTACTGGCCCAACGCTCCAACCACTAGGCTACCTGGAGCCACAATAGTGTAATGATGATGGAGAATCGTGGGCCGTCTATGTTATTATGAAAGACTGGAAATGGTATATACAGTGAATTCGGAAAGTATTCATACCCCTTGATTTTTCTAAGTTCTGTTGCGTTACATCCTTGTTCTGAAATTTATTAAATTAAATGTTTTCCTTATTAATCTACACACAATACCACATAATGAGGAAGCAAAAACAGTTCTTTCGAATTTTGAGCAAATATATAATTTAAAGAATTATTTAAAAAAATACTGTATTTACATAAGTATTCAGACCCTTTGCTATGAGACTTGAAATGGAGCATCCTGTTTCCATATATCATCCACCTGTGGTCAATTGAATTGATTGGACATTATTTGGAAAGGCACACATCTGTCTATATAAGGTCCCACAGTTGACAGTGCATGTCAGAAAATCAAGCCATGAGGTCAAAGGAATTGTCCACGGAGCTCTGAGACAGGTTGTGTCAAGACACAGATCTGGGGAATGGTAGCAAAAAATGTCTGCAGCATTGAAGGTCCCCAAGAACATAGTGGCCTCCATCATTCTTAAATGGAAGAAGTTTGGAACTACCAAGTTTCTTCCTAGAGCTGGCCGCCCTGCCAAACTGAGCAATCGGGGGAGAAGGGCCTTGGTCAGGGAGGTGACTAAGAACCTGTTGGTCACTCTGACAGAGCTCCAGAGGTACTCTGTGGAGAAGGGAGAACCTTCCAGAAGGACAATCATCTCTGCAGCACTCCACCAATCAGGCCTTAATGGTAGAGTGGCCAGACTGAAACCACTCCTTAGTAAAAGGCACATGACAGCCCACTTGGAGTTTGCCAAAAGGCACTTCGACTCTCAGACCATGAGAAACAAGAATTTCTGGTCTGATGAAGGCCAAGCATCACGTCTGGAGGAAAGCTGGCACCGTCCCTACGGTGAAGCATGGTGGTGGCAGCATCATGCTTTGGGGAGGTTTTTCAGTGGCAGGGACTGGGAGACTAGTCAGGATCGAGGGGAAAGATGAACGTAGAAAAGTACAGAGAGATCCTTGATGAAAACCTGATCCAGACTGCTCAGGTCCTCAGACTGGGGTAAAAGTTCACTTTCCGACAGGACAACAACCCTAAGCACACAGCCACGACAATGCTGGAGTGGCTTTGGGACAAGTCTCTGAATGTCCTGGAGTGGCCCCGCCAGAGCCTGGACTTGAACCCGATCGAACATCTCTGGAGAGACGTGAAAATAGCTGTGCATCGACGCTCCCCATTCAACCCGACAGTGCTTGAGAGGATCTGCAAAGAAGAATGGAAGAAACTCCACAAATACAGGTGTGCCAAGCTTGTAGCGTCATACCCAAGGAGACTCAAGGTTGTAATTTTTTATGCCAAAGGTGATTCAACGAAGTACTGAGTAAAGGGTCTGAATACTTATGTATATGTGATATTTCCTTTATTTTTCATGAATTAGCAAAAAATGTCTAAACTTGATTTTCTTTTGTCACTATGGGGACAATTGTGTAGATTGATGAGAGAGAGAAAAATATTTAATCAAATTTAGAATAAGGATTTAACGGGAAGGGGTCTGAATACTTTCCGAATGCAATGTAATTTCTCCTTGGAGAGTCAAATCAGACACTGAGTACAAGATACAATGTGCGTAGTTCACAATGCCAAGGCCAACCAAACGATTGGCTGCACTGACAGCACTGCAGATGCTGCAGAATTTAGATGAGTAGGAGTCGGATGGAGGATAGGATATCGACGTTGCTGATGAAGAGTCTTCATTTGATTCTGATGTTGACTTAGAATCTCCGCCTCCAATGTCTGAGCCTCGACGCAGAAAAACCAGAACAGTCTGGTAGGGATGACACGGTGAGACAGGAGCCATGGAGGGATGGCTCGGTGAGACAGGAGTCTAGGAGGGATGGCACAGTGAGACAGGAGTCTGGGAGGAATGGCACGGTGAGACAGGAGTCTAGGAGGGATGGCACGGTGAGACAGGAGTCTGGGAGGGATGGCACGGTGAGACAGGAGTCTGGGAGGGATGGCACGGTGAGACAGGAGTCTGGGAGGGATGGCACGGTGAGACAGGAGTCTGGGAGGGATGGCACGGTGAGACAGGAGTCTGGTAGGAATGGCACGGTGAGACAGGAGTCTGGTAGGGATGGCATGGTGAGACAGGAGTCTGGTAGGGATGGCATTTCAGGACAGGAGTCTGGGAGGGATGGCACGGTGAGACAGGAGTCTGGGAGGGATGGCACGGTGAGACAGGAGTCTAGGAGGGATGGCACGGTGAGACAGGAGTCTGGTAGGAATGGCACGGTGAGACAGGAGTCTGGGAGGGATGGCACAGTGAGACAGGAGTCTGGGAGGGATGGCACGGTGAGACAGGAGTCTGGTAGGGATGGCATTTCAGGACAGGAGTCTGGGAGGGATGGCACGGTGAGACAGGAGTCTGGGAGGGATGGCACGGTGAGACAGGAGTCTAGGAGGGATGGCACGGTGAGACAGGAGTCTGGTAGGAATGGCACGGTGAGACAGGAGTCTGGGAGGGATGGCACAGTGAGACAGGAGTCTAGGAGGGATGGCATGGTGGGACAGGAGTCTGGGAGGGATGGCACGGTGAGACAGGAGTCTGGGAGGGATGGTACGGTGAGACAGGAGTCTAGGAGGGATGGCACGGTGAGACAGGAGTCTGGTAGGGATGGTATTTCAGGACAGGAGTCTGGGAGGGATGGCACGGTATGACAGGAGCCTGGTAGGGATGGCACAGTGAGACAGGAGTCTGGGAGGGATGGCACGGTGAGACAGGAGACTGGTAGGGATGGCACAGTGAGACAGGAGTCTGGGAGGGATGGCATTTCAGGACAGGAGTCTGGGAGGGATGGCACGGTAAGACAGGAGTCTGGTAGGGATGGCACAGTGAGACAGGAGTCTGGGAGGGATGGCACGGTGAGACAGGAGTCTGATAGGAATGGCACGGTGAGACAGGATTCTGGTAGGGATGGCATGGTGAGACAGGAGTCTGGGAGGGATGGCACGGTGAGACAGGAGTCTGGCAGGGATGACATTTCAGGACAGGAGTCTGGGAGGGATGGCACGGTGAGACAGGAGTCTGGGAGGGATGGCACGGTGAGACAGGAGTCTAGGAGGGATGGCACAGTGAGACAGGAGTCTGGGAGGGATGGCACGGTGAGACAGGAGTCTGGTAGGGATGGTATTTCAGGACAGGAGTCTGGGAGGGATGGCACGGTATGACAGGAGTCTGGTAGGGATGGCACAGTGAGACAGGAGTCTGGGAGGGATGGCACGGTGAGACAGGAGTCTGGTAGGAATGGCACGGTGAGACAGGAGTCTGGTAGGGATGGCACAGTGAGACAGGAGTCTGGGAGGGATGGCACGGTGAGACAGGAGTCTGATAGGAATGGCACGGTGAGACAGGAGTCTAGGAGGGATGGCATGGTGAGACAGGAGTCTGGGAGGGATGGCACGGTGAGACAGGAGTCTGGCAGGGATGGCATTTCAGGACAGGAGTCTGGGAGGGATGGCACGGTGAGACAGGATTCTGGGAGGGATGGAAGGGTGAGACAGGAGTCTAGGAGGGATGGCACGGTGAGACAGGAGTCTGGGAGGGATGGCACGGTAAGACAGGAGTCTGGTAGGGATGGCACAGTGAGACAGGAGTCTGGGAGGGATGGCACGGTGAAACAGGAGTCTGATAGGAATGGCACGGTGAGACAGGAGTCTAGGAGGGATGGCATGGTGAGACAGGAGTCTGGGAGGGATGGCACGGTGAGACAGGAGTCTAGGAGGGATGGCACGGTGTGACAGGAGTCTGGGAGGGATGGCACGGTGAGACAGGAGTCTGGTAGGGATGGTATTTCAGGACAGGAGTCTGGGAGGGATGGCACGGTATGACAGGAGCCTGGTAGGGATGGCACAGTGAGACAGGAGTCTGGGAGGGATGGCACGGTGAGACAGGAGTCTGGTAGGAATGGCACGGTGAGACAGGAGTCTGGTAGGGATGGCACAGTGAGACAGGAGTCTGGGAGGGATGGCACGGTGAGACAGGAGTCTGATAGGAATGGCACGGTGAGACAGGAGTCTAGGAGGGATGGCACGGTGAGACAGGAGTCTGGCAGGGATGGCACGGTGAGACAGGAGTCTGGCAGGGATGGCATTTCAGGACAGGAGTCTGGGAGGGATGGCACGGTGAGACAGGAGTCTGGGAGGGATGGAAGGGTGAGACAGGAGTCTAGGAGGGATGGCACGGTGAGACAGGAGTCTGGGAGGGATGGCACGGTGAGACAGGAGTCTGGTAGGGATGGCATTTCTGGACAGGATTCTGGGAGGGATGGCACGGTATGACAGGAGTCTGGTAGGGATGGCACAGTGAGACAGGAGTCTGGGAGGGATGGCACGGTGAGACAGGAGTCTGGTAGGAATGGCACGGTGAGACAGGAGTCTGGTAGGGATGGCATGGTGAGACAGGAGTCTAGGAGGGATGGCACGGTGAGACAGGAGTCTGGTAGGGATGGCATTTCAGGACAGGAGTCCGGGAGGGATGGCACGGTGAGACGGGAGTCTGGGAGGGATGGCACGGTGAGACAGGAGTCTGGGAGGGATGGCACGGTGAGACAGGAGTCTGGTAGGGATGGCACAGTGAGACAGGAGTCTGGGAGGGATTGCACGGTGAGACAGGAGTCTGATAGGAATGGCACGGTGAGACAGGAGTCTAGGAGGGATGGCATGGTGAGACAGGAGTCTGGGAGGGATGGCACGGTGAGACAGGAGTCTGGCAGGGATGGCATTTCAGGACAGGAGTCTGGGAGGGATGGCACGGTGAGACAGGAGTCTGGGAGGGATGGAAGGGTGAGACAGGAATCTAGGAGGGATGGCACGGTGAGACAGGAGTCTGGGAGGGATGGCACGGTAAGACAGGAGTCTGGTAGGGATGGCACAGTGAGACAGGAGTCTGGGAGGGATGGCACGGTGAGACAGGAGTCTAGGAGGGATGGCACGGTGAGACAGGAGTCTGGTAGGAAAGGCACGGTGAGACAGGAGTCTGGTAGGGATGGCACAGTGAGACAGGAGTCTGGGAGGGATGGCACGGTGAGACAGGAGTCTGATAGGAATGGCACGGTGAGACAGGAGTCTAGGAGGGATGGCATGGTGAGACAGGAGTCTGGGAGGGATGGCACGGTGAGACAGGAGTCTGGCAGGGATGGCATTTCAGGACAGGAGTCTGGGAGGGATGGCACGGTGAGACAGGAGTCTGGGAGGGATGGAAGGGTGAGACAGGAGTCTAGGAGGGATGGCACGGTGAGACAGGAGTCTGGGAGGGATGGCACGGTGAGACAGGAGTCTGGTAGGGATTGCATTTCTGGACAGGAGTCTGGGAGGGATGGCACGGTATGACAGGAGTCTGGTAGGGATGGCACAGTGAGACAGGAGTCTGGGAGGGATGGCACGGTGAGACAGGAGTCTGGTAGGAATGGCACGGTGAGACAGGAGTCTGGTAGGGATGGCATGGTGAGACAGGAGTCTAGGAGGGATGGCACGGTGAGACAGGAGTCTGGTAGGGATGGCATGGTGAGACAGGAGTCTGGGAGGGATGGCATTTCAGGACAGGAGTCTGGGAGGGATGGCACGGTAAGACAGGAGTCTGGTAGGGATGGCACAGTGAGACAGGAGTCTGGGAGGGATTGCAGTTCAGGACAGGAGTCTAGGAGGGATGGCACGGTGAGACAGGAGTCTGGGAGGGATCGCACAGTGAGACAGGAGTCTGGTAGGGATGGCATTTCAGGACAGGAGTCTGGGAGGGATGGCACGGTATGACAGGAGTCTGGTAGGGATGGCACAGTGAGACAGGAGTCTGGGAGTGATGGCACGGTGAGACAGGAGTCTGGTAGGAATGGCATGGTGAGACAGGAGTCTGGTAGAGATGGCATGGTGAGACAGGAGTCTGGGAGGGATGGCACGGTGAGACAGGAGTCTGGGAGGGATGGCACGGTGAGACAGGAGTCTGGGAGGGATGGCATTTCAGGACAGGAGTCTGGGAGGGATGGCACGGTAAGACAGGAGTCTGGTAGGGATGGCACAGTGAGACAGGAGTCTGGGAGGGATGGCATTTCAGGACAGGAGTCTAGGAGGGATGGCACGGTGAGACAGGAGTCTGGGAGGGATGGCACGGTGAGACAGGAGTCTGGGAGGGATGGCACGGTGAGACAGGAGTCTGGGAGGGATGGCACGGTGAGACAGGAGTCTGGTAGGGATGGCATTTCAGGACAAGAGTCTGGAAGGGATGGCATTTCAGGACAGGAGTCTAGGAGGGATGGCATGGTGAGACAGGAGTCTGGGAGGGATGGCACAGTGAGACAGGAGTCTGGGAGGGATGGCACGGTGAGACAGGAGTCTGGGTGGGATGGCACGGTGAGACAGGAGTCTAGGAGGGATGGCATGGTGAGACAGGACTCTGGGAGGGATGGCACGGTGAGACAGGAGTCTGGCAGGGATGGCATTTCAGGACAGGAGTCTGGGCGGGATGGCACGGTGAGACAGGAGTCTGGGAGGGATGGCACGGTGAGACAGGAGTCTAGGAGGGATGGCACGGTGAGACAGGAGTCTGGTAGGGATGGCACAGTGAGACAGGATTCTGGGAGGGATGGCATTTCAGGACAGGAGTCTGGGAGGGATGGCACGGTAAGACAGGAGTCTGGTAGGAATGGCACGGTGAGACAGGAGTCTGGTAGGGATGGCATGGTGAGACAGGAGTCTGGGAGGGATGGCACGGTGAGACAGGAATCTGGTAGGGATGGCATTTCAGGACAGGAGTCTGGGAGGGATGGCACGGTGAGACAGGAGTCTGGGAGGGATGGCACGGTGAGACAGGAGTCTGGGAGGGATGGCATTTCAGGACAGGAGTCTGGGAGGGATGGCACGGTAAGACAGGAGTCTGGTAGGGATGGCACAGTGAGACAGGAGTATGGGAGGGATGGCATTTCAGGACAGGAGTCTAGGAGGGATGGCACGGTGAGACAGGAGTCTGGGAGGGATGGCACGGTGAGACAGGAGTCTGGGAGGGATGGCACGGTGAGACAGGAGTCTGGGAGGGATGGCACGGTGAGACAGGAGTCTGGTAGGGATGGCACGGTGAGACAGGAGTCTGGGAGGGATGGCATGGTGAGACAGGAGTCTGGGAGGGATGGCACGGTAAGACAGGAGTCTGGTAGGGATGGCACAGTGAGACAGGAGTCTGGGAGGGATGGCATTTCAGGACAGGAGTCTAGGAGGGATGGCACGGTGAGACAGGAGTCTGGGAGGGATGGCACGGTGAGACAGGAGTCTGGGAGGGATGGCACGGTGAGACAGGAGTCTGGGAGGGATGGCACGGTGAGACAGGAGTCTGGTAGGGATGGCATTTCAGGACAAGAGTCTGGTAGGGATGGCATTTCAGGACAGGAGTCTAGGAGGGATGGCATGGTGAGACAGGAGTCTGGGAGGGATGGCACAGTGAGACAGGAGTCTGGGAGGGATGGCACGGTGAGACAGGAGTCTGGGTGGGATGGCACGGTGAGACAGGAGTCTAGGAGGGATGGCATGGTGAGACAGGACTCTGGGAGGGATGGCACGGTGAGACAGGAGTCTGGCAGGGATGGCATTTAAGGACAGGAGTCTGGGCGGGATGGCACGGTGAGACAGGAGTCTGGGAGGGATGGCACGGTGAGACAGGAGTCTAGGAGGGATGGCACGGTGAGACAGGAGTCTGGTAGGGATGGCACAGTGAGACAGGATTCTGGGAGGGATGGCATTTCAGGACAGGAGTCTGGGAGGGATGGCACGGTAAGACAGGAGTCTGGTAGGAATGGCACGGTGAGACAGGAGTCTGGTAGGGATGGCATGGTGAGACAGGAGTCTGGGAGGGATGGCACGGTGAGACAGGAATCTGGTAGGGATGGCATTTCAGGACAGGAGTCTGGGAGGGATGGCACGGTGAGACAGGAGTCTGGGAGGGATGGCACGGTGAGACAGGAGTCTGGGAGGGATGGCATTTCAGGACAGGAGTCTGGGAGGGATGGCACGGTAAGACAGGAGTCTGGTAGGGATGGCACAGTGAGACAGGAGTATGGGAGGGATGGCATTTCAGGACAGGAGTCTAGGAGGGATGGCACGGTGAGACAGGAGTCTGGGAGGGATGGCACGGTGAGACAGGAGTCTGGGAGGGATGGCACGGTGAGACAGGAGTCTGGGAGGGATGGCACGGTGAGACAGGAGTCTGGTAGGGATGGCATTTCAGGACAGGAGTCTGGGAGGGATGGCACGGTATGACAGGAGTCTGGTAGGGATGGCACAGTGAGACAGGAGTCTGGTAGGGATGGCATGGTGAGACAGGAGTCTGGGAGGGATGGCACGGTGAGACAGGAGTCTGGTAGGGATGGCACGGTGAGACAGGAGTCTAGGAGGGATGGCACAGTGAGACAGGAGTCTGGTAGGAATGGCACGTTGAGACAGGAGTCTGGGAGGGATGGCACAGTGAGACAGGAGTCTGGGAGGGATGGTACGGTGAGACAGGAGTCTGGGAGGAATGGCACGGTGAGACAGGAGTCTTGGAGGAATGGCACCGTGAGACAGGAGTCTAGGAGGGATGGCATAGTGAGACAGGAGTCTGGGAGGGATGGCACAGTGAGACAGGAGTCTGGGAGGGATGGCACGGTGAGACAGGAGTCTGGGTGGGATGGCACGGTGAGACAGGAGTCTGATAGGAATGGCACGGTGAGACAGGAGTCTAGGAGGGATGGCATGGTGAGACAGGACTCTGGGAGGGATGGCACAGTGAGACAGGAGTCTTGGAGGAATGGCACCGTGAGACAGGAGTCTGGCAGGGATGGCATTTCAGGACAGGAGTCTGGGAGGGATGGCACGGTGAGACAGGAGTCTGGGAGGGATGGCACGGTGAGACAGGAGTCTAGGAGGGATGGCATGGTGAGACAGGACTCTGGGAGGGATGGCACGGTGAGACAGGAGTCTGGCAGGGATGGCATTTCAGGACAGGAGTCTGGGAGGGATGGCACGGTGAGACAGGAGTCTGGTAGGAATGGCACGGTGAGACAGGAGTCTGGTAGGGATGTCATGGTGAGACAGGAGTCTGGTAGGGATGGCATTTCAGGACAGGAGTCTGGGAGGGATGGCACGGTAAGACATGAGTCTGGTAGGGATGGCACAGTGAGACAGGAGTCTGGGATGGATGGCACGGTGAGACAGGAGTCTGGTAGGAATGGCACGGTGAGACAGGAGTCTGGTAGGGATGGCATGGTGAGACAGGAGTCTGGGAGGGATGGCACGGTGAGACAGGAGTCTGGTAGGGATGGCATTTCAGGACAGGAGTCTGGGAGGGATGGCACGGTGAGACAGGAGTCTGGGAGGGATGGCACGGTGAGACAGGAGTCTGGGAGGGATGGCACGGTGAGACAGGAGTCTGGTAGGAATGGCACGGTGAGACAGGAGTCTGGTAGGGATGGCATGGTGAGACAGGAGTCTGGTAGGGATGGCATTTCAGGACAGGAGTCTGGGAGGGATGGCACGGTGAGACAGGAGTCTGGGAGGGATGGCACGGTGAGACAGGAGTCTAGGAGGGATGGCACGGTGAGACAGGAGTCTGGTAGGAATGGCACGGTGAGACAGGAGTCTGGGAGGGATGGCACAGTGAGACAGGAGTCTGGGAGGGATGGCACGGTGAGACAGGAGTCTGGTAGGGATGGCATTTCAGGACAGGAGTCTGGGAGGGATGGCACGGTGAGACAGGAGTCTGGGAGGGATGGCACGGTGAGACAGGAGTCTAGGAGGGATGGCACGGTGAGACAGGAGTCTGGTAGGAATGGCACGGTGAGACAGGAGTCTGGGAGGGATGGCACAGTGAGACAGGAGTCTAGGAGGGATGGCATGGTGGGACAGGAGTCTGGGAGGGATGGCACGGTGAGACAGGAGTCTGGGAGGGATGGCACGGTGAGACAGGAGTCTGGGAGGGATGGTACGGTGAGACAGGAGTCTGGGAGGAATGGCACGGTGAGACAGGAGTCTAGGAGGGATGGCACGGTGAGACAGGAGTCTGGGAGGGATGGTACGGTGAGACAGGAGTCTAGGAGGGATGGCACGGTGAGACAGGAGTCTGGTAGGGATGGTATTTCAGGACAGGAGTCTGGGAGGGATGGCACGGTATGACAGGAGCCTGGTAGGGATGGCACAGTGAGACAGGAGTCTGGGAGGGATGGCACGGTGAGACAGGAGACTGGTAGGGATGGCACAGTGAGACAGGAGTCTGGGAGGGATGGCATTTCAGGACAGGAGTCTGGGAGGGATGGCACGGTAAGACAGGAGTCTGGTAGGGATGGCACAGTGAGACAGGAGTCTGGGAGGGATGGCACGGTGAGACAGGAGTCTGATAGGAATGGCACGGTGAGACAGGATTCTGGTAGGGATGGCATGGTGAGACAGGAGTCTGGGAGGGATGGCACGGTGAGACAGGAGTCTGGCAGGGATGACATTTCAGGACAGGAGTCTGGGAGGGATGGCACGGTGAGACAGGAGTCTGGGAGGGATGGCACGGTGAGACAGGAGTCTAGGAGGGATGGCACAGTGAGACAGGAGTCTGGGAGGGATGGCACTGTGAGACAGGAGTCTGGTAGGGATGGTATTTCAGGACAGGAGTCTGGGAGGGATGGCACGGTATGACAGGAGTCTGGTAGGGATGGCATGGTGAGACAGGAGTCTGGTAGGGATGGCATTTCAGGACAGGAGTCTGGGAGGGATGGCACGGTAAGACATGAGTCTGGTAGGGATGGCACAGTGAGACAGGAGTCTGGGATGGATGGCACGGTGAGACAGGAGTCTGGTAGGAATGGCACGGTGAGACAGGAGTCTGGTAGGGATGGCATGGTGAGACAGGAGTCTGGGAGGGATGGCACGGTGAGACAGGAGTCTGGTAGGGATGGCATTTCAGGACAGGAGTCTGGGAGGGATGGCACGGTGAGACAGGAGTCTGGGAGGGATGGCACGGTGAGACAGGAGTCTGGGAGGGATGGCACGGTGAGACAGGAGTCTGGTAGGAATGGCACGGTGAGACAGGAGTCTGGTAGGGATGGCATGGTGAGACAGGAGTCTGGTAGGGATGGCATTTCAGGACAGGAGTCTGGGAGGGATGGCACGGTGAGACAGGAGTCTGGGAGGGATGGCACGGTGAGACAGGAGTCTGGGAGGGATGGCACGGTGAGACAGGAGTCTAGGAGGGATGGCACGGTGAGACAGGAGTCTGGTAGGAATGGCACGGTGAGACAGGAGTCTGGGAGGGATGGCACAGTGAGACAGGAGTCTAGGAGGGATGGCATGGTGGGACAGGAGTCTGGGAGGGATGGCACGGTGAGACAGGAGTCTGGGAGGGATGGCACGGTGAGACAGGAGTCTGGGAGGGATGGTACGGTGAGACAGGAGTCTGGGAGGAATGGCACGGTGAGACAGGAGTCTAGGAGGGATGGCACGGTGAGACAGGAGTCTGGGAGGGATGGTACGGTGAGACAGGAGTCTAGGAGGGATGGCACGGTGAGACAGGAGTCTGGTAGGGATGGTATTTCAGGACAGGAGTCTGGGAGGGATGGCACGGTATGACAGGAGCCTGGTAGGGATGGCACAGTGAGACAGGAGTCTGGGAGGGATGGCACGGTGAGACAGGAGACTGGTAGGGATGGCACAGTGAGACAGGAGTCTGGGAGGGATGGCATTTCAGGACAGGAGTCTGGGAGGGATGGCACGGTAAGACAGGAGTCTGGTAGGGATGGCACAGTGAGACAGGAGTCTGGGAGGGATGGCACGGTGAGACAGGAGTCTGATAGGAATGGCACGGTGAGACAGGATTCTGGTAGGGATGGCATGGTGAGACAGGAGTCTGGGAGGGATGGCACGGTGAGACAGGAGTCTGGCAGGGATGACATTTCAGGACAGGAGTCTGGGAGGGATGGCACGGTGAGACAGGAGTCTGGGAGGGATGGCACGGTGAGACAGGAGTCTAGGAGGGATGGCACAGTGAGACAGGAGTCTGGGAGGGATGGCACTGTGAGACAGGAGTCTGGTAGGGATGGTATTTCAGGACAGGAGTCTGGGAGGGATGGCACGGTATGACAGGAGTCTGGTAGGGATGGCATGGTGAGACAGGAGTCTGGTAGGGATGGCATTTCAGGACAGGAGTCTGGGAGGGATGGCACGGTAAGACATGAGTCTGGTAGGGATGGCACAGTGAGACAGGAGTCTGGGATGGATGGCACGGTGAGACAGGAGTCTGGTAGGAATGGCACGGTGAGACAGGAGTCTGGTAGGGATGGCATGGTGAGACAGGAGTCTGGGAGGGATGGCACGGTGAGACAGGAGTCTGGTAGGGATGGCATTTCAGGACAGGAGTCTGGGAGGGATGGCACGGTGAGACAGGAGTCTGGGAGGGATGGCACGGTGAGACAGGAGTCTGGGAGGGATGGCACGGTGAGACAGGAGTCTGGTAGGAATGGCACGGTGAGACAGGAGTCTGGTAGGGATGGCATGGTGAGACAGGAGTCTGGTAGGGATGGCATTTCAGGACAGGAGTCTGGGAGGGATGGCACGGTGAGACAGGAGTCTGGGAGGGATGGCACGGTGAGACAGGAGTCTAGGAGGGATGGCACGGTGAGACAGGAGTCTGGTAGGAATGGCACGGTGAGACAGGAGTCTGGGAGGGATGGCACAGTGAGACAGGAGTCTGGGAGGGATGGCACGGTGAGACAGGAGTCTGGTAGGGATGGCATTTCAGGACAGGAGTCTGGGAGGGATGGCACGGTGAGACAGGAGTCTGGGAGGGATGGCACGGTGAGACAGGAGTCTAGGAGGGATGGCACGGTGAGACAGGAGTCTGGTAGGAATGGCACGGTGAGACAGGAGTCTGGGAGGGATGGCACAGTGAGACAGGAGTCTAGGAGGGATGGCATGGTGGGACAGGAGTCTGGGAGGGATGGCACGGTGAGACAGGAGTCTGGGAGGGATGGCACGGTGAGACAGGAGTCTGGGAGGGATGGTACGGTGAGACAGGAGTCTGGGAGGAATGGCACGGTGAGACAGGAGTCTAGGAGGGATGGCACGGTGAGACAGGAGTCTGGGAGGGATGGTACGGTGAGACAGGAGTCTAGGAGGGATGGCACGGTGAGACAGGAGTCTGGTAGGGATGGTATTTCAGGACAGGAGTCTGGGAGGGATGGCACGGTATGACAGGAGCCTGGTAGGGATGGCACAGTGAGACAGGAGTCTGGGAGGGATGGCACGGTGAGACAGGAGACTGGTAGGGATGGCACAGTGAGACAGGAGTCTGGGAGGGATGGCATTTCAGGACAGGAGTCTGGGAGGGATGGCACGGTAAGACAGGAGTCTGGTAGGGATGGCACAGTGAGACAGGAGTCTGGGAGGGATGGCACGGTGAGACAGGAGTCTGATAGGAATGGCACGGTGAGACAGGATTCTGGTAGGGATGGCATGGTGAGACAGGAGTCTGGGAGGGATGGCACGGTGAGACAGGAGTCTGGCAGGGATGACATTTCAGGACAGGAGTCTGGGAGGGATGGCACGGTGAGACAGGAGTCTGGGAGGGATGGCACGGTGAGACAGGAGTCTAGGAGGGATGGCACAGTGAGACAGGAGTCTGGGAGGGATGGCACTGTGAGACAGGAGTCTGGTAGGGATGGTATTTCAGGACAGGAGTCTGGGAGGGATGGCACGGTATGACAGGAGTCTGGTAGGGATGGCACAGTGAGACAGGAGTCTGGGAGGGATGGCACGGTGAGACAGGAGTCTGGTAGGAATGGCACGGTGAGACAGGAGTCTGGTAGGGATGGCACAGTGAGACAGGAGTCTGGGAGGGATGGCACGGTGAGACAGGAGTCTGATAGGAATGGCACGGTGAGACAGGAGTCTAGGAGGGATGGCATGGTGAGACAGGAGTCTGGGAGGGATGGCACGGTGAGACAGGAGTCTGGCAGGGATTGCATTTCAGGACAGGAGTCTGGGAGGGATGGCACGGTGAGACAGGAGTCTGGGAGGGATGGAAGGGTGAGACAGGAGTTTAGGAGGGATGGCACGGTGAGACAGGAGTCTGGGAGGGATGGCACGGTAAGACAGGAGTCTGGTAGGGATGGCACAGTGAGACAGGAGTCTGGGAGGGATGGCACGGTGAGACAGGAGTCTGATAGGAATGGCACGGTGAGACAGGAGTCTAGGAGGGATGGCATGGTGAGACAGGAGTCTGGGAGGGATGGCACGGTGAGACAGGAGTCTGGCAGGGATGGCATTTCAGGACAGGAGTCTGGGAGGGATGGCACGGTGAGACAGGAGTCTGGGAGGGATGGCACGGTGAGACAGGAGTCTAGGAGGGATGGCACGGTGTGACAGGAGTCTGGGAGGGATGGCACGGTGAGACAGGAGTCTGGTAGGGATGGTATTTCAGGACAGGAGTCTGGGAGGGATGGCACGGTATGACAGGAGCCTGGTAGGGATGGCACAGTGAGACAGGAGTCTGGGAGGGATGGCACGGTGAGACAGGAGTCTGGTAGGAATGGCACGGTGAGACAGGAGTCTGGTAGGGATGGCACAGTGAGACAGGAGTCTGGGAGGGATGGCACGGTGAGACAGTAGTCTGATAGGAATGGCACGGTGAGACAGGAGTCTAGGAGGGATGGCATGGTGAGACAGGAGTCTGGGAGGGATGGCACGGTGAGACAGGAGTCTGGCAGGGATGGCATTTCAGGACAGGAGTCTGGGAGGGATGGCACGGTGAGACAGGAGTCTGGGAGGGATGGAAGGGTGAGACAGGAGTCTAGGAGGGATGGCACGGTGAGACAGGAGTCTGGGAGGGATGGCACGGTGAGACAGGAGTCTGGTAGGGATGGCATTTCTGGACAGGATTCTGGGAGGGATGGCACGGTATGACAGGAGTCTGGTAGGGATGGCACAGTGAGACAGGAGTCTGGGAGGGATGGCACGGTGAGACAGGAGTCTGGTAGGAATGGCACGGTGAGACAGGAGTCTGGTAGGGATGGCATGGTGAGACAGGAGTCTAGGAGGGATGGCACGGTGAGACAGGAGTCTGGTAGGGATGGCATTTCAGGACAGGAGTCCGGGAGGGATGGCACGGTGAGACGGGAGTCTGGGAGGGATGGCACGGTGAGACAGGAGTCTGGGAGGGATGGCACGGTGAGACAGGAGTCTGGTAGGGATGGCACAGTGAGACAGGAGTCTGGGAGGGATGGCACGGTGAGACAGGAGTCTGATAGGAATGGCACGGTGAGACAGGAGTCTAGGAGGGATGGCATGGTGAGACAGGAGTCTGGGAGGGATGGCACGGTGAGACAGGAGTCTGGCAGGGATGGCATTTCAGGACAGGAGTCTGGGAGGGATGGCACGGTGAGACAGGAGTCTGGGAGGGATGGAAGGGTGAGACAGGAGTCTAGGAGGGATGGCACGGTGAGACAGGAGTCTGGGAGGGATGGCACGGTAAGACAGGAGTCTGGTAGGGATGGCACAGTGAGACAGGAGTCTGGGAGGGATGGCACGGTGAGACAGGAGTCTGATAGGAATGGCACGGTGAGACAGGAGTCTAGGAGGGATGGCATGGTGAGACAGGAGTCTGGTAGAGATGGCATGGTGAGACAGGAGTCTGGGAGGGATGGCACGGTGAGACAGGAGTCTGGTAGGGATGGCATTTCAGGACAGGAGTCTGGGAGGGATGGCACGGTGAGACAGGAGTCTGGGAGGGATGGCACGGTGAGACAGGAGTCTGGGAGGGATGGCATTTCAGGACAGGAGTCTGGGAGGGATGGCACGGTAAGACAGGAGTCTGGTAGGGATGGCACAGTGAGACAGGAGTCTGGGAGGGATGGCATTTCAGGACAGGAGTCTAGGAGGGATGGCACGGTGAGACAGGAGTCTGGGAGGGATGGCACGGTGAGACAGGAGTCTGGGAGGGATGGCACGGTGAGACAGGAGTCTGGGAGGGATGGCACGGTGAGACAGGAGTCTGGTAGGGATGGCATTTCAGGACAAGAGTCTGGTAGGGATGGCATTTCAGGACAGGAGTCTAGGAGGGATGGCATGGTGAGACAGGAGTCTGGGAGGGATGGCACAGTGAGACAGGAGTCTGGGAGGGATGGCACGGTGAGACAGGAGTCTGGGTGGGATGGCACGGTGAGACAGGAGTCTAGGAGGGATGGCATGGTGAGACAGGACTCTGGGAGGGATGGCACGGTGAGACAGGAGTCTGGCAGGGATGGCATTTCAGGACAGGAGTCTGGGCGGGATGGCACGGTGAGACAGGAGTCTGGGAGGGATGGCACGGTGAGACAGGAGTCTAGGAGGGATGGCACGGTGAGACAGGAGTCTGGTAGGGATGGCACAGTGAGACAGGATTCAGGGAGGGATGGCATTTCAGGACAGGAGTCTGGGAGGGATGGCACGGTAAGACAGGAGTCTGGTAGGAATGGCACGGTGAGACAGGAGTCTGGTAGGGATGGCATGGTGAGACAGGAGTCTGGGAGGGATGGCACGGTGAGACAGGAATCTGGTAGGGATGGCATTTCAGGACAGGAGTCTGGGAGGGATGGCACGGTGAGACAGGAGTCTGGGAGGGATGGCACGGTGAGACAGGAGTCTGGTAGGGATGGCATTTCAGGACAGGAGTCTGGGAGGGATGGCACGGTAAGACAGGAGTCTGGTAGGGATGGCACAGTGAGACAGGAGTATGGGAGGGATGGCATTTCAGGACAGGAGTCTAGGAGGGATGGCACGGTGAGACAGGAGTCTGGGAGGGATGGCACGGTGAGACAGGAGTCTGGGAGGGATGGCACGGTGAGACAGGAGTCTGGGAGGGATGGCACGGTGAGACAGGAGTCTGGTAGGGATGGCATTTCAGGACAGGAGTCTGGGAGGGATGGCACGGTATGACAGGAGTCTGGTAGGGATGGCACAGTGAGACAGGAGTCTGGTAGGGATGGCATGGTGAGACAGGAGTCTGGGAGGGATGGCACGGTGAGACAGGAGTCTGGTAGGGATGGCACGGTGAGACAGGAGTCTGGGAGGGATGGCACGGTGAGACAGGAGTCTGGGAGGGATGGCACGGTGAGACAGGAGTCTGGTAGGAATGGCACGGTGAGACAGGAGTCTGGTAGGGATGGCATGGTGAGACAGGAGTCTGGGAGGGATGGCACGGTGAGACAGGAGTCTGGTAGGGATGGCATGGTGAGACAGGAGTCTGGGAGGGATGGCACGGTGAGACAGGAGTCTGGGAGGGATGGCACGGTGAGACAGGAGTCTGGGAGGGATGGTACGGTGAGACAGGAGTCTGGGAGGAATGGCACGGTGAGACAGGAGTCTAGGAGGGATGGCACAGTGAGACAGGAGTCTGGTAGGAATGGCACGTTGAGACAGGAGTCTGGGAGGGATGGCACAGTGAGACAGGAGTCTGGGAGGGATGGTACGGTGAGACAGGAGTCTGGGAGGAATGTCACGGTGAGACAGGAGTCTAGGAGGGATGGCACGGTGAGACAGGAGTCTGGGAGGGATGGTACTGTGAGACAGGAGTCTAGGAGAGATGGTACGGTGAGACAGGAGTCTAGTAGGAATGGAACAGTGAGACAGGAGTCTGTTAGGAATGGCACAGTGAGACAGGAGTCTTGGAGGAATGGCACCGTGAGACAGGAGTCTAGGAGGGATGGCATGGTGAGACAGGAGTCTGGGAGGGATGGCACAGTGAGACAGGAGTCTGGGAGGGATGGCACGGTGAGACAGGAGTCTGGGTGGGAAGGCACGGTGAGACAGGAGTCTGATAGGATTGGCACGGTGAGACAGGAGTCTAGGAGGGATGGCATGGTGAGACAGGACTCTGGGAGGGATGGCACGGTGAGACAGGAGTCTGGCAGGGATGGCATTTCAGGACAGGAGTCTGGGAGGGATGGCACGGTGAGACAGGAGTCTGGGAGGGATGGCACGGTGAGACAGGAGTCTAGGAGGGATGGCATGGTGAGACAGGACTCTGGGAGGGATGGCACGGTGAGACAGGAGTCTGGCAGGGATGGCATTTCAGGACAGGAGTCTGGGAGGGATGGCACGGTGAGACAGGAGTCTGGTAGGAATGGCACGGTGAGACAGGAGTCTGGTAGGGATGGCATGGTGAGACAGGAGTCTAGGAGGGATGGCACGGTGAGACAGGAGTCTGGTAGGGATGGCATTTCAGGACAGGAGTCTGGGAGGGATGGCACGGTGAGACGGGAGTCTGGGAGGGATGGCACGGTGAGACAGGAGTCTGGGAGGGATGGCATTTCAGGACAGGAGTCTGGGAGGGATGGCACGGTAAGACAGGAGTCTGGTAGGGATGGCACAGTGAGACAGGAGTCTGGGAGGGATTGCAGGTCAGGACAGGAGTCTAGGAGGGATGGCACGGTGAGACAGGAGTCTGGGAGGGATGGCAAAGTGAGACAGGAGTCTGGTAGGGATGGCATTTCAGGACAGGAGTCTGGGAGGGATGGCACGGTATGACAGGAGTCTGGTAGGAATGGCACGGTGAGACAGGAGTCTGGTAGAGATGGCATGGTGAGACAGGAGTCTGGGAGGGATGGCACGGTGAGACAGGAGTCTGGTAGGGATGGCATTTCAGGACAGGAGTCTGGGAGGGATGGCACGGTGAGACAGGAGTCTGGGAGGGATGGCACGGTGAGACAGGAGTCTGGGAGGGATGGCATTTCAGGACAGGAGTCTGGGAGGGATGGCACGGTAAGACAGGAGTCTGGTAGGGATGGCACAGTGAGACAGGAGTCTGGGAGGGATGGCATTTCAGGACAGGAGTCTAGGAGGGATGGCACGGTGAGACAGGAGTCTGGGAGGGATGGCACGGTGAGACAGGAGTCTGGGAGGGATGGCACGGTGAGACAGGAGTCTGGGAGGGATGGCACGGTGAGACAGGAGTCTGGTAGGGATGGCATTTCAGGACAGGAGTCTGGTAGGGATGGCATTTCAGGACAGGAGTCTAGGAGGGATGGCATGGTGAGACAGGAGTCTGGGAGGGATGGCACTGTGAGACAGGAGTCTGGGAGGGATGGCACGGTGAGACAGGAGTCTGGGTCGGATGGCACGGTGAGACAGGAGTCTAGGAGGGATGGCATGGTGAGACAGGACTCTGGGAGGGATGGCACGGTGAGACAGGAGTCTGGCAGGGATGGCATTTCAGGACAGGAGTCTGGGCGGGATGGCACGGTGAGACAGGAGTCTGGGAGGGATGGCACGGTGAGACAGGAGTCTAGGAGGGATGGCATGGTGAGACAGGAGTCTGGTAGGGATGGCACAGTGAGACAGGATTCTGGGAGGGATGGCATTTCAGGACAGGAGTCTGGGAGGGATGGCACGGTAAGACAGGAGTCTGGTAGGAATGGCACGGTGAGACAGGAGTCTGGGAGGGATGGCATTTCAGGACAGGAGTCTGGGAGGGATGGCACGGTAAGACAGGAGTCTGGTAGGGATGGCACAGTGAGACAGGAGTATGGGAGGGATGGCATTTCAGGACAGGAGTCTAGGAGGGATGGCACGGTGAGACAGGAGTCTGGGAGGGATGGCACGGTGAGACAGGAGTCTGGGAGGGATGGCACGGTGAGACAGGAGTCTGGGAGGGATGGCACGGTGAGACAGGAGTCTGGTAGGGATGGCATTTCAGGACAGGAGTCTGGGAGGGATGGCACGGTATGACAGGAGTCTGGTAGGGATGGCACAGTGAGACAGGAGTCTGGTAGGGATGGCATGATGAGACAGGAGTCTGGGAGGGATGGCACGGTGAGACAGGAGTCTGGTAGGGATGGCACGGTGAGACAGGAGTCTGGGAGGGATGGCACGGTGAGACAGGAGTCTGGGAGGGATGGCACGGTGAGACAGGAGTCTGGTAGGAATGGCACGGTGAGACAGGAGTATGGTAGGGATGGCATGGTGAGACAGGAGTCTGGGAGGGATGGCACGGTGAGACAGGAGTCTGGTAGGGATGGCATTTCAGGACAGGAGTCTGGGAGGGATGGCACGGTGAGACAGGAGTCTGGGAGGGATGGCACGGTGAGACAGGAGTCTAGGAGGGATGGCACAGTGAGACAGGAGTCTGGTAGGAATGGCACGGTGAGACAGGAGTCTGGGAGGGATGGCACAGTGAGACAGGAGTCTGGGAGGGATGGTACGGTGAGACAGGAGTCTGGGAGGAATGGCACGGTGAGACAGGAGTCTAGGAGGGATGGCACGGTGAGACAGGAGTCTGGGAGGGATGGTACTGTGAGACAGGAGTCTAGGAGAGATGGCACGGTGAGACAGGAGTCTGGTAGGAATGGAACAGTGAGACAGGAGTCTGGTAGGAATGGCACAGTGAGACAGGAGTCTTGGAGGAATGGCACCGTGAGACAGGAGTCTAGGAGGGATGGCATGGTGAGACAGGAGTCTGGGAGGGATGGCACAGTGAGACAGGAGTCTGGGAGGGATGGCACGGTGAGACAGGAGTCTGGGTGGGATGGCACGGTGAGACAGGAGTCTGATAGGAATGGCACGGTGAGACAGGAGTCTAGGAGGGATGGCATGGTGAGACAGGACTCTGGGAGGGATGGCACGGTGAGACAGGAGTCTGGCAGGGATGGCATTTCAGGACAGGAGTCTGGGAGGGATGGCACGGTGAGACAGGAGTCTGGGAGGGATGGCACGGTGAGACAGGAGTCTAGGAGGGATGGCACGGTAAGACAGGAGTCTGGTAGGGATGGCACAGTGAGACAGGAGTCTGGGAGGGATGGCATTTCAGGAGAGGAGTCTAGGGGGGATGGCACGGTGAGACAGGAGTCTGGGAGGGATGGCACGTTGAGAAAGGAGTCTAGGAGGGATGGCACGGTGAGACAGGAGTCTGGGAGGGATGGCACGGTGAGACAGGAGTCTGGTAGGGATGGCATTTCAGGACAGGAGTCTGGGAGGGATGGCACGGTATGACAGAAGTCTGGTAGGGATGGCACAGTGAGACAGGAGTCTGGGAGGGATGGCACGGTGAGACAGGAGTCTGGTAGGAATGGCACGGTGAGACAGGAGTCTGGTAGGGATGGCATGGTGAGACAGGAGTCTGGGAGGGATGGCACGGTGAGACAGGAGTCTGGTAGGGATGGCATTTCAGGACAGGAGTCTGGGAGGGATGGCACGGTGAAACAGGAGTCTGGGAGGGATGGCACTGTGAGACAGGAGTCTAGGAGGGATGACACAGTGAGACAGGAGTCTGGTAGGAATGGCACGGTGAGACAGGAGTCTGGGAGGGATGGCACGGTGAGACAGGAGTCTGGGAGGGATGGCACGGTGAGACAGGAGTCTAGGAGGGATGGCACGGTGAGACAGGAGTCTGGTAGGGATGGCACAGTGAGACAGGATTCTGGGAGGGATGGCATTTCAGGACAGGAGTCTGGGAGGGATGGCACGGTAAGACAGGAGTCTGGTAGGAATGGCACGGTGAGACAGGAGTCTGGGAGGGATGGCATTTCAGGACAGGAGTCTGGGAGGGATGGCACGGTAAGACAGGAGTCTGGTAGGGATGGCACAGTGAGACAGGAGTATGGGAGGGATGGCACGGTGAGACAGGAGTCTGGGAGGGATGGCACGGTGAGACAGGAGTCTGGGAGGGATGGCACGGTGAGACAGGAGTCTGGTAGGGATGGCATTTCAGGACAGGAGTCTGGGAGGGATGGCACGGTATGACAGGAGTCTGGTAGGGATGGCACAGTGAGACAGGAGTCTGGTAGGGATGGCATGATGAGACAGGAGTCTGAGAGGGATGGCACGGTGAGACAGGAGTCTGGTAGGGATGGCACGGTGAGACAGGAGTCTGGGAGGGATGGCACGGTGAGACAGGAGTCTGGGAGGGATGGCACGGTGAGACAGGAGTCTGGTAGGAATGGCACGGTGAGACAGGAGTATGGTAGGGATGGCATGGTGAGACAGGAGTCTGGGAGGGATGGCACGGTGAGACAGGAGTCTGGTAGGGATGGCATTTCAGGACAGGAGTCTGGGAGGGATGGCACGGTGAGACAGGAGTCTGGGAGGGATGGCACGGTGAGACAGGAGTCTAGGAGGGATGGCACAGTGAGACAGGAGTCTGGTAGGAATGGCACGGTGAGACAGGAGTCTGGGAGGGATGGCACAGTGAGACAGGAGACTGGGAGGGATGGTACGGTGAGACAGGAGTCTGGGAGGAATGGCACGGTGAGACAGGAGTCTAGGAGGGATGGCACGGTGAGACAGGAGTCTGGGAGGGATGGTACTGTGAGACAGGAGTCTAGGAGAGATGGCACGGTGAGACAGGAGTCTGGTAGGAATGGAACAGTGAGACAGGAGTCTGGTAGGAATGGCACCGTGAGACAGGAGTCTAGGAGGGATGGCATGGTGAGACAGGAGTCTGGGAGGGATGGCACAGTGAGACAGGAGTCTGGGAGGGATGGCACGGTGAGACAGGAGTCTGGGTGGGATGGCACGGTGAGACAGGAGTCTGATAGGAATGGCACGGTGAGACAGGAGTCTAGGAGGGATGGCATGGTGAGACAGGACTCTGGGAGGGATGGCACGGTGAGACAGGAGTCTGGCAGGGATGGCATTTCAGGACAGGAGTCTGGGAGGGATGGCACGGTGAGACAGGAGTCTGGGAGGGATGGCACGGTGAGACAGGAGTCTAGGAGGGATGGCACGGTAAGACAGGAGTCTGGTAGGGATGGCACAGTGAGACAGGAGTCTGGGAGGGATGGCACAGTGAGACAGGAGTCTAGGAGGGATGGCATGGTGAGACAGGAGTCTGGGAGGGATGGCACGGTGAGACAGGAGTCTGGGAGGGATGGCACGTTGAGAAAGGAGTCTAGGAGGGATGGCACGGTGAGACAGGAGTCTGGGAGGGATGGCACGGTGAGACAGGAGTCTGGTAGGGATGGCATTTCAGGACAGGAGTCTGGGAGGGATGGCACGGTATGACAGAAGTCTGGTAGGGTTGGCACAGTGAGACAGGAGTCTGGGAGGGATGGCACGGTGAGACAGGAGTCTGGTAGGAATGGCACGGTGAGACAGGAGTCTGGTAGGGATGGCATGGTGAGACAGGAGTCTGGGAGGGATGGCACGGTGAGACAGGAGTCTGGTAGGGATGGCATTTCAGGACAGGAGTCTGGGAGGGATGGCACGGTGAGACAGGAGTCTGGGAGGGATGGCACTGTGAGACAGGAGTCTAGGAGGGATGGCACAGTGAGACAGGAGTCTGGTAGGAATGGCACGGTGAGACAGGAGTCTGGGAGGGATGGCACAGTGAGACAGGAGTCTAGGAGGGATGGCATGGTGAGACAGGAGTCTGGGAGGGATGGCACGGTGAGACAGGAGTCTGGGAGGGATGGCACCGTGAGACAGGAGTCTGGGAGGGATGGTACGGTGAGACAGGAGTCTGGGAGGAATGGCACGGTGAGACAGGAGTCTAGGAGGGATGGCATGTTGAGAGGAGTCTGGGAGGGATGGCACGGTGAGACAGGAGTCTGGTAGGGATGGCATTTCAGGACAGGAGTCTGGGAGGGATGGCACGGTGAGACAGGAGTCTGGGAGGGATGGCACTGTGAGACAGGAGTCTAGGAGGGATGGCACAGTGAGACAGGAGTCTGGTAGGAATGGCACGGTGAGACAGGAGTCTGGGAGGGATGGCACAGTGAGACAGGAGTCTAGGAGGGATGGCATGGTGAGACAGGAGTCTGGGAGGGATGGCACGGTGAGACAGGAGTCTGGGAGGGATGGCACGGTGAGACAGGAGTCTGGGAGGGATGGTACGGTGAGACAGGAGTCTGGGAGGAATGGCACGGTGAGACAGGAGTCTAGGAGGGATGGCACGGTGAGACAGGAGTCTGGGAGGGATGGTACGGTGAGACAGGAGTCTAGGAGGGATGGCACGGTGAGACAGGAGTCTGGTAGGAATGGAACAGTGAGACAGGAGTCTGGTAGGAATGGCACAGTGAGACAGGAGTCTGGGAGGAATGGCACCGTGAGACAGGAGTCTAGGAGGGATGGCATGGTGAGACAGGAGTCTGGGAAGGATGGCACAGTGAGACAGGAGTCTGGGAGGGATGGCACGATGAGACAGGAGTCTGGGTGGGATGGCACGGTGAGACAGGAGTCTGGGAGGGATGGCACGGTGAGACAGGAGTCTGGTAGGGATGGCACAGTGAGACAGGAGTCTGGGAGGGATGGCACGGTGAGACAGGAAACTGATAGGAATGGCATGGTGAGACAGGAGTCTGGTAGGGATGGCATTTCAGGACAGGAGTCTAGGGGGGATGGCACGGTGAGACAGGAGTCTGGGAGGGATGGCACGTTGAGAAAGGAGTCTAGGAGGGATGGCACGGTGAGACAGGAGTCTGGGAGGGATGGCACGGTGAGACAGGAGTCTGGTAGGGATGGCATTTCAGGACAGGAGTCTAGGGGGGATGGCACGGTGAGACAGGAGTCTGGGAGGGATGGCACGTTGAGAAAGGAGTCTAGGAGGGATGGCACGATGAGACAGGAGTCTGGGTGGGATGGCACGGTGAGACAGGAGTCTGGGAGGGATGGCACGGTGAGACAGGAGTCTGGTAGGGATGGCACAGTGAGACAGGAGTCTGGGAGGGATGGCACGGTGAGACAGGAAACTGATAGGAATGGCATGGTGAGACAGGAGTCTGGTAGGGATGGCATTTCAGGACAGGAGTCTAGAGGGGATGGCACGGTGAGACAGGAGTCTGGGAGGGATGGCACGTTGAGAAAGGAGTCTAGGAGGGATGGCACGGTGAGACAGGAGTCTGGGAGGGATGGCACGGTGAGACAGGAGTCTGGTAGGGATGGCATTTCAGGACAGGAGTCTGGGAGGGATGGCACGGTGAGACAGGAGTCTGGTAGGAATGGCACGGTGAGACAGGAGTCTGGTAGGGATGGCATGGTGAGACAGGAGTCTGGGAGGGATGGCACGGTGAGACAGGAGTCTGGTAGGGATGGCATTGCAGGACAGGAGTCTGGGAGGGATGGCACGGTGAGACAGGAGTCTGGGAGGGATGGCACTGTGAGACAGGAGTCTAGGAGGGATGGCACAGTGAGACAGGAGTCTGGTAGGAATGGCACGGTGAGACATGAGTCTGGGAGGGATGGCACAGTGAGACAGGAGTCTAGGAGGGATGGCATGGTGAGACAGGAGTCTGGGAGGGATGGCACGGTGAGACAGGAGTCTGGTAGGAATGGAACAGTGAGACAGGAGTCTGGTAGGAATGGCACAGTGAGACAGGAGTCTGGGAGGAATGGCACCGTGAGACAGGAGTCTAGGAGGGATGGCATGGTGAGACAGGAGTCTGGGAAGGATGGCACAGTGAGACAGGAGTCTGGGAGGGATGGCACGGTGAGACAGGAGTCTGGGTGGGATGGCACGGTGAGACAGGAGTCTGGGAGGGATGGCACGGTGAGACAGGAGTCTGGTAGGAATGGCACGGTGAGACAGGAGTCTGGGAGGGATGGCACAGTGAGACAGGAGTCTAGGAGGGATGGCATGGTGAGACAGGAGTCTGGGAGGGATGGCACGGTGAGACAGGAGTCTGGGAGGGATGGCATTTCAGGACAGGAGTCTGGGAGGGATGGCACGGTGAGACAGGAGTCTGGGAGGGATGGCACTGTGAGACAGGAGTCTAGGAGGGATGGCACAGTGAGACAGGAGTCTGGTAGGAATCGCACGGTGAGACAGGAGTCTGGGAGGGATGGCACAGTGAGACAGGAGTCTAGGAGGGATGGCATGGTGAGACAGGAGTCTGGGAGGGATGGCACGGTGAGACAGGAGTCTGGGAGGGATGGCACCGTGAGACAGGAGTCTGGGAGGGATGGTACGGTGAGACAGGAGTCTGGGAGGAATGGCACGGTGAGACAGGAGTCTAGGAGGGATGGCACATTGAGACAGGAGTCTGGTAGGAATGGCACGGTGAGACAGGAGTCTGGTAGGGATGGCACGGTGAGACAGGAGTCTGGTAGGGATGGCATTTCAGGACAGGAGTCTGGGAGGGATGGCACGGTGAGACAGGAGTCTGGGAGGGATGGCACTGTGAGACAGGAGTCTAGGAGGGATGGCACAGTGAGACAGGAGTCCGGTAGGAATGGCACGGTGAGACAGGAGTCTGGGAGGGATGGCACAGTGAGACAGGAGTCTAGGAGGGATGGCATGGTGAGACAGGAGTCTGGGAGGGATGGCACGGTGAGACAGGAGTCTGGGAGGGATGGCACGGTGAGACAGGAGTCTGGGAGGAATGGCACGGTGAGACAGGAGTCTAGGAGGGATGGCACGGTGAGACAGGAGTCTGGGAGGGATGGTACGGTGAGACAGGAGTCTAGGAGGGATGGCACGGTGAGACAGGAGTCTGGTAGGAATGGAACAGTGAGACAGGAGTCTGGTAGGAATGGCACAGTGAGACAGGAGTCTGGGAGGAATGGCACCGTGAGACAGGAGTCTAGGAGGGATGGCATGGTGAGACAGGAGTCTGGGAAGGATGGCACAGTGAGACAGGAGTCTGGGAGGGATGGCACGGTGAGACAGGAGTCTGGGTGGGATGGCACGGTGAGACAGGAGTCTGGGAGGGATGGCACGGTGAGACAGGAGTCTGGGAGGGATGGCACGGTGAGACAGGAAACTGATAGGAATGGCATGGTGAGACAGGAGTCTGGTAGGGATGGCATGGTGAGACAGGAGTCTGGGAGGGATGGCACGGTGAGACAGGAGTCTGGCAGGGATGGCATTTCAGGACAGGAGTCTGGGAGGGATGGCACGGTGAGACAGGAGTCTGGGAGGGATGGCACGGTGAGACAGGAGTCTAGGAGAGATGGCACGGTGAGACAGGAGTCTGGGAGGGATGGCACGGTGAGACAGGAGTCTGGTAGGGATGGCATTTCAGGACAGGAGTCTGGGAGGGATGGCACGGTATGACAGGAGTCTGGTAGGGATGGCATGGTGAGACAGGAGTCTGGGAGGGATGGCACGGTGAGACAGGAGTCTGGTAGGAATGGCACGGTGAGACAGGAGTCTGGTAGGGATGGCATTTCAGGACAGGAGTCTGGGAGGGATGGCACGGTGAGACAGGAGTCTGGTAGGGATGGCATTTCAGGACAGGAGTCTGGGAAGGATGGCACGGTGAGACAGGAGTCTGGGAGGGATGGCACGGTGAGACAGGAGTCTAGGAGGTATGGCACAGTGAGACAGGAGTCTGGGGGGGATGGCACGGTGAGACAGGAGTCTGGGAGGGATGGTACGGTGAGACAGGAGTCTAGGAGGGATGGCACAGTGAGACAGGAGTCTGGCAGGAATGGAACAGTGAGACAGGAGTCTGGTAGGAATGGCACATTGAGACAGGAGTCTGGGAGGAATGGCACCGTGAGACAGGAGTCTAGGAGTGATGGCATGGTGAGACAGGAGTCTGGGAGGGATGGCACAGTGAGACAGGAGTCTGGGAGGGATGGCACAGTGAGACAGGAGTCTGTTAGGGATGGCACAGTGAGACAGGAGTCTGGGAGGGATGGCATTTCAGGACAGGAGTCTGGGAGGGATGGCACGGTAAGACAGGAGTCTGGTAGGGATGGCACAGTGAGACAGGAGTCTGGGAGGAATGGCACGGTGAGACAGGAGTCTGGTAGGAATGGCACGTGAGACAGGAGTCTGGTAGGGATGGCATGGTGAGACTGGAGTCTGGGAGGGATGGCATTTCAGGACAGGAGTCTGGGAGGGATGGCACGGTGAGACAGGAGTCTGGGAGGGATGGCACTGTGAGACAGGAGTCTAGGAGGGATGGCACAGTGAGACAGGAGTCTGGTAGGAATGGCACGGTGAGACAGGAGTCTGGGAGGGATGGCACAGTGAGACAGGAGTCTAGGAGGGATGGCATGGTGAGACAGGAGTCTGGGAGGGATGGCACGGTGAGACAGGAGTCTGGGAGGGATGGCACCGTGAGACAGGAGTCTGGGAGGGATGGTACGGTGAGACAGGAGTCTGGGAGGAATGGCACGGTGAGACAGGAGTCTAGGAGGGATGGCATGTTGAGAGGAGTCTGGGAGGGATGGCACGGTGAGACAGGAGTCTGGTAGGGATGGCATTTCAGGACAGGAGTCTGGGAGGGATGGCACGGTGAGACAGGAGTCTGGGAGGGATGGCACTGTGAGACAGGAGTCTAGGAGGGATGGCACAGTGAGACAGGAGTCTGGTAGGAATGGCACGGTGAGACAGGAGTCTGGGAGGGATGGCACAGTGAGACAGGAGTCTAGGAGGGATGGCATGGTGAGACAGGAGTCTGGGAGGGATGGCACGGTGAGACAGGAGTCTGGGAGGGATGGCACGGTGAGACAGGAGTCTGGGAGGGATGGTACGGTGAGACAGGAGTCTGGGAGGAATGGCACGGTGAGACAGGAGTCTAGGAGGGATGGCACGGTGAGACAGGAGTCTGGGAGGGATGGTACGGTGAGACAGGAGTCTGGGAGGGATGGCACGGTGAGACAGGAGTCTGGGAGGGATGGCACGGTGAGACAGGAAACTGATAGGAATGGCATGGTGAGACAGGAGTCTGGTAGGGATGGCATGGTGAGACAGGAGTCTGGGAGGGATGGCACGGTGAGACAGGAGTCTGGCAGGGATGGCATTTCAGGACAGGAGTCTGGGAGGGATGGCACGGTGAGACAGGAGTCTGGGAGGGATGGCACGGTGAGACAGGAGTCTAGGAGAGATGGCACGGTGAGACAGGAGTCTGGGAGGGATGGCACGGTGAGACAGGAGTCTGGTAGGGATGGCATTTCAGGACAGGAGTCTGGGAGGGATGGCACGGTATGACAGGAGTCTGGTAGGGATGGCATGGTGAGACAGGAGTCTGGGAGGGATGGCACGGTGAGACAGGAGTCTGGTAGGAATGGCACGGTGAGACAGGAGTCTGGTAGGGATGGCATTTCAGGACAGGAGTCTGGGAGGGATGGCACGGTGAGACAGGAGTCTGGTAGGGATGGCATTTCAGGACAGGAGTCTGGGAAGGATGGCACGGTGAGACAGGAGTCTGGGAGGGATGGCACGGTGAGACAGGAGTCTAGGAGGTATGGCACAGTGAGACAGGAGTCTGGGGGGGATGGCACGGTGAGACAGGAGTCTGGGAGGGATGGTACGGTGAGACAGGAGTCTAGGAGGGATGGCACAGTGAGACAGGAGTCTGGCAGGAATGGAACAGTGAGACAGGAGTCTGGTAGGAATGGCACATTGAGACAGGAGTCTGGGAGGAATGGCACCGTGAGACAGGAGTCTAGGAGTGATGGCATGGTGAGACAGGAGTCTGGGAGGGATGGCACAGTGAGACAGGAGTCTGGGAGGGATGGCACAGTGAGACAGGAGTCTGGGAGGGATGGCACGGTGAGACAGGAGTCTGGGAGGGATGGCACGGTGAGACAGGAGTCTGGGAGGGATGGCACGGTGAGACAGGAGTCTGTTAGGGATGGCACAGTGAGACAGGAGTCTGGGAGGGATGGCATTTCAGGACAGGAGTCTGGGAGGGATGGCACGGTAAGACAGGAGTCTGGTAGGGATGGCACAGTGAGACAGGAGTCTGGGAGGAATGGCACGGTGAGACAGGAGTCTGGTAGGAATGGCACGTGAGACAGGAGTCTGGTAGGGATGGCATGGTGAGACTGGAGTCTGGGAGGGATGGCATTTCAGGACAGGAGTCTGGGAGCGATGGCACGGTGAGACAGGAGTCTGGGAGGGATGGCACTGTGAGACAGGAGTCTAGGAGGGATGGCACAGTGAGACAGGAGTCTGGTAGGAATGGCACGGTGAGACAGGAGTCTGGGAGGGATGGCACAGTGAGACAGGAGTCTAGGAGGGATGGCATGGTGAGACAGGAGTCTGGGAGGGATGGCACGGTGAGACAGGAGTCTGGGAGGGATGGCACCGTGAGACAGGAGTCTGGGAGGGATGGTACGGTGAGACAGGAGTCTGGGAGGAATGGCACGGTGAGACAGGAGTCTAGGAGGGATGGCATGTTGAGAGGAGTCTGGGAGGGATGGCACGGTGAGACAGGAGTCTGGTAGGGATGGCATTTCAGGACAGGAGTCTGGGAGGGATGGCACGGTGAGACAGGAGTCTGGGAGGGATGGCACTGTGAGACAGGAGTCTAGGAGGGATGGCACAGTGAGACAGGAGTCTGGTAGGAATGGCACGGTGAGACAGGAGTCTGGGAGGGATGGCACAGTGAGACAGGAGTCTAGGAGGGATGACATGGTGAGACAGGAGTCTGGGAGGGATGGCACGGTGAGACAGGAGTCTGGGAGGGATGGCACGGTGAGACAGGAGTCTGGGAGGGATGGTACGGTGAGACAGGAGTCTGGGAGGAATGGCACGGTGAGACAGGAGTCTAGGAGGGATGGCACGGTGAGACAGGAGTCTGGGAGGGATGGTACGGTGAGACAGGAGTCTAGGAGGGATGGCACGGTGAGACAGGAGTCTGGTAGGAATGGAACAGTGAGACAGGAGTCTGGTAGGAATGGCACAGTGAGACAGGAGTCTGGGAGGAATGGCACCGTGAGACAGGAGTCTAGGAGGGATGGCATGGTGAGACAGGAGTCTGGGAAGGATGGCACAGTGAGACAGGAGTCTGGGAGGGATGGCACGATGAGACAGGAGTCTGGGTGGGATGGCACGGTGAGACAGGAGTCTGGGAGGGATGGCACGGTGAGACAGGAGTCTGGTAGGGATGGCACAGTGAGACAGGAGTCTGGGAGGGATGGCACGGTGAGACAGGAAACTGATAGGAATGGCATGGTGAGACAGGAGTCTGGTAGGGATGGCATTTCAGGACAGGAGTCTAGGGGGGATGGCACGGTGAGACAGGAGTCTGGGAGGGATGGCACGTTGAGAAAGGAGTCTAGGAGGGATGGCACGGTGAGACAGGAGTCTGGGAGGGATGGCACGGTGAGACAGGAGTCTGGTAGGGATGGCATTTCAGGACAGGAGTCTGGGAGGGATGGCACGGTGAGACAGGAGTCTGGTAGGAATGGCACGGTGAGACAGGAGTCTGGTAGGGATGGCATGGTGAGACAGGAGTCTGGGAGGGATGGCACGGTGAGACAGGAGTCTGATAGGGATGGCATTGCAGGACAGGAGTCTGGGAGGGATGGCACGGTGAGACAGGAGTCTGGGAGGGATGGCACTGTGAGACAGGAGTCTAGGAGGGATGGCACAGTGAGACAGGAGTCTGGTAGGAATGGCACGGTGAGACATGAGTCTGGGAGGGATGGCACAGTGAGACAGGAGTCTAGGAGGGATGGCATGGTGAGACAGGAGTCTGGGAGGGATGGCACGGTGAGACAGGAGTCTGGTAGGAATGGAACAGTGAGACAGGAGTCTGGTAGGAATGGCACAGTGAGACAGGAGTCTGGGAGGAATGGCACCGTGAGACAGGAGTCTAGGAGGGATGGCATGGTGAGACAGGAGTCTGGGAAGGATGGCACAGTGAGACAGGAGTCTGGGAGGGATGGCACGGTGAGACAGGAGTCTGGGTGGGATGGCACGGTGAGACAGGAGTCTGGGAGGGATGGCACGGTGAGACAGGAGTCTGGTAGGAATGGCACGGTGAGACAGGAGTCTGGGAGGGATGGCACAGTGAGACAGGAGTCTAGGAGGGATGGCATGGTGAGACAGGAGTCTGGGAGGGATGGCACGGTGAGACAGGAGTCTGGGAGGGATGGCATTTCAGGACAGGAGTCTGGGAGGGATGGCACGGTGAGACAGGAGTCTGGGAGGGATGGCACTGTGAGACAGGAGTCTAGGAGG
>NC_048579.1:3668163-3818349 GCF_013265735.2 Oncorhynchus mykiss | reverse complement strand
GCACGGTGAGACAGGAGTCTGGGAGGGATGGCACTGTGAGACAGGAGTCTAGGAGGGATGGCACAGTGAGACAGGAGTCTGGTAGGAATGGCACGGTGAGACAGGAGTCTGGGAGGGATGGCACAGTGAGACAGGAGTCTAGGAGGGATGGCATGGTGAGACAGGAGTCTGGGAGGGATGGCACGGTGAGACAGGAGTCTGGGAGGGATGGCACCGTGAGACAGGAGTCTGGGAGGGATGGTACGGTGAGACAGGAGTCTGGGAGGAATGGCACGGTGAGACAGGAGTCTAGGAGGGATGGCATGTTGAGAGGAGTCTGGGAGGGATGGCACGGTGAGACAGGAGTCTGGTAGGGATGGCATTTCAGGACAGGAGTCTGGGAGGGATGGCACGGTGAGACAGGAGTCTGGGAGGGATGGCACTGTGAGACAGGAGTCTAGGAGGGATGGCACAGTGAGACAGGAGTCTGGTAGGAATGGCACGGTGAGACAGGAGTCTGGGAGGGATGGCACAGTGAGACAGGAGTCTAGGAGGGATGGCATGGTGAGACAGGAGTCTGGGAGGGATGGCACGGTGAGACAGGAGTCTGGGAGGGATGGCACGGTGAGACAGGAGTCTGGGAGGGATGGTACGGTGAGACAGGAGTCTGGGAGGAATGGCACGGTGAGACAGGAGTCTAGGAGGGATGGCACGGTGAGACAGGAGTCTGGGAGGGATGGTACGGTGAGACAGGAGTCTAGGAGGGATGGCACGGTGAGACAGGAGTCTGGTAGGAATGGAACAGTGAGACAGGAGTCTGGTAGGAATGGCACAGTGAGACAGGAGTCTGGGAGGAATGGCACCGTGAGACAGGAGTCTAGGAGGGATGGCATGGTGAGACAGGAGTCTGGGAAGGATGGCACAGTGAGACAGGAGTCTGGGAGGGATGGCACGATGAGACAGGAGTCTGGGTGGGATGGCACGGTGAGACAGGAGTCTGGGAGGGATGGCACGGTGAGACAGGAGTCTGGTAGGGATGGCACAGTGAGACAGGAGTCTGGGAGGGATGGCACGGTGAGACAGGAAACTGATAGGAATGGCATGGTGAGACAGGAGTCTGGTAGGGATGGCATTTCAGGACAGGAGTCTAGGGGGGATGGCACGGTGAGACAGGAGTCTGGGAGGGATGGCACGTTGAGAAAGGAGTCTAGGAGGGATGGCACGGTGAGACAGGAGTCTGGGAGGGATGGCACGGTGAGACAGGAGTCTGGTAGGGATGGCATTTCAGGACAGGAGTCTAGGGGGGATGGCACGGTGAGACAGGAGTCTGGGAGGGATGGCACGTTGAGAAAGGAGTCTAGGAGGGATGGCACGATGAGACAGGAGTCTGGGTGGGATGGCACGGTGAGACAGGAGTCTGGGAGGGATGGCACGGTGAGACAGGAGTCTGGTAGGGATGGCACAGTGAGACAGGAGTCTGGGAGGGATGGCACGGTGAGACAGGAAACTGATAGGAATGGCATGGTGAGACAGGAGTCTGGTAGGGATGGCATTTCAGGACAGGAGTCTAGAGGGGATGGCACGGTGAGACAGGAGTCTGGGAGGGATGGCACGTTGAGAAAGGAGTCTAGGAGGGATGGCACGGTGAGACAGGAGTCTGGGAGGGATGGCACGGTGAGACAGGAGTCTGGTAGGGATGGCATTTCAGGACAGGAGTCTGGGAGGGATGGCACGGTGAGACAGGAGTCTGGTAGGAATGGCACGGTGAGACAGGAGTCTGGTAGGGATGGCATGGTGAGACAGGAGTCTGGGAGGGATGGCACGGTGAGACAGGAGTCTGGTAGGGATGGCATTGCAGGACAGGAGTCTGGGAGGGATGGCACGGTGAGACAGGAGTCTGGGAGGGATGGCACTGTGAGACAGGAGTCTAGGAGGGATGGCACAGTGAGACAGGAGTCTGGTAGGAATGGCACGGTGAGACATGAGTCTGGGAGGGATGGCACAGTGAGACAGGAGTCTAGGAGGGATGGCATGGTGAGACAGGAGTCTGGGAGGGATGGCACGGTGAGACAGGAGTCTGGTAGGAATGGAACAGTGAGACAGGAGTCTGGTAGGAATGGCACAGTGAGACAGGAGTCTGGGAGGAATGGCACCGTGAGACAGGAGTCTAGGAGGGATGGCATGGTGAGACAGGAGTCTGGGAAGGATGGCACAGTGAGACAGGAGTCTGGGAGGGATGGCACGGTGAGACAGGAGTCTGGGTGGGATGGCACGGTGAGACAGGAGTCTGGGAGGGATGGCACGGTGAGACAGGAGTCTGGTAGGAATGGCACGGTGAGACAGGAGTCTGGGAGGGATGGCACAGTGAGACAGGAGTCTAGGAGGGATGGCATGGTGAGACAGGAGTCTGGGAGGGATGGCACGGTGAGACAGGAGTCTGGGAGGGATGGCATTTCAGGACAGGAGTCTGGGAGGGATGGCACGGTGAGACAGGAGTCTGGGAGGGATGGCACTGTGAGACAGGAGTCTAGGAGGGATGGCACAGTGAGACAGGAGTCTGGTAGGAATCGCACGGTGAGACAGGAGTCTGGGAGGGATGGCACAGTGAGACAGGAGTCTAGGAGGGATGGCATGGTGAGACAGGAGTCTGGGAGGGATGGCACGGTGAGACAGGAGTCTGGGAGGGATGGCACCGTGAGACAGGAGTCTGGGAGGGATGGTACGGTGAGACAGGAGTCTGGGAGGAATGGCACGGTGAGACAGGAGTCTAGGAGGGATGGCACATTGAGACAGGAGTCTGGTAGGAATGGCACGGTGAGACAGGAGTCTGGTAGGGATGGCACGGTGAGACAGGAGTCTGGTAGGGATGGCATTTCAGGACAGGAGTCTGGGAGGGATGGCACGGTGAGACAGGAGTCTGGGAGGGATGGCACTGTGAGACAGGAGTCTAGGAGGGATGGCACAGTGAGACAGGAGTCCGGTAGGAATGGCACGGTGAGACAGGAGTCTGGGAGGGATGGCACAGTGAGACAGGAGTCTAGGAGGGATGGCATGGTGAGACAGGAGTCTGGGAGGGATGGCACGGTGAGACAGGAGTCTGGGAGGGATGGCACGGTGAGACAGGAGTCTGGGAGGAATGGCACGGTGAGACAGGAGTCTAGGAGGGATGGCACGGTGAGACAGGAGTCTGGGAGGGATGGTACGGTGAGACAGGAGTCTAGGAGGGATGGCACGGTGAGACAGGAGTCTGGTAGGAATGGAACAGTGAGACAGGAGTCTGGTAGGAATGGCACAGTGAGACAGGAGTCTGGGAGGAATGGCACCGTGAGACAGGAGTCTAGGAGGGATGGCATGGTGAGACAGGAGTCTGGGAAGGATGGCACAGTGAGACAGGAGTCTGGGAGGGATGGCACGGTGAGACAGGAGTCTGGGTGGGATGGCACGGTGAGACAGGAGTCTGGGAGGGATGGCACGGTGAGACAGGAGTCTGGGAGGGATGGCACGGTGAGACAGGAAACTGATAGGAATGGCATGGTGAGACAGGAGTCTGGTAGGGATGGCATGGTGAGACAGGAGTCTGGGAGGGATGGCACGGTGAGACAGGAGTCTGGCAGGGATGGCATTTCAGGACAGGAGTCTGGGAGGGATGGCACGGTGAGACAGGAGTCTGGGAGGGATGGCACGGTGAGACAGGAGTCTAGGAGAGATGGCACGGTGAGACAGGAGTCTGGGAGGGATGGCACGGTGAGACAGGAGTCTGGTAGGGATGGCATTTCAGGACAGGAGTCTGGGAGGGATGGCACGGTATGACAGGAGTCTGGTAGGGATGGCATGGTGAGACAGGAGTCTGGGAGGGATGGCACGGTGAGACAGGAGTCTGGTAGGAATGGCACGGTGAGACAGGAGTCTGGTAGGGATGGCATTTCAGGACAGGAGTCTGGGAGGGATGGCACGGTGAGACAGGAGTCTGGTAGGGATGGCATTTCAGGACAGGAGTCTGGGAAGGATGGCACGGTGAGACAGGAGTCTGGGAGGGATGGCACGGTGAGACAGGAGTCTAGGAGGTATGGCACAGTGAGACAGGAGTCTGGGGGGGATGGCACGGTGAGACAGGAGTCTGGGAGGGATGGTACGGTGAGACAGGAGTCTAGGAGGGATGGCACAGTGAGACAGGAGTCTGGCAGGAATGGAACAGTGAGACAGGAGTCTGGTAGGAATGGCACATTGAGACAGGAGTCTGGGAGGAATGGCACCGTGAGACAGGAGTCTAGGAGTGATGGCATGGTGAGACAGGAGTCTGGGAGGGATGGCACAGTGAGACAGGAGTCTGGGAGGGATGGCACAGTGAGACAGGAGTCTGTTAGGGATGGCACAGTGAGACAGGAGTCTGGGAGGGATGGCATTTCAGGACAGGAGTCTGGGAGGGATGGCACGGTAAGACAGGAGTCTGGTAGGGATGGCACAGTGAGACAGGAGTCTGGGAGGAATGGCACGGTGAGACAGGAGTCTGGTAGGAATGGCACGTGAGACAGGAGTCTGGTAGGGATGGCATGGTGAGACTGGAGTCTGGGAGGGATGGCATTTCAGGACAGGAGTCTGGGAGGGATGGCACGGTGAGACAGGAGTCTGGGAGGGATGGCACTGTGAGACAGGAGTCTAGGAGGGATGGCACAGTGAGACAGGAGTCTGGTAGGAATGGCACGGTGAGACAGGAGTCTGGGAGGGATGGCACAGTGAGACAGGAGTCTAGGAGGGATGGCATGGTGAGACAGGAGTCTGGGAGGGATGGCACGGTGAGACAGGAGTCTGGGAGGGATGGCACCGTGAGACAGGAGTCTGGGAGGGATGGTACGGTGAGACAGGAGTCTGGGAGGAATGGCACGGTGAGACAGGAGTCTAGGAGGGATGGCATGTTGAGAGGAGTCTGGGAGGGATGGCACGGTGAGACAGGAGTCTGGTAGGGATGGCATTTCAGGACAGGAGTCTGGGAGGGATGGCACGGTGAGACAGGAGTCTGGGAGGGATGGCACTGTGAGACAGGAGTCTAGGAGGGATGGCACAGTGAGACAGGAGTCTGGTAGGAATGGCACGGTGAGACAGGAGTCTGGGAGGGATGGCACAGTGAGACAGGAGTCTAGGAGGGATGGCATGGTGAGACAGGAGTCTGGGAGGGATGGCACGGTGAGACAGGAGTCTGGGAGGGATGGCACGGTGAGACAGGAGTCTGGGAGGGATGGTACGGTGAGACAGGAGTCTGGGAGGAATGGCACGGTGAGACAGGAGTCTAGGAGGGATGGCACGGTGAGACAGGAGTCTGGGAGGGATGGTACGGTGAGACAGGAGTCTGGGAGGGATGGCACGGTGAGACAGGAGTCTGGGAGGGATGGCACGGTGAGACAGGAAACTGATAGGAATGGCATGGTGAGACAGGAGTCTGGTAGGGATGGCATGGTGAGACAGGAGTCTGGGAGGGATGGCACGGTGAGACAGGAGTCTGGCAGGGATGGCATTTCAGGACAGGAGTCTGGGAGGGATGGCACGGTGAGACAGGAGTCTGGGAGGGATGGCACGGTGAGACAGGAGTCTAGGAGAGATGGCACGGTGAGACAGGAGTCTGGGAGGGATGGCACGGTGAGACAGGAGTCTGGTAGGGATGGCATTTCAGGACAGGAGTCTGGGAGGGATGGCACGGTATGACAGGAGTCTGGTAGGGATGGCATGGTGAGACAGGAGTCTGGGAGGGATGGCACGGTGAGACAGGAGTCTGGTAGGAATGGCACGGTGAGACAGGAGTCTGGTAGGGATGGCATTTCAGGACAGGAGTCTGGGAGGGATGGCACGGTGAGACAGGAGTCTGGTAGGGATGGCATTTCAGGACAGGAGTCTGGGAAGGATGGCACGGTGAGACAGGAGTCTGGGAGGGATGGCACGGTGAGACAGGAGTCTAGGAGGTATGGCACAGTGAGACAGGAGTCTGGGGGGGATGGCACGGTGAGACAGGAGTCTGGGAGGGATGGTACGGTGAGACAGGAGTCTAGGAGGGATGGCACAGTGAGACAGGAGTCTGGCAGGAATGGAACAGTGAGACAGGAGTCTGGTAGGAATGGCACATTGAGACAGGAGTCTGGGAGGAATGGCACCGTGAGACAGGAGTCTAGGAGTGATGGCATGGTGAGACAGGAGTCTGGGAGGGATGGCACAGTGAGACAGGAGTCTGGGAGGGATGGCACAGTGAGACAGGAGTCTGGGAGGGATGGCACGGTGAGACAGGAGTCTGGGAGGGATGGCACGGTGAGACAGGAGTCTGGGAGGGATGGCACGGTGAGACAGGAGTCTGTTAGGGATGGCACAGTGAGACAGGAGTCTGGGAGGGATGGCATTTCAGGACAGGAGTCTGGGAGGGATGGCACGGTAAGACAGGAGTCTGGTAGGGATGGCACAGTGAGACAGGAGTCTGGGAGGAATGGCACGGTGAGACAGGAGTCTGGTAGGAATGGCACGTGAGACAGGAGTCTGGTAGGGATGGCATGGTGAGACTGGAGTCTGGGAGGGATGGCATTTCAGGACAGGAGTCTGGGAGCGATGGCACGGTGAGACAGGAGTCTGGGAGGGATGGCACTGTGAGACAGGAGTCTAGGAGGGATGGCACAGTGAGACAGGAGTCTGGTAGGAATGGCACGGTGAGACAGGAGTCTGGGAGGGATGGCACAGTGAGACAGGAGTCTAGGAGGGATGGCATGGTGAGACAGGAGTCTGGGAGGGATGGCACGGTGAGACAGGAGTCTGGGAGGGATGGCACCGTGAGACAGGAGTCTGGGAGGGATGGTACGGTGAGACAGGAGTCTGGGAGGAATGGCACGGTGAGACAGGAGTCTAGGAGGGATGGCATGTTGAGAGGAGTCTGGGAGGGATGGCACGGTGAGACAGGAGTCTGGTAGGGATGGCATTTCAGGACAGGAGTCTGGGAGGGATGGCACGGTGAGACAGGAGTCTGGGAGGGATGGCACTGTGAGACAGGAGTCTAGGAGGGATGGCACAGTGAGACAGGAGTCTGGTAGGAATGGCACGGTGAGACAGGAGTCTGGGAGGGATGGCACAGTGAGACAGGAGTCTAGGAGGGATGACATGGTGAGACAGGAGTCTGGGAGGGATGGCACGGTGAGACAGGAGTCTGGGAGGGATGGCACGGTGAGACAGGAGTCTGGGAGGGATGGTACGGTGAGACAGGAGTCTGGGAGGAATGGCACGGTGAGACAGGAGTCTAGGAGGGATGGCACGGTGAGACAGGAGTCTGGGAGGGATGGTACGGTGAGACAGGAGTCTAGGAGGGATGGCACGGTGAGACAGGAGTCTGGTAGGAATGGAACAGTGAGACAGGAGTCTGGTAGGAATGGCACAGTGAGACAGGAGTCTGGGAGGAATGGCACCGTGAGACAGGAGTCTAGGAGGGATGGCATGGTGAGACAGGAGTCTGGGAAGGATGGCACAGTGAGACAGGAGTCTGGGAGGGATGGCACGATGAGACAGGAGTCTGGGTGGGATGGCACGGTGAGACAGGAGTCTGGGAGGGATGGCACGGTGAGACAGGAGTCTGGTAGGGATGGCACAGTGAGACAGGAGTCTGGGAGGGATGGCACGGTGAGACAGGAAACTGATAGGAATGGCATGGTGAGACAGGAGTCTGGTAGGGATGGCATTTCAGGACAGGAGTCTAGGGGGGATGGCACGGTGAGACAGGAGTCTGGGAGGGATGGCACGTTGAGAAAGGAGTCTAGGAGGGATGGCACGGTGAGACAGGAGTCTGGGAGGGATGGCACGGTGAGACAGGAGTCTGGTAGGGATGGCATTTCAGGACAGGAGTCTGGGAGGGATGGCACGGTGAGACAGGAGTCTGGTAGGAATGGCACGGTGAGACAGGAGTCTGGTAGGGATGGCATGGTGAGACAGGAGTCTGGGAGGGATGGCACGGTGAGACAGGAGTCTGATAGGGATGGCATTGCAGGACAGGAGTCTGGGAGGGATGGCACGGTGAGACAGGAGTCTGGGAGGGATGGCACTGTGAGACAGGAGTCTAGGAGGGATGGCACAGTGAGACAGGAGTCTGGTAGGAATGGCACGGTGAGACATGAGTCTGGGAGGGATGGCACAGTGAGACAGGAGTCTAGGAGGGATGGCATGGTGAGACAGGAGTCTGGGAGGGATGGCACGGTGAGACAGGAGTCTGGTAGGAATGGAACAGTGAGACAGGAGTCTGGTAGGAATGGCACAGTGAGACAGGAGTCTGGGAGGAATGGCACCGTGAGACAGGAGTCTAGGAGGGATGGCATGGTGAGACAGGAGTCTGGGAAGGATGGCACAGTGAGACAGGAGTCTGGGAGGGATGGCACGGTGAGACAGGAGTCTGGGTGGGATGGCACGGTGAGACAGGAGTCTGGGAGGGATGGCACGGTGAGACAGGAGTCTGGTAGGAATGGCACGGTGAGACAGGAGTCTGGGAGGGATGGCACAGTGAGACAGGAGTCTAGGAGGGATGGCATGGTGAGACAGGAGTCTGGGAGGGATGGCACGGTGAGACAGGAGTCTGGGAGGGATGGCATTTCAGGACAGGAGTCTGGGAGGGATGGCACGGTGAGACAGGAGTCTGGGAGGGATGGCACTGTGAGACAGGAGTCTAGGAGGGATGGCACAGTGAGACAGGAGTCTGGTAGGAATCGCACGGTGAGACAGGAGTCTGGGAGGGATGGCACAGTGAGACAGGAGTCTAGGAGGGATGGCATGGTGAGACAGGAGTCTGGGAGGGATGGCACGGTGAGACAGGAGTCTGGGAGGGATGGCACCGTGAGACAGGAGTCTGGGAGGGATGGTACGGTGAGACAGGAGTCTGGGAGGAATGGCACGGTGAGACAGGAGTCTAGGAGGGATGGCACATTGAGACAGGAGTCTGGTAGGAATGGCACGGTGAGACAGGAGTCTGGTAGGGATGGCATTTCAGGACAGGAGTCTGGGAGGGATGGCACGGTGAGACAGGAGTCTGGGAGGGATGGCACTGTGAGACAGGAGTCTAGGAGGGATGGCACAGTGAGACAGGAGTCCGGTAGGAATGGCACGGTGAGACAGGAGTCTGGGAGGGATGGCACAGTGAGACAGGAGTCTAGGAGGGATGGCATGGTGAGACAGGAGTCTAGGAGGGATGGCACGGTGAGACAGGAGTCTGGGAGGGATGGCACGGTGAGACAGGAGTCTGGGAGGGATGGCACGGTGAGACAGGAGTCTGGGAGGAATGGCACGGTGAGACAGGAGTCTAGGAGGGATGGCACGGTGAGACAGGAGTCTGGGAGGGATGGTACGGTGAGACAGGAGTCTAGGAGGGATGGCACGGTGAGACAGGAGTCTGGTAGGAATGGAACAGTGAGACAGGAGTCTGGTAGGAATGGCACAGTGAGACAGGAGTCTGGGAGGAATGGCACCGTGAGACAGGAGTCTAGGAGGGATGGCATGGTGAGACAGGAGTCTGGGAAGGATGGCACAGTGAGACAGGAGTCTGGTAGGGATGGCACGGTGAGACAGGAGTCTGGGAGGGATGGCACGGTGAGACAGGAGTCTGGGAGGGATGGCACGGTGAGACAGGAGTCTGGGAGGGATGGCACGGTGAGACAGGAAACTGATAGGAATGGCATGGTGAGACAGGAGTCTGGTAGGGATGGCATGGTGAGACAGGAGTCTGGGAGGGATGGCACGGTGAGACAGGAGTCTGGCAGGGATGGCATTTCAGGACAGGAGTCTGGGAGGGATGGCACGGTGAGACAGGAGTCTGGGAGGGATGGCACGGTGAGACAGGAGTCTAGGAGAGATGGCACGGTGAGACAGGAGTCTGGGAGGGATGGCACGGTGAGACAGGAGTCTGGTAGGGATGGCATTTCAGGACAGGAGTCTGGGAGGGATGGCACGGTATGACAGGAGTCTGGTAGGGATGGCATGGTGAGACAGGAGTCTGGGAGGGATGGCACGGTGAGACAGGAGTCTGGTAGGAATGGCACGGTGAGACAGGAGTCTGGTAGGGATGGCATTTCAGGACAGGAGTCTGGGAGGGATGGCACGGTGAGACAGGAGTCTGGTAGGGATGGCATTTCAGGACAGGTGTCTGGGAAGGATGGCACGGTGAGACAGGAGTCTGGGAGGGATGGCACGGTGAGACAGGAGTCTAGGAGGTATGGCACAGTGAGACAGGAGTCTGGGGGGGATGGCACGGTGAGACAGGAGTCTGGGAGGGATGGTACGGTGAGACAGGAGTCTAGGAGGGATGGCACAGTGAGACAGGAGTCTGGCAGGAATGGAACAGTGAGACAGGAGTCTGGTAGGAATGGCACATTGAGACAGGAGTCTGGGAGGAATGGCACCGTGAGACAGGAGTCTAGGAGTGATGGCATGGTGAGACAGGAGTCTGGGAGGGATGGCACAGTGAGACAGGAGTCTGGGAGGGATGGCACAGTGAGACAGGAGTCTGGGAGGGATGGCACGGTGAGACAGGAGTCTGGGAGGGATGGCACGGTGAGACAGGAGTCTGGGAGGGATGGCACGGTGAGACAGGAGTCTGTTAGGGATGGCACAGTGAGACAGGAGTCTGGGAGGGATGGCATTTCAGGACAGGAGTCTGGGAGGGATGGCACGGTAAGACAGGAGTCTGGTAGGGATGGCACAGTGAGACAGGAGTCTGGGAGGAATGGCACGGTGAGACAGGAGTCTGGTAGGAATGGCACGTGAGACAGGAGTCTGGTAGGGATGGCATGGTGAGACTGGAGTCTGGGAGGGATGGCATTTCAGGACAGGAGTCTGGGAGGGATGGCATTTCAGGACAGGAGTCTGGGCTGGGAGGCATTGCACGGTATGACAGGAGTCTGGTAGGAATGGAACAGTGAGACAGGAGTCTGGTAGGAATGGCACATTGAGACAGGAGTCTGGGAGGAATGGCACCGTGAGACAGGAGTCTAGGAGTGATGGCATGGTGAGACAGGAGTCTGGGAGGGATGGCACAGTGAGACAGGAGTCTGGGAGGGATGGCACGGTGAGACAGGAGTCTGGGAGGGATGGCACGGTGAGACAGGAGTCTGGGAGGGATGGCACGGTGAGACAGGAGTCTGGGAGGGATGGCACGGTGAGACAGGAGTCTGGTAGGGATGGCACAGTGAGACAGGAGTCTGGGAGGGATGGCATTTCAGGACAGGAGTCTGGGAGGGATGGCACGGTGAGACAGGAGTCTGGTAGGAATGGCACGGTGAGACAGGAGTCTGGTAGGGATGGCATGGTGAGACTGGAGCCTGGGAGGGATGGCATTTCAGGACAGGAGTCTGGGAGGGATGGCATTTCAGGACAGGAGTCTGGGCTGGGAGGCATTGCACGGTGAGACAGGAGTCTGGGAGGAATGGCACGGTGAGACAGGAGTCTAGGAGGGATGGCACGGTGAGACAGGAGTCTGGGAGGGATGGTACGGTGAGACAGGAGTCTAGGAGGGATGGCACGGTGAGGCAGGAGTCTGGTAGGAATGGAACAGTGAGACAGGAGTCTGGTAGGAATGGCACAGTGAGACAGGAGTCTGGGAGGAATGGCACCGTGAGACAGGAGTCTAGGAGGGATGGCATGGTGAGACAGGAGTCTGGGAAGGATGGCACAGTGAGACAGGAGTCTGGGAGGGATGGCACGGTGAGACAGGAGTCTGGGTGGGATGGCACGGTGAGACAGGAGTCTGGGAGGGATGGCACGGTGAGACAGGAGTCTGGGAGAGATGGCACGGTGAGACAGGAGTCTGGTAGGGATGGCACAGTGAGACAGGAGTCTGGGTGGGATGGCATTTCAGGACAGCAGTCTGGGAGGGATGGCACGGTAAGACAGGAGTCTGGTAGGGATGGCACAGTGAGACAGGAGTCTGGGAGGGATGGCACGGTGAGACAGGAAACTGATAGGAATGGCATGGTGAGACAGGAGTCTGGTAGGGATGGCATGGTGAGACAGGAGTCTGGGAGTGATGGCACGGTGAGACAGGAGTCTGGCAGGGATGGCATTTCAGGACAGGAGTCTGGGAGGGATGGCACGGTGAGACAGGAGTCTGGGAGGGATGGCACGGTGAGACAGGAGTCTAGGAGAGATGGCACGGTGAGACAGGAGTCTGGGAGGGATGGCACGGTGAGACAGGAGTCTGGTAGGGATGGCATTTCAGGACAGGAGTCTGGGAGGGATGGCACGGTATGACAGGAGTCTGGTAGGGATGGCATGGTGAGATAGGAGTCTGGGAGGGATGGCACGGTGAGACAGGAGTCTGGTAGGAATGGCACGGTGAGACAGGAGTCTGGTAGGGATGGCATGTTGAGACAGGAGTCTGGGAGGGATGGCACGGTGAGACAGGAGTCTGGGAGGGATGGCACGGTGAGACAGGAGTCTGGTAGGGATGGCATTTCAGGACAGGAGTCTGGGAGGGATGGCACGGTATGACAGGAGTCTGGTAGGGATGGCATGGTGAGATAGGAGTCTGGGAGGGATGGCACGGTGAGACAGGAGTCTGGTAGGAATGGCACGGTGAGACAGGAGTCTGGTAGGGATGGCATGTTGAGACAGGAGTCTGGGAGGGATGGCACGGTGAGACAGGAGTCTGGTAGGGATGGCATTTCAGGACAGGAGTCTGGGAGGGATGGCACGGTGAGACAGAAGTCTGGGAGGGATGGCACGGTGAGACAGGAGTCTAGGAGGGATGGCACAGTGAGACAGGAGTCTGGGGGGGATGGCACGGTGAGACAGGAGTCTGGGAGGGATGGTACGGTGAGACAGGAGTCTAGGAGGGATGGCACAGTGAGACAGGAGTCTGGCAGGAATGGAACAGTGAGACAGGAGTCTGGTAGGAATGGCACATTGAGACAGGAGTCTGGGAGGAATGGCACCGTGAGACAGGAGTCTAGGAGTGATGGCATGGTGAGACAGGAGTCTGGGAGGGATGGCACAGTGAGACAGGAGTCTGGGATGGATGGCACGGTGAGACAGGAGTCTGGGAGGGATGGCACGGTGAGACAGGAGTCTGGGAGGGATGGCACGGTGAGACAGGAGTCTGGGACGGATGGCACGGTGAGACAGGAGTCTGGTAGGGATGGCACAGTGAGACAGGAGTCTGGGGGGGATGGCATTTCAGGACAGGAGTCTGGGAGGGATGGCACGGTAAGACAGGAGTCTGGTAGGGATGGCACAGTGAGACAGGAGTCTGGGAGGGATGGCACGGTGAGACAGGAGTCTGGGAGGGATGGCACGGTGAGACAGGAGTCTGGGAGGGATGGCACGGTGAGACAGGAGTCTGGTAGGGATGGCATTTCAGGACAGGAGTCTGGGAGGGATGGCACGGTATGACAGGAGTCTGGTAGGGATGGCACAGTGAGACAGGAGTCTGGTAGGGATGGCATGATGAGACAGGAGTCTGGGAGGGATGGCACGGTGAGACAGGAGTCTGGTAGGGATGGCACGGTGAGACAGGAGTCTGGGTGGGATGGCACGGTGAGACAGGAGTCTGGGAGGGATGGCACGGTGAGACAGGAGTCTGGTAGGAATGGCACGGTGAGACAGGAGTCTGGGGGGGATGGCACGGTGAGACAGGAGTCTGGGAGGGATGGTACGGTGAGACAGGAGTCTAGGAGGGATGGCACAGTGAGACAGGAGTCTGGCAGGAATGGAACAGTGAGACAGGAGTCTGGTAGGAATGGCACATTGAGACAGGAGTCTGGGAGGAATGGCACCGTGAGACAGGAGTCTAGGAGTGATGGCATGGTGAGACAGGAGTCTAGGAGGGATGGCACGGTGAGACAGGAGTCTGGGAGGGATGGCACGGTGAGACAGGAGTCTGGGAGGGATGGCACGGTGAGACAGGAGTCTGGGAGGGATGGCACGGTGAGACAGGAGTCTGGTAGGGATGGCATTTCAGGACAGGAGTCTGGGAGGGATGGCACGGTATGACAGGAGTCTGGTAGGGATGGCACAGTGAGACAGGAGTCTGGTAGGGATGGCATGATGAGACAGGAGTCTGGGAGGGATGGCACGGTGAGACAGGAGTCTGGTAGGGATGGCACGGTGAGACAGGAGTCTGGGAGGGATGGCACGGTGAGACAGGAGTCTGGGAGGGATGGCACGGTGAGACAGGAGTCTGGTAGGAATGGCACGGTGAGACAGGAGTCTGGTAGGGATGGCATGGTGAGACAGGAGTCTGGGAGGGATGGCACGGTGAGACAGGAGTCTGGTAGGGATGGCATTTCAGGACACGAGTCTGGGAGGGATGGCACGGTGAGACAGGAGTCTGGGAGGGATGGCACGGTGAGACAGGAGTCTAGGAGGGATGGCACAGTGAGACAGGAGTCTGGTAGGAATGGCACGGTGAGACAGGAGTCTGGGAGGGATGGCACAGTGAGACAGGAGTCTGGGAGGGATGGTACGGTGAGACAGGAGTCTAGGAGGGATGGCACGGTGAGACAGGAGTCTGGGAGGGATGGTACTGTGAGACAGGAGTCTAGGAGAGATGGCACGGTGAGACAGGAGTCTGGTAGGAATGGAACAGTGAGACAGGAGTCTGGTAGGAATGGCACAGTGAGACAGGAGTCTTGGAGGAATGGCACCGTGAGACAGGAGTCTAGGAGGGATGGCATGGTGAGACAGGAGTCTGGGAGGGATGGCACGGTGAGACAGGAGTCTGGGTATGATGGCACGGTGAGACAGGAGTCTGATAGGAATGGCACGGTGAGACAGGAGTCTGGTAGGGATGGCATTTCAGGACAGGAGTCTGGGAGGGATGGCACGGTGAGACAGGAGTCTGGGAGGGATGGCACGGTGAGACAGGACTCTGGGAGGGATGGCACGGTGAGACAGGAGTCTGGCAGGGATGGCATTTCAGGACAGGAGTCTGGGAGGGATGGCACGGTGAGACAGGAGTCTGGGAGGGATGGCACGGTGAGACAGGAGTCTAGGAGGGATGGCACGGTAAGACAGGAGTCTGGTAGGGATGGCACAGTGAGACAGGAGTCTGGGAGGGATGGCATTTCAGGACAGGAGTCTAGGGGGGATGGCACGGTGAGAAAGGAGTCTAGGAGGGATGGCACGGTGAGACAGGAGTCTGGGAGGGATGGCACGGTGAGACAGGAGTCTGGTAGGGATGGCATTTCAGGACAGGAGTCTGGGAGGGATGGCACGTTGAGAAAGGAGTCTAGGAGGGATGGCACGGTGAGACAGGAGTCTGGGAGGGATGGCATTTCAGGACAGGAGTCTGGGAGGGATGGCACGGTATGACAGAAGTCTGGTAGGGATGGCACAGTGAGACAGGAGTCTGGGAGGGATGGCACGGTGAGACAGGAGTCTGGTAGGAATGGCACGGTGAGACAGGAGTCTGGTAGGGATGGCATGGTGAGACAGGAGTCTGGGAGGGATTGCACGGTGAGACAGGAGTCTGGTAGGGATGGCATTTCAGGACAGGAGTCTGGGAGGGATGGCACGGTGAGACAGGAGTCTGGGAGGGATGGCACGGTGTGACAGGAGTCTAGGAGGGATGGCACGGTAAGACAGGAGTCTGGTAGGGATGGCACAGTGAGACAGGAGTCTGGGAGGGATGGCATTTCAGGACAGGAGTCTAGGGGGGATGGCACGGTGAGAAAGGAGTCTAGGAGGGATGGCACGGTGAGACAGGAGTCTGGGAGGGATGGCACGGTGAGACAGGAGTCTGGTAGGGATGGCATTTCAGGACAGGAGTCTGGGAGGGATGGCACGTTGAGAAATTAGTCTAGGAGGGATGGCACGGTGAGACAGGAGTCTGGGAGGGATGGCACGGTGAGACAGGAGTCTGGTAGGGATGGCATTTCAGGACAGGAGTCTGGGAGGGATGGCACGGTATGACAGAAGTCTGGTAGGGATGGCACAGTGAGACAGGAGTCTGGGAGGGATGGCACGGTGAGACAGGAGTCTGGTAGGAATGGCACGGTGAGACAGGAGTCTGGTAGGGATGGCATGGTGAGACAGGAGTCTGGGAGGGATTGCACGGTGAGACAGGAGTCTGGTAGGGATGGCATTTCAGGACAGGAGTCTGGGAGGGATGGCACGGTGAGACAGGAATCTGGGAGGGATGGCACTGTGAGACAGGAGTCTAGGAGGGATGGCACAGTGAGACAGGAGTCTGGTAGGAATGGCACGGTGAGACAGGAGTCTGGGAGGGATGGCACAGTGAGACAGGAGTCTAGGAGGGATGGCATGGTGAGACAGGAGTCTGGGAGGGATGGCACGGTGAGACAGGAGTCTGGGAGGGATGGCACCGTGAGACAGGAGTCTGGGAGGGATGGTACGGTGAGACAGGAGTCTGGGAGGAATGGCACGGTGAGACAGGAGTCTAGGAGGGATGGCATGGTGAGAGGAGTCTGGGAGGGATGGCACGGTGAGACAGGAGTCTGGTAGGGATGGCATTTCAGGACAGGAGTCTGGGAGGGATGGCACGGTGAGACAGGAGTCTGGGAGGGATGGCACTGTGAGACAGGAGTCTAGGAGGGATGGCACAGTGAGACAGGAGTCTGGTAGGAATGGCACGGTGAGACAGGAGTCTGGGAGGGATGGCACAGTGAGACAGGAGTCTGGGAGGGATGGCACGGTGAGACAGGAGTCTGGGAGGGATGGCACGGTGAGACAGGAGTCTGGGAGGGATGGTACGGTGAGACAGGAGTCTGGGAGGAATGGCACGGTGAGACAGGAGTCTAGGAGGGATGGCACGGTGAGACAGGAGTCTGGGAGGGATGGTACGGTGAGACAGGAGTCTAGGAGGGATGGCACGGTGAGACAGGAGTCTGGTAGGAATGGAACAGTGAGACAGGAGTCTGGTAGGAATGGCACAGTGAGACAGGAGTCTGGGAGGAATGGCACCGTGAGACAGGAGTCTAGGAGGGATGGCATGGTGAGATAGGAGTCTGGGAAGGATGGCACAGTGAGACAGGAGTCTGGGAGGGATGGCACGGTGAGACAGGAGTCTGGGTGGGATGGCACGGTGAGACAGGAGTCTGGGAGGGATGGCACGGTGAGACAGGAGTCTGGGAGGGATGGCACGGTGAGACAGGAGTCTGGTAGGGATGGCACAGTGAGACAGGAGTCTGGGAGGGATGGCATTTCAGGACAGCAGTCTGGGAGGGATGGCACGGTAAGACAGGAGTCTGGTAGGGATGGCACAGTGAGACAGGAGTCTGGGAGGGATGGCACGGTGAGACAGGAAACTGATAGGAATGGCATGGTGAGACAGGAGTCTGGTAGGGATGGCATTTCAGGACAGGAGTCTAGGGGGGATGGCACGGTGAGACAGGAGTCTGGGAGGGATGGCACGTTGAGAAAGGAGTCTAGGAGGGATGGCACGGTGAGACAGGAGTCTGGGAGGGATGGCACGGTGAGACAGGAGTCTGGTAGGGATGGCGTTTCAGGACAGGAGTCTGGGAGGGATGGCACGGTATGACAGAAGTCTGGTAGGGATGGCACAGTGAGACAGGAGTCTGGGAGGGATGGCACGGTGAGACAGGAGTCTGGTAGGAATGGCACGGTGAGACAGGAGTCTGGTAGGGATGGCATGGTGAGACAGGAGTCTGGGAGGGATGGCACGGTGAGAGAGGAGTCTGGTAGGGATGGCATTTCAGGACAGGAGTCTGGGAGGGATGGCACGGTGAGACAGGAGTCTGGGAGGGATGGCACTGTGAGACAGGAGTCTAGGAGGGATGGCACAGTGAGACAGGAGTCTGGTAGGAATGGCACGGTGAGACAGGAGTCTGGGAGGGATGGCACAGTGAGACAGGAGTCTAGGAGGGATGGCATGGTGAGACAGGAGTCTGGGAGGGATGGCACGGTGAGACAGGAGTCTGGGAGGGATGGCACCGTGAGACAGGAGTCTGGGAGGGATGGTACGGTGAGACAGGAGTCTGGGAGGAATGGCACGGTGAGACAGGAGTCTAGGAGGGATGGCACATTGAGACAGGAGTCTGGGAGGGATGGCACGGTGAGACAGGAGTCTGGTAGGGATGGCATTTCAGGACAGGAGTCTGGGAGGGATGGCACGGTGAGACAGGAGTCTGGGAGGGATGGCACTGTGAGACAGGAGTCTAGGAGGGATGGCACAGTGAGATAGGAGTCCGGTAGGAATGGCACGGTGAGACAGGAGTCTGGGAGGGATGGCACAGTGAGACAGGAGTCTAGGAGGGATGGCATGGTGAGACAGGAGTCTGGGAAGGATGGCACAGTGAGACAGGAGTCTGGGAGGGATGGCACGGTGAGACAGGAGTCTGGGTGGGATGGCACGGTGAGACAGGAGTCTGGGAGGGATGGCACGGTGAGACAGGAGTCTGGTAGGAATGGCACGGTGAGACAGGAGTCTGGGAGGGATGGCACAGTGAGACAGGAGTCTAGGAGGGATGGCATGGTGAGACAGGAGTCTGGGAGGGATGGCACGGTGAGACAGGAGTCTGGGAGGGATGGCATTTCAGGACAGGAGTCTGGGAGGGATGGCACGGTGAGACAGGAGTCTGGGAGGGATGGCACTGTGAGACAGGAGTCTAGGAGGGATGGCACAGTGAGACAGGAGTCTGATAGGAATGGCACGGTGAGACAGGAGTCTGGGAGGGATGGCACAGTGAGACAGGAGTCTAGGAGGGATGGCATGGTGAGACAGGAGTCTGGGAGGGATGGCACGGTGAGACAGGAGTCTGGGAGGGATGGCACCGTGAGACAGGAGTCTGGGAGGGATGGAACGGTGAGACAGGAGTCTGGGAGGAATGGCACGGTGAGACAGGAGTCTAGGAGGGATGGCACATTGAGACAGGAGTCTGGTAGGAATGGCACGGTGAGACAGGAGTCTGGTAGGGATGGCATGGTGAGAGGAGTCTGGGAGGGATGGCACGGTGAGACAGGAGTCTGGTAGGGATGGCATTTCAGGACAGGAGTCTGGGAGGGATGGCACGGTGAGACAGGAGTCTGGGAGGGATGGCACTGTGAGACAGGAGTCTAGGAGGGATGGCACAGTGAGACAGGAGTCCGGTAGGAATGGCACGGTGAGACAGGAGTCTGGGAGGTATGGCACAGTGAGACAGGAGTCTAGGAGGGATGGCATGGTGAGACAGGAGTCTGGGAGGGATGGCACGGTGAGACAGGAGTCTGGGAGGGATGGCACGGTGAGACAGGAGTCTGGGAGGGATGGTACGGTGAGACAGGAGCCTGGGAGGAATGGCACGGTGAGACAGGAGTCTAGGAGGGATGGCACGGTGAGACAGGAGTCTGGGAGGGATGGTACGGTGAGACAGGAGTCTAGGAGGGATGGCACGGTGAGACAGGAGTCTGGTAGGAATGGAACAGTGAGACAGGAGTCTGGTAGGAATGGCACAGTGAGACAGGAGTCTGGGAGGAATGGCACCGTGAGACAGGAGTCTAGGAGGGATGGCATGGTGAGACAGGAGTCTGGGAAGGATGGCACAGTGAGACAGGAGTCTGGGAGGGATGGCACGGTGAGACAGGAGTCTGGGTGGGATGGCACGGTGAGACAGGAGTCTGGGAGGGATGGCACGGTGAGACAGGAGTCTGGGAGGGATGGCACGGTGAGACAGGAGTCTGGTAGGGATGGCACAGTGAGACAGGAGTCTGGGAGGGATGGCATTTCAGGACAGCAGTCTGGGAGGGATGGCACGGTAAGACAGGAGTCTGGTAGGGATGGCACAGTGAGACAGGAGTCTGGGAGGGATGGCACGGTGAGACAGGAAACTGATAGGAATGGCATGGTGAGACAGGAGTCTGGTAGGGATGGCATGGTGAGACAGGAGTCTGGGAGGGATGGCACGGTGAGACAGGAGTCTGGCAGGGATGGCATTTCAGGACAGGAGTCTGGGAGGGATGGCACGGTGAGACAGGAGTCTGGTAGGGATGGCATGGTGAGACAGGAGTCTGGGAGGGATGGCACGGTGAGACAGGAGTCTGGTAGGAATGGCACGGTGAGACAGGAGTCTGGTAGGGATGGCATGTTGAGACAGGAGTCTGGGAGGGATGGCATTTCAGGACAGGAGTCTGGGAGGGATGGCACGGTGAGACAGGAGTCTGGGAGGGATGGCACGGTGAGACAGGAGTCTAGGAGGGATGGCACAGTGAGACAGGAGTCTGGGGGGGATGGCACGGTGAGACAGGAGTCTGGGAGGGATGGTACGGTGAGACAGGAGTCTAGGAGGGATGGCACAGTGAGACAGGAGTCTGGCAGGAATGGAACAGTGAGACAGGAGTCTGGTAGGAATGGCACATTGAGACAGGAGTCTGGGAGGAATGGCACCGTGAGACAGGAGTCTAGGAGTGATGGCATGGTGAGACAGGAGTCTGGGAGGGATGGCACAGTGAGACAGGAGTCTGGGAGGGATGGCACGGTGAGACAGGAGTCTGGGAGGGATGGCACGGTGAGACAGGAGTCTGGGAGGGATGGCACGGTGAGACAGGAGTCTGGGAGGGATGGCACGGTGAGACAGGAGTCTGGTAGGGATGGCATTTCAGGACAGGAGTCTGGGAGGGATGGCACGGTAAGACAGGAGTCTGGTAGGGATGGCACAGTGAGACAGGAGTCTGGGAGGGATGGCACGGTGAGACAGGAGTCTGGTAGGAATGGCACGGTGAGACAGGAGTCTGGTAGGGATGGCATGGTGAGACTGGAGTCTGGGAGGGATGGCATTTCAGGACAGGAGTCTGGGAGGGATGGCATTTCAGGACAGGAGTCTGGGCTGGGAGGCATTGCACGGTATGACAGGAGTCTGGTAGGAATGGAACAGTGAGACAGGAGTCTGGTAGGAATGGCACATTGAGACAGGAGTCTGGGAGGAATGGCACCGTGAGACAGGAGTCTAGGAGTGATGGCATGGTGAGACAGGAGTCTGGGAGGGATGGCACAGTGAGACAGGAGTCTGGGAGGGATGGCACGGTGAGACAGGAGTCTGGGAGGGATGGCACGGTGAGACAGGAGTCTGGGAGGGATGGCACGGTGAGACAGGAGTCTGGGAGGGATGGCACGGTGAGACAGGAGTCTGGTAGGGATGGCACAGTGAGACAGGAGTCTGGGAGGGATGGCATTTCAGGACAGGAGTCTGGGAGGGATGGCACGGTGAGACAGGAGTCTGGTAGGAATGGCACGGTGAGACAGGAGTCTGGTAGGGATGGCATGGTGAGACTGGAGCCTGGGAGGGATGGCATTTCAGGACAGGAGTCTGGGAGGGATGGCATTTCAGGACAGGAGTCTGGGCTGGGAGGCATTGCACGGTATGACAGGAGTCTGGTAGGAATGGAACAGTGAGACAGGAGTCTGGTAGGAATGGCACATTGAGACAGGAGTCTGGGAGGAATGGCACCGTGAGACAGGAGTCTAGGAGTGATGGCATGGTGAGACAGGAGTCTGGGAGGGATGGCACAGTGAGACAGGAGTCTGGGAGGGATGGCACGGTGAGACAGGAGTCTGGGAGGGATGGCACGGTGAGACAGGAGTCTGGGAGGGATGGCACGGTGAGACAGGAGTCTGGGAGGGATGGCACGGTGAGACAGGAGTCTGGTAGGGATGGCATTTCAGGACAGGAGTCTGGGAGGGATGGCACGGTAAGACAGGAGTCTGGTAGGGATGGCACAGTGAGACAGGAGTCTGGGAGGGATGGCACGGTGAGACAGGAGTCTGGTAGGAATGGCACGGTGAGACAGGAGTCTGGTAGGGATGGCATGGTGAGACTGGAGTCTGGGAGGGATGGCATTTCAGGACAGGAGTCTGGGAGGGATGGCATTTCAGGACAGGAGTCTGGGCTGGGAGGCATTGCACGGTATGACAGGAGTCTGGTAGGAATGGAACAGTGAGACAGGAGTCTGGTAGGAATGGCACATTGAGACAGGAGTCTGGGAGGAATGGCACCGTGAGACAGGAGTCTAGGAGTGATGGCATGGTGAGACAGGAGTCTGGGAGGGATGGCACAGTGAGACAGGAGTCTGGGAGGGATGGCACGGTGAGACAGGAGTCTGGGAGGGATGGCACGGTGAGACAGGAGTCTGGGAGGGATGGCACGGTGAGACAGGAGTCTGGGAGGGATGGCATGGTGAGACTGGAGCCTGGGAGGGATGGCATTTCAGGACAGGAGTCTGGGAGGGATGGCATTTCAGGACAGGAGTCTGGGCTGGGAGGCATTGCACGGTATGACAGGAGTCTGGTAGGAATGGAACAGTGAGACAGGAGTCTGGTAGGAATGGCACATTGAGACAGGAGTCTGGGAGGAATGGCACCGTGAGACAGGAGTCTAGGAGTGATGGCATGGTGAGACAGGAGTCTGGGAGGGATGGCACAGTGAGACAGGAGTCTGGGAGGGATGGCATGGTGAGACAGGAGTCTGGGAGGGATGGCACGGTGAGACAGGAGTCTGGGAGGGATGGCACGGTGAGACAGGAGTCTGGGAGGGATGCCACGGTGAGACAGGAGTCTGGTAGGGATGGCATTTCAGGACAGGAGTCTGGGAGGGATGGCACGGTAAGACAGGAGTCTGGTAGGGATGGCACAGTGAGACAGGAGTCTGGGAGGGATGGCACGGTGAGACAGGAGTCTGGTAGGAATGGCACGGTGAGACAGGAGTCTGGTAGGGATGGCATGGTGAGACTGGAGTCTGGGAGGGATGGCATTTCAGGACAGGAGTCTGGGAGGGATGGCATTTCAGGACAGGAGTCTGGGCTGGGAGGCATTGCACGGTATGACAGGAGTCTGGTAGGAATGGAACAGTGAGACAGGAGTCTGGTAGGAATGGCACATTGAGACAGGAGTCTGGGAGGAATGGCACCGTGAGACAGGAGTCTAGGAGTGATGGCATGGTGAGACAGGAGTCTGGGAGGGATGGCACAGTGAGACAGGAGTCTGGGAGGGATGGCACGGTGAGACAGGAGTCTGGGAGGGATGGCACGGTGAGACAGGAGTCTGAGAGGGATGGCACGGTGAGACAGGAGTCTGGGAGGGATGGCACGGTGAGACAGGAGTCTGGTAGGGATGGCACAGTGAGACAGGAGTCTGGGAGGGATGGCATTTCAGGACAGGAGTCTGGGAGGGATGGCACGGTGAGACAGGAGTCTGGTAGGAATGGCACGGTGAGACAGGAGTCTGGTAGGGATGGCATGGTGAGACTGGAGCCTGGGAGGGATGGCATTTCAGGACAGGAGTCTGGGAGGGATGGCATTTCAGGACAGGAGTCTGGGCTGGGAGGCATTGCACGGTGAGACAGGAGTCTGGGAGGAATGGCACGGTGAGACAGGAGTCTGGGAGGGATGGCACGGTGAGACAGGAGTCTGGGAGGGATGGTACGGTGAGACAGGAGTCTAGGAGGGATGGCACGGTGAGGCAGGAGTCTGGTAGGAATGGAACAGTGAGACAGGAGTCTGGTAGGAATGGCACAGTGAGACAGGAGTCTGGGAGGAATGGCACCGTGAGACAGGAGTCTACGAGGGATGGCATGGTGAGACAGGAGTCTGGGAAGGATGGCACAGTGAGACAGGAGTCTGGGAGGGATGGCACGGTGAGACAGGAGTCTGGGTGGGATGGCACGGTGAGACAGGAGTCTGGGAGGGATGGCACGGTGAGACAGGAGTCTGGGAGGGATGGCACGGTGAGACAGGAGTCTGGTAGGGATGGCACAGTGAGACAGGAGTCTGGGAGGGATGGCATTTCAGGACAGCAGTCTGGGAGGGATGGCACGGTAAGACAGGAGTCTGGTAGGGATGGCACAGTGAGACAGGAGTCTGGGAGGGATGGCACGGTGAGACAGGAAACTGATAGGAATGGCATGGTGAGACAGGAGTCTGGTAGGGATGGCATGGTGAGACAGGAGTCTGGGAGGGATGGCACGGTGAGACAGGAGTCTGGCAGGGATGGCATTTCAGGACAGGAGTCTGGGAGGGATGGCACGGTGAGACAGGAGTCTGGGAGGGATGGCACGGTGAGACAGGAGTCTAGGAGAGATGGCACGGTGAGACAGGAGTCTGGGAGGGATGGCACGGTGAGACAGGAGTCTGGTAGGGATGGCATTTCAGGACAGGAGTCTGGGAGGGATGGCACGGTATGACAGGAGTCTGGTAGGGATGGCATGGTGAGATAGGAGTCTGGGAGGGATGGCACGGTGAGACAGGAGTCTGGTAGGAATGCCACGGTGAGACAGGAGTCTGGTAGGGATGGCATGTTGAGACAGGAGTCTGGGAGGGATGGCACGGTGAGACAGGAGTCTGGTAGGGATGACATTTCAGGACAGGAGTCTGGGAGGGATGGCACGGTGAGACAGGAGTCTGGGATGGATGGCACGGTGAGACAGGAGTCTAGGAGGGATGGCACAGTGAGACAGGAGTCTGGGGGGGATGGCACGGTGAGACAGGAGTCTGGGAGGGATGGTACGGTGAGACAGGAGTCTAGGAGGGATGGCACAGTGAGACAGGAGTCTGGCAGGAATGGAACAGTGAGACAGGAGTCTGGTAGGAATGGCACATTGAGACAGGAGTCTGGGAGGAATGGCACCGTGAGACAGGAGTCTAGGAGTGATGGCATGGTGAGACAGGAGTCTGGGAGGGATGGCATTTCAGGACAGGAGTCTGGGAGGGATGGCACGGTGAGACAGGAGTCTGGTAGGGATGGCACAGTGAGACAGGAGTCTGGGAGGGATGGCATTTCAGGACAGGAGTCTGGGAGGGATGGCACGGTAAGACAGGAGTCTGGTAGGGATGGCACAGTGAGACAGGAGTCTGGGAGGGATGGCACGGTGAGACAGGAGTCTGGTAGGAATGGCACGGTGAGACAGGAGTCTGGTAGGGATGGCATGGTGAGACTGGAGTCAGGGAGGGATGGCATTTCAGGACAGGAGTCTGGGAGGGATGGCATTTCAGGACAGGAGTCTGGGCTGGGAGGCATTGCACGGTATGACAGGAGTCTGGTAGGGATGGCACAATGAGACAGGAGTCTGGGAGGGATGGCACGGTGAGACAGGAGTCTGGTAGGAATGGCACGGTGAGACAGGAGTCTGGTAGGGATGGCATGGTGATACAGGAGTCTGGGAGGGATGGCACTGTGAGACAGGAGTCTGGTAGGGATGGCATTTCAGGACAGGAGTCTGGGAGGGATGGCACGGTGAGACAGGAGTCTAGGAGGGATGGCACGGTGAGACAGGACTCTGGGAGGGATGGCACGGTGAGACAGGAGTCTGGTAGGGATGGCACAGTGAGACAGGAGTCTGGGAGGGATGGCATTTCAGGACAGGAGTCTGGGCGGGATGGCACGGAAAGACAGGAGTCTGGTAGGGATGGCACAGTGAGACAGGAGTCTGGGAGGGATGGCACGGTAAGACAGGAGTCCGGTAGGAATGGCACGGTGAGACAGGAGTCTGGTAGGGATGGCATGGTGAGACAGGAGTCTGGGAGGGATGGCACGGTGAGACAGGAGTCTGGTAGGGATGGCATTTCAGGACAGGAGTCTGGGAGGGATGGCACGGTGAGACAGGAGTCTGGGAGGGATGGCACGGTGAGACAGGAGTCTAGGAGGGATGGCACAGTGAGACAGGAGTCTGGGGGGGATGGCACGGTGAGACAGGAGTCTGGGGGGGATGGCACGGTGAGACAGGAGTCTAGGAGGGATGGCACAGTGAGACAGGAGTCTGGCAGGAATGGAACAGTGAGACAGGAGTCTGGTAGGAATGGCACATTGAGACAGGAGTCTGGGAGGAATGGCACCGTGAGACAGGAGTCTAGGAGTGATGGCATGGTGAGACAGGAGTCTGGGAGGGATGGCACGGTGAGACAGGAGTCTGGGAGGGATGGCACGGTGAGACAGGAGTCTGGGAGGGATGGCACGGTGAGACAGGAGTCTGGGAGGGATGGCACGGTGAGACAGGAGTCTGGGAGGGATGGCACGGTGAGACAGGAGTCTGGGAGGGATGGCACGGTGAGACAGGAGTCTGGGAGGGATGGCACGGTGAGACAGGAGTCTGGTAGGGATGGCACAGTGAGACAGGAGTCTGGGAGGGATGGCATTTCAGGACAGGAGTCTGGGAGGGATGGCACGGTAAGACAGGAGTCTGGTAGGGATGGCATGGTGAGACAGGAGTCTGGGAGGGATGGCACGGTGAGACAGGAGTCTGGCAGGGATGGCATTTCAGGACAGGAGTCTGGGAGGGATGGCACGGTGAGACAGGAGTCTGGGAGGGATGGCACGGTGAGACAGGAGTCTAGGAGAGATGGCACGGTGAGACAGGAGTCTGGGAGGGATGGCACGGTGAGACAGGAGTCTGGTAGGGATGGCATTTCAGGACAGGAGTCTGGGAGGGATGGCACGGTATGACAGGAGTCTGGTAGGGATGGCATGGTGAGATAGGAGTCTGGGAGGGATGGCACGGTGAGACAGGAGTCTGGTAGGAATGCCACGGTGAGACAGGAGTCTGGTAGGGATGGCATGGTGAGACTGGAGTCTGGGAGGGATGGCATTTCAGGACAGGAGTCTGGGAGGGATGGCATTTCAGGACAGGAGTCTGGGCTGGGAGGCATTGCACGGTATGACAGGAGTCTGGTAGGAATGGAACAGTGAGACAGGAGTCTGGTAGGAATGGCACATTGAGACAGGAGTCTGGGAGGAATGGCACCGTGAGACAGGAGTCTAGGAGTGATGGCATGGTGAGACAGGAGTCTGGGAGGGATGGCACAGTGAGACAGGAGTCTGGGAGGGATGGCACGGTGAGACAGGAGTCTGGGAGGGATGGCACGGTGAGACAGGAGTCTGAGAGGGATGGCACGGTGAGACAGGAGTCTGGGAGGGATGGCACGGTGAGACAGGAGTCTGGTAGGGATGGCACAGTGAGACAGGAGTCTGGGAGGGATGGCATTTCAGGACAGGAGTCTGGGAGGGATGGCACGGTGAGACAGGAGTCTGGTAGGAATGGCACGGTGAGACAGGAGTCTGGTAGGGATGGCATGGTGAGACTGGAGCCTGGGAGGGATGGCATTTCAGGACAGGAGTCTGGGAGGGATGGCATTTCAGGACAGGAGTCTGGGCTGGGAGGCATTGCACGGTGAGACAGGAGTCTGGGAGGAATGGCACGGTGAGACAGGAGTCTGGGAGGGATGGCACGGTGAGACAGGAGTCTGGGAGGGATGGTACGGTGAGACAGGAGTCTAGGAGGGATGGCACGGTGAGGCAGGAGTCTGGTAGGAATGGAACAGTGAGACAGGAGTCTGGTAGGAATGGCACAGTGAGACAGGAGTCTGGGAGGAATGGCACCGTGAGACAGGAGTCTAGGAGGGATGGCATGGTGAGACAGGAGTCTGGGAAGGATGGCACAGTGAGACAGGAGTCTGGGAGGGATGGCACGGTGAGACAGGAGTCTGGGTGGGATGGCACGGTGAGACAGGAGTCTGGGAGGGATGGCACGGTGAGACAGGAGTCTGGGAGGGATGGCACGGTGAGACAGGAGTCTGGTAGGGATGGCACAGTGAGACAGGAGTCTGGGAGGGATGGCATTTCAGGACAGCAGTCTGGGAGGGATGGCACGGTAAGACAGGAGTCTGGTAGGGATGGCACAGTGAGACAGGAGTCTGGGAGGGATGGCACGGTGAGACAGGAAACTGATAGGAATGGCATGGTGAGACAGGAGTCTGGTAGGGATGGCATGGTGAGACAGGAGTCTGGGAGGGATGGCACGGTGAGACAGGAGTCTGGCAGGGATGGCATTTCAGGACAGGAGTCTGGGAGGGATGGCACGGTGAGACAGGAGTCTGGGAGGGATGGCACGGTGAGACAGGAGTCTAGGAGAGATGGCACGGTGAGACAGGAGTCTGGGAGGGATGGCACGGTGAGACAGGAGTCTGGTAGGGATGGCATTTCAGGACAGGAGTCTGGGAGGGATGGCACGGTATGACAGGAGTCTGGTAGGGATGGCATGGTGAGATAGGAGTCTGGGAGGGATGGCACGGTGAGACAGGAGTCTGGTAGGAATGCCACGGTGAGACAGGAGTCTGGTAGGGATGGCATGTTGAGACAGGAGTCTGGGAGGGATGGCACGGTGAGACAGGAGTCTGGTAGGGATGACATTTCAGGACAGGAGTCTGGGAGGGATGGCACGGTGAGACAGGAGTCTGGGAGGGATGGCACGGTGAGACAGGAGTCTAGGAGGGATGGCACAGTGAGACAGGAGTCTGGGGGGGATGGCACGGTGAGACAGGAGTCTGGGAGGGATGGTACGGTGAGACAGGAGTCTAGGAGGGATGGCACAGTGAGACAGGAGTCTGGCAGGAATGGAACAGTGAGACAGGAGTCTGGTAGGAATGGCACATTGAGACAGGAGTCTGGGAGGAATGGCACCGTGAGACAGGAGTCTAGGAGTGATGGCATGGTGAGACAGGAGTCTGGGAGGGATGGCATTTCAGGACAGGAGTCTGGGAGGGATGGCACGGTGAGACAGGAGTCTGGTAGGGATGGCACAGTGAGACAGGAGTCTGGGAGGGATGGCATTTCAGGACAGGAGTCTGGGAGGGATGGCACGGTAAGACAGGAGTCTGGTAGGGATGGCACAGTGAGACAGGAGTCTGGGAGGGATGGCACGGTGAGACAGGAGTCTGGTAGGAATGGCACGGTGAGACAGGAGTCTGGTAGGGATGGCATGGTGAGACTGGAGTCTGGGAGGGATGGCATTTCAGGACAGGAGTCTGGGAGGGATGGCATTTCAGGACAGGAGTCTGGGCTGGGAGGCATTGCACGGTATGACAGGAGTCTGGTAGGGATGGCACAGTGAGACAGGAGTCTGGGAGGGATGGCACGGTGAGACAGGAGTCTGGTAGGAATGGCACGGTGAGACAGGAGTCTGGTAGGGATGGCATGGTGATACAGGAGTCTGGGAGGGATGGCACTGTGAGACAGGAGTCTGGTAGGGATGGCATTTCAGGACAGGAGTCTGGGAGGGATGGCACGGTGAGACAGGAGTCTAGGAGGGATGGCACGGTGAGACAGGACTCTGGGAGGGATGGCACGGTGAGACAGGAGTCTGGTAGGGATGGCACAGTGAGACAGGAGTCTGGGAGGGATGGCATTTCAGGACAGGAGTCTGGGCGGGATGGCACGGAAAGACAGGAGTCTGGTAGGGATGGCACAGTGAGACAGGAGTCTGGGAGGGATGGCACGGTAAGACAGGAGTCCGGTAGGAATGGCACGGTGAGACAGGAGTCTGGTAGGGATGGCATGGTGAGACAGGAGTCTGGGAGGGATGGCACGGTGAGACAGGAGTCTGGTAGGGATGGCATTTCAGGACAGGAGTCTGGGAGGGATGGCACGGTGAGACAGGAGTCTGGGAGGGATGGCACGGTGAGACAGGAGTCTAGGAGGGATGGCACAGTGAGACAGGAGTCTGGGGGGGATGGCATGTTGAGACAGGAGTCTGGGAGGGATGGCACGGTGAGACAGGAGTCTGGTAGGGATGACATTTCAGGACAGGAGTCTGGGAGGGATGGCACGGTGAGACAGGAGTCTGGGAGGGATGGCACGGTGAGACAGGAGTCTAGGAGGGATGGCACAGTGAGACAGGAGTCTGGGGGGGATGGCACGGTGAGACAGGAGTCTGGGAGGGATGGTACGGTGAGACAGGAGTCTAGGAGGGATGGCACAGTGAGACAGGAGTCTGGCAGGAATGGAACAGTGAGACAGGAGTCTGGTAGGAATGGCACATTGAGACAGGAGTCTGGGAGGAATGGCACCGTGAGACAGGAGTCTAGGAGTGATGGCATGGTGAGACAGGAGTCTGGGAGGGATGGCATTTCAGGACAGGAGTCTGGGAGGGATGGCACGGTGAGACAGGAGTCTGGTAGGGATGGCACAGTGAGACAGGAGTCTGGGAGGGATGGCATTTCAGGACAGGAGTCTGGGAGGGATGGCACGGTAAGACAGGAGTCTGGTAGGGATGGCACAGTGAGACAGGAGTCTGGGAGGGATGGCACGGTGAGACAGGAGTCTGGTAGGAATGGCACGGTGAGACAGGAGTCTGGTAGGGATGGCATGGTGAGACTGGAGTCTGGGAGGGATGGCATTTCAGGACAGGAGTCTGGGAGGGATGGCATTTCAGGACAGGAGTCTGGGCTGGGAGGCATTGCACGGTATGACAGGAGTCTGGTAGGGATGGCACAGTGAGACAGGAGTCTGGGAGGGATGGCACGGTGAGACAGGAGTCTGGTAGGAATGGCACGGTGAGACAGGAGTCTGGTAGGGATGGCATGGTGATACAGGAGTCTGGGAGGGATGGCACTGTGAGACAGGAGTCTGGTAGGGATGGCATTTCAGGACAGGAGTCTGGGAGGGATGGCACGGTGAGACAGGAGTCTAGGAGGGATGGCACGGTGAGACAGGACTCTGGGAGGGATGGCACGGTGAGACAGGAGTCTGGTAGGGATGGCACAGTGAGACAGGAGTCTGGGAGGGATGGCATTTCAGGACAGGAGTCTGGGCGGGATGGCACGGAAAGACAGGAGTCTGGTAGGGATGGCACAGTGAGACAGGAGTCTGGGAGGGATGGCACGGTAAGACAGGAGTCCGGTAGGAATGGCACGGTGAGACAGGAGTCTGGTAGGGATGGCATGGTGAGACAGGAGTCTGGGAGGGATGGCACGGTGAGACAGGAGTCTGGTAGGGATGGCATTTCAGGACAGGAGTCTGGGAGGGATGGCACGGTGAGACAGGAGTCTGGGAGGGATGGCACGGTGAGACAGGAGTCTAGGAGGGATGGCACAGTGAGACAGGAGTCTGGGGGGGATGGCACGGTGAGACAGGAGTCTGGGGGGGATGGCACGGTGAGACAGGAGTCTAGGAGGGATGGCACAGTGAGACAGGAGTCTGGCAGGAATGGAACAGTGAGACAGGAGTCTGGTAGGAATGGCACATTGAGACAGGAGTCTGGGAGGAATGGCACCGTGAGACAGGAGTCTAGGAGTGATGGCATGGTGAGACAGGAGTCTGGGAGGGATGGCACGGTGAGACAGGAGTCTGGGAGGGATGGCACGGTGAGACAGGAGTCTGGGAGGGATGGCACGGTGAGACAGGAGTCTGGGAGGGATGGCACGGTGAGACAGGAGTCTGGGAGGGATGGCACGGTGAGACAGGAGTCTGGGAGGGATGGCACGGTGAGACAGGAGTCTGGGAGGGATGGCACGGTGAGACAGGAGTCTGGTAGGGATGGCACAGTGAGACAGGAGTCTGGGAGGGATGGCATTTCAGGACAGGAGTCTGGGAGGGATGGCACGGTAAGACAGGAGTCTGGTAGGGATGGCATGGTGAGACAGGAGTCTGGGAGGGATGGCACGGTGAGACAGGAGTCTGGCAGGGATGGCATTTCAGAACAGGAGTCTGGGAGGGATGGCACGGTGAGACAGGAGTCTGGGAGGGATGGCACGGTGAGACAGGAGTCTAGGAGAGATGGCACGGTGAGACAGGAGTCTGGGAGGGATGGCACGGTGAGACAGGAGTCTGGTAGGGATGGCATTTCAGGACAGGAGTCTGGGAGGGATGGCACGGTATGACAGGAGTCTGGTAGGGATGGCATGGTGAGATAGGAGTCTGGGAGGGATGGCACGGTGAGACAGGAGTCTGGTAGGAATGCCACGGTGAGACAGGAGTCTGGTAGGGATGGCATGTTGAGACAGGAGTCTGGGAGGGATGGCACGGTGAGACAGGAGTCTGGTAGGGATGACATTTCAGGACAGGAGTCTGGGAGGGATGGCACGGTGAGACAGGAGTCTGGGAGGGATGGCACGGTGAGACAGGAGTCTAGGAGGGATGGCACAGTGAGACAGGAGTCTGGGGGGGATGGCACGGTGAGACAGGAGTCTGGGAGGGATGGTACGGTGAGACAGGAGTCTAGGAGGGATGGCACAGTGAGACAGGAGTCTGGCAGGAATGGAACAGTGAGACAGGAGTCTGGTAGGAATGGCACATTGAGACAGGAGTCTGGGAGGAATGGCACCGTGAGACAGGAGTCTAGGAGTGATGGCATGGTGAGACAGGAGTCTGGGAGGGATGGCATTTCAGGACAGGAGTCTGGGAGGGATGGCACGGTGAGACAGGAGTCTGGTAGGGATGGCACAGTGAGACAGGAGTCTGGGAGGGATGGCATTTCAGGACAGGAGTCTGGGAGGGATGGCACGGTAAGACAGGAGTCTGGTAGGGATGGCACAGTGAGACAGGAGTCTGGGAGGGATGGCACGGTGAGACAGGAGTCTGGTAGGAATGGCACGGTGAGACAGGAGTCTGGTAGGGATGGCATGGTGAGACTGGAGTCTGGGAGGGATGGCATTTCAGGACAGGAGTCTGGGAGGGATGGCATTTCAGGACAGGAGTCTGGGCTGGGAGGCATTGCACGGTATGACAGGAGTCTGGTAGGGATGGCACAGTGAGACAGGAGTCTGGGAGGGATGGCACGGTGAGACAGGAGTCTGGTAGGAATGGCACGGTGAGACAGGAGTCTGGTAGGGATGGCATGGTGATACAGGAGTCTGGGAGGGATGGCACTGTGAGACAGGAGTCTGGTAGGGATGGCATTTCAGGACAGGAGTCTGGGAGGGATGGCACGGTGAGACAGGAGTCTAGGAGGGATGGCACGGTGAGACAGGACTCTGGGAGGGATGGCACGGTGAGACAGGAGTCTGGTAGGGATGGCACAGTGAGACAGGAGTCTGGGAGGGATGGCATTTCAGGACAGGAGTCTGGGCGGGATGGCACGGAAAGACAGGAGTCTGGTAGGGATGGCACAGTGAGACAGGAGTCTGGGAGGGATGGCACGGTAAGACAGGAGTCCGGTAGGAATGGCACGGTGAGACAGGAGTCTGGTAGGGATGGCATGGTGAGACAGGAGTCTGGGAGGGATGGCACGGTGATACAGGAGTCTGGTAGGGATGGCATTTCAGGACAGGAGTCTGGGAGGGATGGCACGGTGAGACAGGAGTCTGGGAGGGATGGCACGGTGAGACAGGAGTCTAGGAGGGATGGCACAGTGAGACAGGAGTCTGGGGGGGATGGCACGGTGAGACAGGAGTCTGGGAGGGATGGTACGGTGAGACAGGAGTCTAGGAGGGATGGCACAGTGAGACAGGAGTCTGGCAGGAATGGAACAGTGAGACAGGAGTCTGGTAGGAATGGCACATTGAGACAGGAGTCTGGGAGGAATGGCACCGTGAGACAGGAGTCTAGGAGTGATGGCATGGTGAGACAGGAGTCTGGGAGGGATGGCACGGTGAGACAGGAGTCTGGGAGGGATGGCACGGTGAGACAGGAGTCTGGGAGGGATGGCACGGTGAGACAGGAGTCTGGGAGGGATGGCACGGTGAGACAGGAGTCTGGGAGGGATGGCACGGTGAGACAGGAGTCTGGGAGGGATGGCACGGTGAGACAGGAGTCTGGGAGGGATGGCACGGTGAGACAGGAGTCTGGGAGGGATGGCACGGTGAGACAGGAGTCTGGTAGGGATGGCACAGTGAGACAGGAGTCTGGGAGGGATGGCATTTCAGGACAGGAGTCTGGGAGGGATGGCACGGTAAGACAGGAGTCTGGTAGGGATGGCACAGTGAGACAGGAGTCTGGGAGGGATGGCACGGTTAGACAGGAGTCTGGTAGGAATGGCACGGTGAGACAGGAGTCTGGTAGGGATGGCACATTGAGACAGGAGTCTGGGAGGAATGGCACCGTGAGACAGGAGTCTAGGAGTGATGGCATGGTTAGACAGGAGTCTGGGAGGGATGGCACGGTGAGACAGGAGTCTGGGAGGGATGGCACGGTGAGACAGGAGTCTGGGAGGGATGGCACGGTGAGACAGGAGTCTGGGAGGGATGGCACGGTGAGACAGGAGTCTGGGAGGGATGGCACGGTGAGACAGGAGTCTGGTAGGGATGGCACAGTGAGACAGGAGTCTGGGAGGGATGGCATTTCAGGACAGGAGTCTGGGAGGGATGGCACGGTAAGACAGGAGTCTGGTAGGGATGGCACAGTGAGACAGGAGTCTGGTAGGGATGGCATGGTGATACAGGAGTCTGGGAGGGATGGCACTGTGAGACAGGAGTCTGGTAGGGATGGCATTTCAGGACAGGAGTCTGGGAGGGATGGCACGGTGAGACAGGAGTCTAGGAGGGATGGCACGGTGAGACAGGACTCTGGGAGGGATGGCACGGTGAGACAGGAGTCTGGTAGGGATGGCACAGTGAGACAGGAGTCTGGGAGGGATGGCACATTGAGACAGGAGTCTGGGAGGAATGGCACCGTGAGACAGGAGTCTAGGAGTGATGGCATGGTTAGACAGGAGTCTGGGCGGGATGGCACGGAAAGACAGGAGTCTGGTAGGGATGGCACAGTGAGACAGGAGTCTGGGAGGGATGGCACGGTAAGACAGGAGTCCGGTAGGAATGGCACGGTGAGACAGGAGTCTGGTAGGGATGGCATGGTGAGACAGGAGTCTGGGAGGGATGGCACGGTGATACAGGAGTCTGGTAGGGATGGCATTTCAGGACAGGAGTCTGGGAGGGATGGCACGGTGAGACAGGAGTCTGGGAGGGATGGCACGGTGAGACAGGAGTCTAGGAGGGATGGCACAGTGAGACAGGAGTCTGGGGGGGATGGCACGGTGAGACAGGAGTCTGGGAGGGATGGTACGGTGAGACAGGAGTCTAGGAGGGATGGCACAGTGAGACAGGAGTCTGGCAGGAATGGAACAGTGAGACAGGAGTCTGGTAGGAATGGCACATTGAGACAGGAGTCTGGGAGGAATGGCACCGTGAGACAGGAGTCTAGGAGTGATGGCATGGTGAGACAGGAGTCTGGGAGGGATGGCACGGTGAGACAGGAGTCTGGGAGGGATGGCACGGTGAGACAGGAGTCTGGGAGGGATGGCACGGTGAGACAGGAGTCTGGGAGGGATGGCACGGTGAGACAGGAGTCTGGGAGGGATGGCACGGTGAGACAGGAGTCTGGGAGGGATGGCACGGTGAGACAGGAGTCTGGGAGGGATGGCACGGTGAGACAGGAGTCTGGGAGGGATGGCACGGTGAGACAGGAGTCTGGTAGGGATGGCACAGTGAGACAGGAGTCTGGGAGGGATGGCATTTCAGGACAGGAGTCTGGGAGGGATGGCACGGTAAGACAGGAGTCTGGTAGGGATGGCACAGTGAGACAGGAGTCTGGGAGGGATGGCACGGTTAGACAGGAGTCTGGTAGGAATGGCACGGTGAGACAGGAGTCTGGTAGGGATGGCACATTGAGACAGGAGTCTGGGAGGAATGGCACCGTGAGACAGGAGTCTAGGAGTGATGGCATGGTTAGACAGGAGTCTGGGAGGGATGGCACGGTGAGACAGGAGTCTGGGAGGGATGGCACGGTGAGACAGGAGTCTGGGAGGGATGGCACGGTGAGACAGGAGTCTGGGAGGGATGGCACGGTGAGACAGGAGTCTGGTAGGGATGGCACAGTGAGACAGGAGTCTGGGAGGGATGGCATTTCAGGACAGGAGTCTGGGAGGGATGGCACGGTAAGACAGGAGTCTGGTAGGGATGGCACAGTGAGACAGGAGTCTGGGAGGGATGGCACGGTGAGACAGGAGTCTGGGAGGGATGGTACGGTGAGACAGGAGTCTAGGAGGGATGGCACAGTGAGACAGGAGTCTGGCAGGAATGGAACAGTGAGACAGGAGTCTGGTAGGAATGGCACATTGAGACAGGAGTCTGGGAGGAATGGCACCGTGAGACAGGAGTCTAGGAGTGATGGCATGGTGAGACAGGAGTCTGGGAGGGATGGCACGGTGAGACAGGAGTCTGGGAGGGATGGCACGGTGAGACAGGAGTCTGGGAGGGATGGCACGGTGAGACAGGAGTCTGGGAGGGATGGCACGGTGAGACAGGAGTCTGGGAGGGATGGCACGGTGAGACAGGAGTCTGGGAGGGATGGCACGGTGAGACAGGAGTCTGGGAGGGATGGCACGGTGAGACAGGAGTCTGGTAGGGATGGCACAGTGAGACAGGAGTCTGGGAGGGATGGCATTTCAGGACAGGAGTCTGGGAGGGATGGCACGGTAAGACAGGAGTCTGGTAGGGATGGCACAGTGAGACAGGAGTCTGGGAGGGATGGCACGGTGAGACAGGAGTCTGGTAGGAATGGCACGGTGAGACAGGATTCTGGTAGGGATGGCACATTGAGACAGGAGTCTGGGAGGAATGGCACCGTGAGACAGGAGTCTAGGAGTGATGGCATGGTTAGACAGGAGTCTGGGAGGGATGGCACGGTGAGACAGGAGTCTGGGAGGGATGGCACGGTTAGACAGGAGTCTGGGAGGGATGGCACGGTGAGACAGGAGTCTGGGAGGGATGGCACGGTGAGACAGGAGTCTGGTAGGGATGGCACAGTGAGACAGGAGTCTGGGAGGGATGGCATTTCAGGACAGGAGTCTGGGAGGGATGGCACGGTAAGACAGGAGTCTGGTAGGGATGGCACAGTGAGACAGGAGTCTGGGAGGGATGGCACGGTGAGACAGGAGTCTGGTAGGAATGGCACGGTGAGACAGGAGTCTGGTAGGGATGGCATGGTGAGACTGGAGTCTGGGAGGGATGGCATTTCAGGACAGGAGTCTGGGAGGGATGGCATTTCAGGACAGGAGTCTGGGCTGGGAGGCATTGCACGGTATGACAGGAGTCTGGTAGGGATGGCACAGTGAGACAGGAGTCTGGGAGGGATGGCACGGTGAGACAGGAGTCTGGTAGGAATGGCACGGTGAGACAGGAGACTGGTAGGGATGGCATGGTGAGACAGGAGTCTGGGAGGGATGACACGGTGAGACAGGAGTCTGGTAGGGATGGCATTTCAGGACAGGAGTCTGGGAGGGATGGCACGGTGAGACAGGAGTCTGGGAGGGATGGCACGGTGAGACAGTAGTCTAGGAGGGATGGCACAGTGAGACAGGAGTCTGGTAGGAATGGCACGGTGAGACAGGAGTCTGGGAGGGATGGCACTGTGAGACAGGAGTCTGGGAGGGATGGCACGGTGAGACAGGAGTCTGGGAGAGATGGCACGGTGAGACAGGAGTCTGGTAGGGATGGCACAGTGAGACAGGAGTCTGGGAGGGATGGCATATCAGGACAGGAGTCTGGGAGGGATGGCACGGAAAGACAGGAGTCTGGTAGGGATGGCACAGTGAGACAGGAGTCTGGGAGGGATGGCACGGTGAGACAGGAGTCTGGTAGGGATGGCATGGTGATACAGGAGTCTGGGAGGGATGGCACTGTGAGACAGGAGTCTGGTAGGGATGGCATTTCAGGACTGGAGTCTGGGAGGGATGGCACGGTGAGACAGGAGTCTAGGAGGGATGGCACGGTGAGACAGGACTCTGGGAGGGATGGCACGGTGAGACAGGAGTGTGGTAGGGATGGCACAGTGAGACAGGAGTCTGGGAGGGATGGCAATTCAGGACAGGAGTCTGGGCGGGATGGCACGGAAAGACAGGAGTCTGGTAGGGATGGCACAGTGAGACAGGAGTCTGGGAGGGATGGCACGGTAAGACAGGAGTCTGGTAGGAATGGCACGGTGAGACAGGAGTCTGGTAGGGATGGCATGGTGAGAAAGGAGTCTGGGAGGGATGGCACGGTGAGACAGGAGTCTGGTAGGGATGGCATTTCAGGACAGGAGTCTGGGAGGGATGGCACGGTGAGACAGGAGTCTGGGAGGGATGGCACAGTGAGACAGGAGTCTGGGAGGAATGGCACGGTGAGACAGGAGTCTAGGAGGGATGGCACGGTGAGACAGGAGTCTGGGAGGGATGGTACGGTGAGACAGGAGTCTAGGAGGGATGGCACAGTGAGACAGGAGTCTGGCAGGAATGGAACAGTGAGACAGGAGTCTGGTAGGAATGGCACATTGAGACAGGAGTCTGGGAGGAATGGCACCGTGAGACAGGAGTCTAGGAGTGATGGCATGGTGAGACAGGAGTCTGGGAGGGATGGCACGGTGAGACAGGAGTCTGGGAGGGATGGCACGGTGAGACAGGAGTCTGGGAGGGATGGCACGGTGAGACAGGAGTCTGGGAGGGATGGCACGGTGAGACAGGAGTCTGGGAGGGATGGCACGGTGAGACAGGAGTCTGGGAGGGATGGCACGGTGAGACAGGAGTCTGGGAGGGATGGCACGGTGAGACAGGAGTCTGGTAGGGATGGCACAGTGAGACAGGAGTCTGGGAGGGATGGCATTTCAGGACAGGAGTCTGGGAGGGATGGCACGGTAAGACAGGAGTCTGGTAGGGATGGCACAGTGAGACAGGAGTCTGGGAGGGATGGCACGGTGAGACAGGAGTCTGGTAGGAATGGCACGGTGAGACAGGATTCTGGTAGGGATGGCACATTGAGACAGGAGTCTGGGAGGAATGGCACCGTGAGACAGGAGTCTAGGAGTGATGGCATGGTTAGACAGGAGTCTGGGAGGGATGGCACGGTGAGACAGGAGTCTGGGAGGGATGGCACGGTTAGACAGGAGTCTGGGAGGGATGGCACGGTGAGACAGGAGTCTGGGAGGGATGGCACGGTGAGACAGGAGTCTGGTAGGGATGGCACAGTGAGACAGGAGTCTGGGAGGGATGGCATTTCAGGACAGGAGTCTGGGAGGGATGGCACGGTAAGACAGGAGTCTGGTAGGGATGGCACAGTGAGACAGGAGTCTGGGAGGGATGGCACGGTGAGACAGGAGTCTGGTAGGAATGGCACGGTGAGACAGGAGTCTGGTAGGGATGGCATGGTGAGACTGGAGTCTGGGAGGGATGGCATTTCAGGACAGGAGTCTGGGAGGGATGGCATTTCAGGACAGGAGTCTGGGCTGGGAGGCATTGCACGGTATGACAGGAGTCTGGTAGGGATGGCACAGTGAGACAGGAGTCTGGGAGGGATGGCACGGTGAGACAGGAGTCTGGTAGGAATGGCACGGTGAGACAGGAGACTGGTAGGGATGGCATGGTGAGACAGGAGTCTGGGAGGGATGACACGGTGAGACAGGAGTCTGGTAGGGATGGCATTTCAGGACAGGAGTCTGGGAGGGATGGCACGGTGAGACAGGAGTCTGGGAGGGATGGCACGGTGAGACAGTAGTCTAGGAGGGATGGCACAGTGAGACAGGAGTCTGGTAGGAATGGCACGGTGAGACAGGAGTCTGGGAGGGATGGCACTGTGAGACAGGAGTCTGGGAGGGATGACACGGTGAGACAGGAGTCTGGGAGAGATGGCACGGTGAGACAGGAGTCTGGTAGGGATGGCACAGTGAGACAGGAGTCTGGGAGGGATGGCATATCAGGACAGGAGTCTGGGAGGGATGGCACGGAAAGACAGGAGTCTGGTAGGGATGGCACAGTGAGACAGGAGTCTGGGAGGGATGGCACGGTGAGACAGGAGTCTGGTAGGGATGGCATTTTGGTCTGATGGGTATGGGGTGGAAGCTCTTCAGAGAGACCATGACACGCAACCTCTTCAGAGAGACTGACCTCTTCAGAGAGACCGAGCTACGCATCCTCTTCAGAGAGACCGTGCTACACATCCTCTTCAGAGAGACCGTGCTACACATCCTCTTCAGAGTGACCGTGCTACACATCCTCTTCAGAGAGACCGTGCTACACATCCTCTTCAGAGAGACCGAGCTACGCATCCTCTTCAGAGAGACCGACCTCTTCAGAGAGACCGTGCTACGCATCCTCTTCAGAGAGATCGACCTCTTCAGAGAGACCGAGCTACACATCCTCTCCAGAGAGACCGTGCTACACATCCTCTTCAGAGAGACCGAGCTACACATCCTCTTCAGAGAGGCCGTACGCATCCTCTTCAGAGAGATTGTGCTACACATCCTCTTCAGAGAGACCGAGCTATGCATCCGCATCAGAGAGACCGAGCTTCACATCCTCTTCAGAGAGACCGTGCACATCCTCTTCAGAGAGACCAAGCTACGCATCCTCTTCAGAGAGACCGAGCTACACATCCTCTTCAGAGAGACCGTGCTACGCATCCTCTTCAGAGAGACCGAGCTACACATCCTCTTCAGAGAGACCGTACGCAACCTCTTCAGAGAGACCGTACGCAACCTCTTCAGAGAGACCGTGCAACACCTGCGGCAGGTACACAGGAAACAAGGCCCATGAAAACTGTTTGCTGTGTGCAGTGAAACCTATTTGTTTGTGGGGCTTGTTCACACAAAGCCCTGAAGCTGTGTGCTGACTGTGGACCCCAAGCATAAAGAAAATACAGATTGATTCATGTGTAAATGCATGGGGATAAGGGCACAATAGCTTCCCATACAATCAACAAATGACTGTTTTTATACGTTGTTGTGTACTGTATATATTTACACAAATATTTCTTCATGCAATTAATCCTTTACGGCTTTTCATACACTGGTGTTTTTGCTCAGGAATGCAGCAAATGATTCAACCTGTAACCTGGCTGGTTGTGTTATTATTCTCCCTTCGGTTTCTGTTTTGTCAGAAGAACCTGTAACTGGTCTTTATTCATAGACAAGGTATGGTGTGGTATGGTGTGGTGTGGTGTGGTGTGGTATGGTGTGGTGTGGTGTGGTATGGTGTATGGTGTGGTGTATGGTGTATGGTGTGGTTTGTAGTATGGTGTGGTTTGTAGTATGGTGTGGTTTGTAGTATGGTGTATGGTATGGTATGGTGTATGATGGTGTATGGTATGATGTATGGTTTGTAGTATGGTGTGGTATGGTGTATGGTATGGTGTGTGGTATGGTGTATAGTGTGGTATGGTGTATGGTATGGTGTATGGTTTGTGGTATGGTGTATGGTATGATGTACGGTTTGTGGTATGATGTATGGTGTGTAGTATGGTGTGGTTTGTAGTATGGTGTGGTTTGTAGTATGGTGTATGGTATGGTTTGTAATATGGTGTATGGAATGGTTTGTAGTATGGTGTGGTATGGTGTGTTGTATTGTGTATAGTATGGTATGGTGTAAAGAAGGGTGTGGTATGGTGTATAGTGTGGTATGGTGTATAGTGTGGTATGGTGTATAGTGTGGTATGGTGTAAAGAAGGGTGTGGTATGGTGTATAGTGTGGTATAGTATGTTGTGGTGTATAATATAGTTTGGTGTGGTGTATAATACAGTGTGGTATGGTGTAGTGTGGTGTATAATGTAGTGTGGTGTATAATATAGTGTGGTATGGTGTGGTGTATAATATAGTGTGGTATGGTGTGGTGTATAATATAGTGTGGTGTATATTATAGTGTGGTATGGTGTGGTGTATAATATAGTGTGGTTTATATTATAGTGTGGTATGGTGTGGTGTATATTATAGTGTGGTATGGTGTGGTGTATAATATAGTGTGGTGTGGTGTATAATATAGTGTGGCATGGTGTGGTGTATATTATAGTGTGGTGTATATTATAGTGTGGTGTATATTATAGTGTGGTATGGTGTGGTGTATAATATAGTGTGGTGTATATTATAGTGTGGTATGGTGTGGTTTATAATATAGTGTGGTGTATATTATAGTGTGGTGTGGTGTATAATATAGTGTGGTGTATAATATAGTGTAGTATGGTGTGGTTTATAATATAGTGTGGTGTATAATATAGTGTAGTATGGTATGGTGTATAATATAGTGTGGTGTATAATATAGTGTAGTATGGTGTGGTTTATAATATAGTGTGGTATGGTGTGGTGTATATTATAGTGTGGTATGGCGTGGTGTATAATATAGTGTGGTGTATATTATAGTGTGGTATGGTGTGGTGTATAATATAGTGTGGTGTATATTATAGTGTGGTATGGCGTGGTGTATAATATAGTGTGGTGTATAATATAGTGTGGTGTGGTGTATACTATAGTGTGGGGTGGTGTATATTATAGTGTGGTATGGTGTGGTGTATAATATAGTGTGGTGTATATTATAGTGTGGTGTGGTGTATAATATAGTGTGGTGTATAATATAGTGTGGTATGGCGTGGTGTATAATATAGTGTGGTGTATATTATAGTGTGGTATGGTGTGGTTTATAATATAGTGTGGTGTATATTATAGTGTGGTATGGTTCGGTGTATAATATAGTGTGATATAGTGTGGTGTATAATATAGTGTGGTGTGGTGTATAATATAGTGTGGTGTGGTGTATAATATAGTGTGGTATAGTGTGGTGTATAATATAGTGTGGTGTGGTGTATAATATAGTGTGGTGTGGTGTATAATATAGTGTGGTATAGTGTGGTGTATATTATAGTGTGGTGTGGTGTATATTATAGTGTGGTGTGGTGTATAATATAGTGTGGTATGGTGTGGTTTATAATATAGTGTGGTGTATATTACAGTGTGGTATGGTGTGGTTTATAATATAGTGTGGTGTATAATATAGTGTAGTATGGTGTGGTGTATAATATAGTGTGGTATGGTGTGGTGTATAATATAGTGTGGTATGGTGTGGTGTATATTATAGTGTGGTATGGCGTGGTGTATAATATAGTGTGGTGTATATTATAGTGTGGTATGGTGTGGTGTATAATATAGTGTGGTGTATATTATAGCGTGGTATGGTGTGGTTTATAATATAGTGTGGTGTATATTATAGTGTAGTATGGTGTGGTTTATAATATAGTGTGGTGTATATTATAGTGTAGTATGGTGTGGTTTATAATATAGTGTGGTGTATATTATAGTGTAGTATGGTGTGGTTTATAATATAGTGTGGTGTATATTATAGTGTAGTATGGTGTGGTTTATAATATAGTGTGGTGTATATTATAGTGTGGTATGGTGTGGTTTATAATATAATGTGGTGCATATTATAGTGTGGTGTGGTGTATATTATAGTGTGAATGGTGTGGTGTATAATATAGTGTGGTGTGGTGTATAATATAGTATGGTGTGGTGTATAATATAGTGTGGTATGGTGTGGTGTATATTATAGTGTGGTGTGGTGCGGTGTATATTATAGTGTGGTTTATATTATAGTGTGGTGTATATTATAGTGTGAATGGTGTGATGTATAATATAGTGTGGTATGGTGTGGTGTATATTATAGTGTGGTGTGGTGCGGTGTATAATATAGTGTGGTATGGTGTGGTGTATATTATAGTGTGGTGTGGTGCGGTGTATAATATAGTGTGGTGTCGTGTATATTATAGTGTGGTGTATATTATAGTGTGGTATGGTGTGGTGTATATTATAGTGTGATGTATATTATAGTGTGGTGTGGTGTGGGTGTGCATTTACGCAGGTACTTTCCTGAAACGGATGACACAAACAACTGGATTCGTTATCCCTCTCATGCCCTGCCTCCAGTCCACTTACCAATATCTGAACGAGAGAGCCTCCAGTCCACTGACTGATATTTGAACAAGAGAGCCTCAGCGAAATTGCATCAAGCGGTTCTCTGGAATTTGAATCTAATGTCAGATTTCTGGATAGGGCTGCGCTCAGAGTATCCTGCCTTGGCATCCTGCCTCGTGTTGTTAAGACATTGACATCCCTTTGCAACCACGGACCTATGTGAGAGTGGATTCTCGGCCCTCACTAGCATGAACACTAAATACAGGCACAGACTGTGTGTTGAAAATGATTTAAGACTGAGACTCTCTCCAATACAACCCAACATTGCAGAGTTATGTGCATCCTTTCAAGCACACCCTTCTCATTAACCTGTGGTGAGTTATTCACAATTTTCAATGAACAAATAAGGTTTTATATTTAAGATGGTTAAATAAAGAGCAACGTTATTATTTGTGCCCTGGTCTTTAAATAAGCCGGGTTGTGACAAAAACTCACACTCATTCTTATGTTTAATGAATGTATTGTATAGTGTGTGTGTGGCAGGCTTACAATGATGGCAAAAAAACTACATTTGAGAGTGCGCTGACCCTGGTGCTAGAGGGGGTACAGCTGGAGGTTTAATGTTTGAAGGGGTACGTACGGGGCTATAAAAAGTTTGGGAACCACTGCTCTAGGAGATATAAGCTCAGGAAATATTTAAGTTCGCTGGACACATATTTTCTCCCTTTATTTGTTGTCACGAAACTAAATCCGTTAATTTAAAAACCAAACTTGTACCTTTTAATCTTCAGACGAGTTCCATGACACTTTGTAGAGCAAAAAAAAAAAAAAAAACAGCATCGTGCTCATGAGAGTTTCCTGTTTCCATAGAGTGGTTACATTATTTAGTAGGCCAAACCGTTTTTGTGAGAAGATCGATTTTCAGGACGTCTCCTGGTCTGATACACAATGCTGTAGCTTTGCCACTTTCCACGGCAGATTGAAACACAGCCCATGCCAAAAACAACATCTCTATCTTAATAAATGATAAACACAGGCCATGCCAAAAACAACATCTCTATCTTAATAAATGATAAACACAGGCCATGCCAAAAACAACATCTCTATCTTAATAAATGATAAACACAGGCCATACCAAAAACAACATCTCTATCTTAATAAATGATAAACACAGCCCATGCCAAAAACAACATCTCTATCTTAATAAATGATAAACACAGGCCATGCCAAAAACAACATCTCTATCTTAATAAATGATAAACACAGCCCATGCCAAAAACAACATCTCTATCTTAATAAATGATAAACACAGCCCATGCCAAAAACAACATCTCTATCTTAATAAATGATAAACAAACCAATACATTTTTATGTTCAAACTGCAAAAACATTGTCAAAAAACATTTGGCAATCCTACGTTTTGGGGAACCACAACCTATGTCACTAAATATATTACAATTAGCGTAATTTAGCAAACTCGCTATTTTCGCAAGCTAGCAATGATGGAGCGCTGTTGGTGGTCAGTGGTGTAAAGTACTTCAGTAAAAATACTTTAAAGTACTACTTAAGTAGTTTTGGGGGGTTTCTGTACTTTATTTTACTAATTATATTTTTTGCCAACTTTTACCTCACTACATTCCTAAAGAAAAAATGTACTTTTCACTCCTTACACAAGTACTCGTTACATTTTGACAGGAAAATTGTCCAATTCACACACTTATCAAGATAACCTCCCTGGTCATCCCTACTGCCTCTGATCTGGAGGACTCACTAAACAGAGAATATCCCTGGTCATCTCTACTGCCTCTGGTCTGGATGACTCACTAAACAGAGAATATCCCTGGTCATCCCTACTGCCTCTGATCTGGAGGACTCACTAAACAGAGAACATCCCTGGTCATCTCTACTGCCTCTGGTCTGGAGGACTCACTAAACAGAGAACCTCCCTGGTCATCCCTACTGCCTCTGATCTGGAGGACTCACTAAACAGAGAACATCCCTGGTCATCTCTACTGCCTCTGGTCTGGAGGACTCACTAAACAGAGAACATCCCTGGTCATCCCTACTAACTCTGATCTGGAGGACTCACTAAACAGAGAACATCCCTGGTCATCTCTACTGCCTCTGGTCTGGAGGACTCACTAAACAGAGAACATCCCTGGTCGTCCCTACTGCCTCTGATCTGGAGGACTCACTAAACAGAGAACATCCCTGGTCATCACTACTGCCTCTGATCTGGAGGACTCACTAAACAGAGAACATCCCTGGTCATCCCTACTGCCTCTGATCTGGAGGACTCACTAAACAGAGAACATCCCTGGTCACCTCTACTGCCTCTGGTCTGGAGGACTCACTAAACAGAGAACATCCCTGATCACCTCTACTGCCTCTGATCTGGAGGACTCACCAAACAGAGAACATCCCTGGTCATCCCTACTGCCTCTGATCTGGAGGACTCACCAAACAGAGAACATCCCTGGTCTACTGCCTTTGATCTGGCGGACTCACTAAACAGAGAACATCCCTGGTCATCCCAACCGCCTCTGATCTGGAGGACTCACTAAACAGAGAACATCCCTGGTCATCTCTACTGCCTCTGGTCTGGAGGACTCACTAAACAGAGAACCTCCCTGGTCATCCCTACTGCCTCTGATCTGGAGGACTCACTAAACAGAGAACATCCCTGGTAATCTCTACTGCCTCTGGTCTGGAGGACTCACTAAACAGAGAACATCCCTGGTCATCCCTACTAACTCTGATCTGGAGGACTCACTAAACAGAGAACATCCCTGGTCATCCCAACCGCCTCTGATCTGGAGGACTCACTAAACAGAGAACATCCCTGGTCATCTCTACTGCCTCTGGTCTGGAGGACTCACTAAACAGAGAACCTCCCTGGTCATCCCTACTGCCTCTGATCTGGAGGACTCACTAAACAGAGAACATCCCTGGTCATCTCTACTGCCTCTGGTCTGGAGGACTCACTAAACAGAGAACATCCCTGGTCATCCCTACTAACTCTGATCTGGAGGACTCACTAAACAGAGAACATCCCTGGTCACCTCTACTGCCTCTGGTCTGGAGGACTCACTAAACACACATGCTTAGTTTGTAAATGATCTCTGAGTGTTCGACTGTGTCTCTGCCTATCTGCTGATATGTATATATATTTTTAATTGTACCGTCTGGTTTGCTTTATATAAGGCTTTACAAATTGTTTTTACTTTTACTTTTTACTTTTGATACTTAAGTATATTTAAAACCAAATACTTTTTATACTTTTACTCAAGTAGTATTTTCCTGGCTGACTTTAACTTGTACTTGAGTCATTTTCTATTAAGGTATCTTTACTTGTACTCAAGAAAGACAATTGGGTACTTTTTCCACTATTGGTGGTGGTTCAAAGCTCCAATTGTCATTTAGATTTTGGACACCAGAGGTTTGGCAACGTAAGAACAGAGACATGGTGGAAAGCTGGTTGAAAAAGGGGATTTAGCTATCTGAGGTGAGTAAATAAGCACATTTTACCTCCATTGGTGGCTACACAAAAAGGTTTTTAGCTAGTTATTGACTTAGCTAATCTAAAGCTAGCTAACATTAGCTAGTTATTGATTTAGCTAATCTAAAGCTAGCTAACATTAGCTAGTTATTGATTTAGCTAATCTAAAGCTAGCTAACATTAGCTAGTTATTGATTTAGCTAATCTAAAGCTAGCTAACATTAGCTAGTTATTGATTTAGCTAATCTAAAGCTAGCTAACATTAGCTAGTTATTGATTTAGCTAATCTAAAGCTAGCTAACGTTAGCTAGTTATTGATTTAGCTAATCTAAAGCTAGCTAACATTAGCTATTTATTGATTTAGCTAATCTAAAGCTAGCTAACATTAGCTAGCATTGTTGCTAAAACCACACATTTATTGGGAATTTAGACCTACATGTTCTATTTAGCGATCATTGTCTCATATCTCGCGGGGGGATAATATTAGCTAGGAGTTAGCTAGATAGATAAATGTCAATATTTTGCTATGTAAACATGTTAATACCAAACTTTTGATATCGGGTTTATGCATTAATTGTCAGGATGTGATGACAGAGCAACTCTTCAGCTCTGAACAACCATCTCCAGAAAGACTACATACATCTATCCAGTGACAAATATGTTTGTTTTGATTTCATGTTAAAATAGGTATGACATTGACACTGGGGGAAACAGCCCTCTGTTTAACCCAGAGACAAGAGACTTCAAAAATATCTATTTACACTTCTCTATGACCTGACATGACCCTGCACTATGTGCTTGTGAAATCATTTTTACAACCCCTCAGTACTGTTCACATCTTCCTCACACGCACACACAAACACACACACACACCAGGACTCAGTGATCTGAATGAATGCTTGGCTGTAACTCGGTATCTAGGTGAGCTAGTGTCTGGTCTGTAGTACAGAGGTGTGAGATTTTTATGCAGACTAACTGGGACCCCACTAGACATATTATCCATCTGGTTAGGACTGGTCCTGGTGGATGGTCAGGACTGGTCCTGATGGATCGTTAGGAATGGTCCTGTTGGATGGATGGTTAGGACTGGTCCTGATGGATGGTTAGGACTGGTCCTGGTGGATGGGTAGGACTGGTCCTGATGGATGGTTAGGACTGGTCCTGTTGGATGGATGGTTAGGACTGGTCCTGTTGGATGGTCAGGACTGGTCCTGTTGGATGGGTAGGACTGGTCCTGATGGATGGTTAGGACTGGTCCTGTTGGATGGTTAGGACTGGTCCTGGTGGATGGTTAGGACTGGTCCTGGTGGATGGGTAGGACTGGTCCTGTTGGATGGTTAGGACTGGTCCTGTTGGATGGTTAGGACTGGTCCTGTTGGATGGTTAGGACTGGTCCTGTTGGATGGTTAGGACTGGTCCTGTTGGATGGTTAGGACTGGTCCTGTTGGATGGTCAGGACTGGTCCTGATGGATGGTCAGGACTGGTCCTGATGGATGGTTAGGACTGGTCCTGGTGGATGGGTAGGACTGGTCCTGATGGATGGTTAGGACTGGTCCTGTTGGATGGTCAGGACTGGTCCTGTTGGATGGTTAGGACTGGTCCTGTTGGATGGTTAGGACTGGTCCTGTTGGATGGTTAGGACTGGTCCTGTTGGATGGTTAGGACTGGTCCTGTTGGATGGATGGTTAGGACTGGTCCTGTTGGATGGTTAGGACTGGTCCTGTTGGATGGATGGTTAGGACTGGTCCTGTTGGATGGTCAGGACTGGTCCTGTTGGATGGATGGTTAGGACTGGTCCTGTTGGATGGTTAGGACTGGTCCTGTTGGATGGTTAGGACTGGTCCTGTTGGATGGTTAGGACTGGTCATGTTGGATGGATGGTTAGGACTGGTCCTGTTGGATGGATGGTTAGGACTGGATCTGATGGATGGTCAGGACTGGTCCTGTTGGATGGTTAGGACTGGTCCTGTTGGATGATTAGGACTGGTCCTGTTGGATGGATGGTCAGGACTGGTCCTGTTGGATGGTTAGGACTGGTCCTGTTGGATGGTTAGGACTGGTCCTGTTGGATGGTCAGGACTGGTCCTGTTGGATGGATGGTCAGGACTGGTCCTGTTGGATGGTCAGGACTGGTCCTGTTGGATGGTTAGGAATGGTCCTGTTGGATGGATGGTCAGGACTGGTACTGTTGGATGGTCAGGACTGGTCCTGTTGGATGGTTAGGACTGGTCCTGTTGGATGGTCAGGACTGGTCCTGTTGGATGGTCAGGACTGGTCCTGTTGGATGGTTAGGACTGGTCCTGATGGATGGTTAGGACTAGTCCTGTTGGATGGATGGTCAGGACTGGTCCTGTTGGATGGTCAGGACTGGTCCTGTTGGATGGTTAGGACTGGTCCTGTTGGATGGTCAGGACTGGTTCTGCTGGATGGTCAGGACTGGTCCTGTTGGATGGTCAGTTACTGGACCTGATGGATGGTTAGGACTGGTCCTGTTGTACGGATGGTTAGGACTGGTCCTGTTGGATGGTTAAGACTGGTCCTGTTGGATGGTTAGGACTGGTCCTGATGGATGGTCAGGACTGGTCCTGTTGGATGGATGTTCAGGACTGGTCCTGTTGGATGGATGGTCAGGACTGGTCCTGTTGGATGGTCAGGACTGGTCCTGTTGGATGGTTAGGACTGGTCCTGTTGGATGGTCAGGACTGGTCCTGTTGGATGGATGGTCAGGACTGGTCCTGTTGGATGGATGGTTAGGACTGGTCCTGTTGGATGGTCAGGACTGGTCCTGTTGGATGGTCAGGACTGGTCCTGTTGGATGGTTAGGACTGGTCCTGTTGGATGGTCAGGACTGGTCCTGTTGGATGGTTAGGACTGGTCCTGATGGATGGTTAGGACTGGTCCTGTTGGATGGATGGTCAGGACTGGTCCTGTTGGATGGTCAGGACTGGTCCTGTTGGATGGTTAGGACTGGTCCTGTTGGATGGTCAGGACTGGTCCTGCTGGATGGTCAGGACTGGTCCTGTTGGATGGTCAGTTACTGGTCCTGATGGATGGTTAGGACTGGTCCTGTTGTACGGATGGTTAGGACTGGTCCTGTTGGATGGTTAAGACTGGTCCTGTTGGATGGTTAGGACTGGTACTGATGGATGGTCAGGACTGGTCCTGTTGGATGGATGTTCAGGACTGGTCCTGTTGGATGGATGGTTAGGACTGGACCTGTTGGATGGTCAGGACTGGTCCTGTTGGATGGGTAGGACTGGTCCTGATGGATGGTTAGGACTGGTCCTGTTGGATGGTTAGGACTGGTCCTGTTGGATGGTTAGGACTGGTCCTGTTGGATGGTTAGCACTGGTCCTGTTGGATGGTTAGGACTGGTCCTGTTGGATGGTTAGGACTGGTCCTGTTGGATGGTCAGGACTGGTCCTGATGGATGGTCAGGACTGGTCCTGATGGATGGTTAGGACTGGTCCTGGTGGATGGGTAGGACTGGTCCTGATGGATGGTTAGGACTGGTCCTGTTGGATGGTCAGGACTGGTCCTGTTGGATGGTTAGGACTGGTCCTGTTGGATGGTTAGGACTGGTCCTGTTGGATGGTTAGGACTGGTCCTGTTGGATGGTTAGGACTGGTCCTGTTGGATGGATGGTTAGGACTGGTCCTTTTGGATGGTTAGGACTGGTCCTGTTGGATGGATGGTTAGGACTGGTCCTGTTGGATGGTCAGGACTGGTCCTGTTGGATGGATGGTTAGGACTGGTCCTGTTGGATGGTTAGGACTGGTCCTGTTGGATGGTTAGGACTGGTCCTGTTGGATGGTTAGGACTGGTCATGTTGGATGGATGGTTAGGACTGGTCCTGTTGGATGGATGGTTAGGACTGGTTCTGATGGATGGTCAGGACTGGTCCTGTTGGATGGTTAGGACTGGTCCTGTTGGATGGTTAGGACTGGTCCTGTTGGATGGATGGTCAGGACTGGTCCTGTTGGATGGTTAGGACTGGTCCTGTTGGATGGTTAGGACTGGTCCTGTTGGATGGTCAGGACTGGTCCTGTTGGATGGATGGTCAGGACTGGTCCTGTTGGATGGTCAGGACTGGTCCTGTTAGATGGTTAGGAATGGTCCTGTTGGATGGATGGTCAAGACTGGTCCTGTTGGATGGTCAGGACTGGTCCTGTTGGATGGTTAGGACTGGTCCTGTTGGATGGTCAGGACTGGTCCTGTTGGATGGTTAGGACTGGTCCTGATGGATGGTTAGGACTGGTCCTGTTGGATGGATGGTCAGGACTGGTCCTGTTGGATGGTCAGGACTGGTCCTGTTGGATGGTTAGGACTGGTCCTGTTGGATGGTCAGGACTGGTCCTGCTGGATGGTCAGGACTGGTCCTGTTGGATGGTCAGTTACTGGTCCTGATGGATGGTTAGGACTGGTCCTGTTGTACGGATGGTTAGGACTGGTCCTGTTGGATGGTTAAGACTGGTCCTGTTGGATGGTTAGGACTGGTCCTGATGGATGGTCAGGACTGGTCCTGTTGAATGGATGTTCAGGACTGGTCCTGTTGGATGGATGGTCAGGACTGGTCCTGTTGGATGGTCAGGACTGGTCCTGTTGGATGGTTAGGACTGGTCCTGTTGGATGGTCAGGACTGGTCCTGTTGGATGGATGGTCAGGACTGGTCCTGTTGGATGGATGGTTAGGACTGGTCCTGTTGGATGGTCAGGACTGGTCCTGATGGATGGTTAGGACTGGTCCTGTTGGATGGTTAGGATTGGTCCTGTTGGATGGATGGTTAGGACTGGTCCTGATGGATGGATGGTTAGGACTGGTCCTGTTGGATGGTCAGGACTGGTCCTGCTGGATGGTCAGGACTGGTCCTGTTGGATGGTCAGTTACTGGTCCTGATGGATGGTTAGGACTGGTCCTGTTGTACGGATGGTTAGGACTGGTCCTGTTGGATGGTTAAGACTGGTCCTGTTGGATGGTTAGGACTGGTCCTGATGGATGGTCAGGACTGGTCCTGTTGGATGGATGTTCAGGACTGGTCCTGTTGGATGGATGTTCAGGACTGGTCCTGTTGGATGGATGGTCAGGACTGGTCCTGTTGGATGGTCAGGACTGGTCCTGTTGGATGGTTAGGACTGGTCCTGTTGGATGGTCAGGACTGGTCCTGTTGGATGGATGGTCAGGACTGGTCCTGTTGGATGGATGGTTAGGACTGGTCCTGTTGGATGGTCAGGACTGGTCCTGATGGATGGTTAGGACTGGTCCTGTTGGATGGTTAGGATTGGTCCTGTTGGATGGATGGTTAGGACTGGTCCTGATGGATGGTTAGGACTGGTCCTGTTGGATGGTTAGGACTGGTCCTGTTGGATGGTTAGGACTGGTCCTGTTGGATGGATGGTTAGGACTGGTCCTGTTGGATGGGTAGGACTGGTCCTGTTGTTAGATCGTTAGGACTGGTCCTGTTGGATGGGTAGGACTGGTCCTGTTGTTAGATCGTTAGGACTGGCCCTATTGCTAGTTAGTACTGCCCCCACACGCACACACAGACAGATGCTAGCATGTAGCTCACGCTCACTTCATCACTTCCTACAGCGCTGCTAGACTTCAAACAGCTGTGTTAGGTAACACTCCGCTCTGCTCTCTCCCCACCTCTTCTTTCCTCTGCAGAAATGAATTCACCAGCAGCCTGAGAGCTGAACGAGGAAGGACAGACAATTAATTCAGCGTCTCGCCAGACAACTGCCTTGGTTTTCTCTTAAGTGGAGATGTTGGTTGTACGTGTTGCAAGCATTGTACTCTGGAGAAAGGGCCTTATAAGCGATTCAACACTGTCGTTGGGAACACGGTTTAAAATGCTGCTCAGACTTAAAGCCGGACCAGCAACCGGGACAGCAATATATTACGAGTGTTTAGAGTCTATAGGTAAATGTTTCTGAGAGCCTGTGTTTCTTGTGTGTTCTTTCAGTTTAATATGATTTAAACCGTTATCCATTTCATTGTAATGCTCTGTGACACGTGGACTGGTTGGGCGGCCATATTGGCGGTTACGTCTGTTGAAGGTCATTGTGATTTTTGTCATCACATTATTGTCTAAATCCAGTATTTCTTGAGAAGCTGTTGCGTTGTGGCTTTTGCGTATATCCGGGTCATATTGTGCATAATTCGTATCTGTTGTTGATGAACCAACTCTGTGAACTGCCTCGAGCTGAGACGGTATGTTACTGCTGTCACAGACTGGCGTGACCAGCAGAATTCCTTAGAGATGTGCCAGTATATTGATATGACATTAGATTCATTTCTCCCAGTTCCACACTCTGACCTCTGGTAAAACCATGAAAAATGCCCCGTGAAACAGTGTAACAGCGTATAAGAGGTCCGTTTAGCCGCTCTATTTCTGTGGTATTGTCTTCAATTGGTTCATTTCTCCGATTCACAACCTGTATATTTAACTTAAAGATGTGTTTTTTACACTTTTAGAAAGAATGGTTCCAAAAGAATTCTTAGGCTGCCCCCATAGGAGAACCCGTTTGGTCACACACACACACACATACACACACACATACACACACACACACACACACACACACACACACACACACACACACACACACACACATACACACACACATACACACACATACACACACATACATACATACATACATACATACATACATACAGTTGTCATTACAACTCATGCACCAGCTAGGGCCAGAGTCATATGTATGTATCTATCTGGCTAGGGCTGGCTAAATCTGTCTAGGGCTGGCTAAATCTGTCTAGGGCTGGCTAAATCTGTCTAGGGCTGGCTAAGTCTGTCTAGGGCTGGCTAAATCTGTCTAGGGCTGGCTAAATCTGTCTAGGGCTGGCTAAGTCTGTCTAGGGCTGGCTAAATCTGTCTAGGGCTGGCTAAATCTGGCTAGGGCTGGCTAAATCTGGCTAGGGCTGGCTAGGCCTGGCTAGAGCTGGATAAGTCTGTTTAGGGCTGACTAGAGCTGGCTCCTACTCATTGACCTTAACAAGGGCAAGTCATTTTATGCAATAAATATCACTACAGAAAACTGTGATGATCCCTAGTAGAAAAGAATACACTATTTCTTATCAGTAAAGTTTTAATGAAAAAGGGGATTGCATGACAAGGCAAAATTAACAAAACAGACATTAGGACAGGATAACTTCATAGTGCTAGCTAAGCTAAAAAACAAGCTAGTTAAAGGAAAGGAAAACAAATAACGTTATAAATGAATTTGTCATGACTAGCTACAGGTTGTCATGACTAGGTACAGGTTGTCATGACTAGCTACAGGTTGTCATGACTAGCTACAGGTTGTCATGGCTAGCTACAGGTTGTCATGTCTAGCTACAGGTTGTCATGACTAGCTACAGGTTGTCATGACTAGCTACAGGTTGGCATGACTAGCTACAGGTTGGCATGACTAGCTACAGGTTGTCATGACTAGCTACAGGTTGTCATGACTAGCTACAGGTTGTCATGACTAGCTACAGGTTGTCATGACTAGCTACAGGTTGGCATGACTAGCTACAGGTTGTCATGGCTAGCTACAGTTTGTCATGACTAGGTACAGGTTGTCATGACTAGCTACAGGTTGTCATGGCTAGCTACAGGTTGTCATGGCTAGCTACAGGTTGTCATGACTAGCTACAGGTTGTCATGACTAGGTACAGGTTGTCATGACTAGCTACAGGTTGTCATGACTAGCTACAGGTTGTCATGACTAGCTACAGGTTGTCATGACTAGCTACAGGTTGTCATGACTAGCTACAGGTTGGCATGACTAGCTACAGGTTGTCATGACTAGCTACAGGTTGTCATGACTAGCTACAGGTTGTCATGACTAGCTACAGGTTGTTATGAAAGGAGTTGGGCTGCTGCCTTCTAATTTGTCATGACTAGCCTGTGAGGATCAGAATACCGTGGATCACAGTTCTACAGAGATTTCTCTCCCTCCCGCAGAGTGGGAGATATATAGGTGGATTGATTGGGGGTGGGGGGTTATGACCTCATGCGCATTGTAAATTAGAAGGCAGCAGCCCAACTCCTTTCTGTTCTCTACGTGAGAGACTGGAATGTCGGTGTGCCTTAGGAAGGGTTTACAGCCCAAAACTACAGAACATCAATTGAATGGACTTTGGGACATTATATTTAGTCAGCCAAAATGGTGGTAACAATGATAGATGGAATATGACAAAGTAACATTTGAACAATTAAGGCTACGGTTGATTTACTGTATCTAAGAAGGTGACTTCAAGAAGAACCAGCCAATTATTCTCTTCAAATCATCGGTTGTCTACACGGCCCTCCTACCCAAGTTGGGAGCGTCGACACGGCTGATTAGCTTCCTCAGAAGTCTCACAGAACGAGTGCAACGGAACAGACCACTGTCATGTCGTGTGGACAATCAGAGACTTACACCCGCCATCAGTCGTTGGCTCAACCTCTTAAGTCCATGAAGAAGAAGAGACGGAGACTTTCAACAAGTAAATACTTAATAATAATAATAATAATTATAATTCTGTCCCGTAAGAGCGGCAGGTCAGGGGTGTCAGGGCTAAACTAAGCATAGTTTACAAATGTATCCAAGTGTGCTTTTCTCTCGTGCACTCTCTCCCGCTCTCTTTTTAAATCACCGTTTTGTGTAACAGGTGTCATATTGTGTTGGTCCACTAGGGACCTGTTTCACTGTACTAAATTCGAATCAATAGCCTAGACTGTGCGTTTGTGTATCTTATATTATCATTTAGTTTGTTAGTAAATAAATAAACAACTCAATTGGTGTGATACGGAATGATTTAGTGAGACCCGGGTTTGTGCTGATTTATTAATTATGCAACGTTCAGAATGAGACTGAAGAGGAAACAAATGCTATGAAATCGATTATCCGATATTCTTTGAGTTAATTTGGGAAACGGTAACTTATTAAACAAACTTTTCCCATGCTGCCCCAGGTTACTGAGTTAATAATTAATTTAATCACGTAATTATAAACACAGTTAATTATTCAATGAATAGCAGTCATCACATTAATGATACAATGTCACGACAAGGTGTTAGCAACTTCGCTAGCTGGCAACATCCCTTGAATAGTTTAAGCTTTCCTGTCCATGGTGGGAATGGAACCCGGTTTCAAACGGTCCCCATTGTGTCATATCGACACTATAAGCAGGATGTCGGCTGGCCTGCAGCTATTGCTGACACAAAGCTCCATCGTGGTCAGGAACAGAGTGGAAATGTGTATTGTATTTGTACCTGACCAGAACATTATTGTACCCGGGTACAATGCACTTGTTGCCCAAAAACACTCAGCTACTTGACTACTAACATTACTCACTGAGCTTCAGAGATTACTAACCGCTAGCCTAGCTAGCTACCATCTCTTTGTTTACTTCCTTTTGTCCTGATTTCTTTTCTTGAAAATCAATAGTAAGACGCTTCTTCTTCCCACTTCCTGTAATGATCCATTTTAGAACCAGGAAGAAGAGCTACCGACTATATGGAAGATGGAACAACAGATTTATTTGATTTATTTGACAATTCAAAGCCGAGACACCAATTGTTGTTTATGTAACAATAAATACACAGTTTTTAATGCATTTTAGGTATTATTTTATAGAAAAAATCCATAAATCTAAATAAGCAATGGACCTAAAAACTGTCTGAGATACTGACAAAAGATCAGGCAAGTTTTTATTAAAGGTGTTTTGGGATCAACTCTAACCTTAATATAACTGTGCATCTATGAACTATGTATAACATTTACCATTAGACATTTCACCAAATAAAAAATCAAGGAATATATATTTTCTGGGGGAATTTACCCCTTTTTCTCCCCAATTTCGTGGTATCCAATTGTTAGTAGCTACTATCTTGTCTCATCGCTACAACTCCCGTACGGGCTTGGGAGAGACGAAGGTTTAAAGTCATGCGTCCTCCGATACACAACCCAACCAAACCGCACTGCTTCTTAACCTGTTAGATCTCTAGGGGCGCTATTTCATTTTTGGATAAAAAACGTTCCCGTTTTAAGCGCGATATTTTGTCACGAGAAGATGCTTGACTATGCATATTCTTGACAGTTTTGGAAAGAAAACACTCTGAAGTTTCAGAATCTGCAAAGATTTTGTCTGTAAGTGCCCCAGAACTCATTCTACAGGCGAAACCAAGATGATGCATCAACCAGGAAATTAGCAGAATTTCTGAAGCTCTGTTTTCCATTGTCTCCTTATATGGCTGTGATTGCGCAAGGAATGAGCCTACACTTTCTGTCGTTCGCCCAAGGTCTTAGCAGCATTGTGACGTATTTGTAGGCATATCATTGGAAGATTGACCATAAGAGACTACATTTTCCAAGTGTCCGCCTGGTGTCCTGCGTGGAATTCGGTGCGCAATTGCCAGCTGCTTGAACTTTTCCATTTGATATAGGGGAGAAACCATGTGTCCAAGAACGATGTATCAATGAAGAGATATGTGAAAAACACCTTGATGATTGATTCTAAACAACGTTTGCCATGTTTTCAGTCGATATTATGGAGTTAATTTGGAAAAAAGTTCGCGTTTTGAGGACTGAATTTTCGTTTTTTATTGGTAGCCAAATGTGATGTATAAAACGGAGCTATTTCTAATACACAAAGAATCTTTTTGGAAAAACTGAGCATCTGCTATCTAACTGAGATTCTCCTCATTGAAAACATCTGAAGTTCTTCAAAGGTAAATTATTTTATTTGAAGGCTTTTATGTTTTTGTTGAAATGTTGCGTGCTGGATGCTAATGCTAACGCTAAATGCTAACGCTAAATGCTAACGCTAGCTAGCTACTTTTACACAAATGATTGTTTTCCTATAGTTGAGAAGCATATTTTGAAAATCTGAGATGACAGTGTTGTTTACAAAAGGCTAAGCTTGAGAGATGGCATATTTATTTCATTTAATTTGCGATTTTCATGAATAGTTAACGTTGTGTTATGCTAATGAGCTTGCTGATAGATTTACACAATCCTGGATACAGGGGTTTTTTCATAGCTAAACGTGACGCAGAAAACGGAGCGATTTGTCCTAAACAAATAATCTTTCAGGAAAAACTGAACATTTGCTATCTGAGAGTCTCCTCATTGAAAACATCTGAAGTTCTTCAAAGGTAAATGATTTTATTTGAATGCTTTTCTGTTTTTTTGTGTAAATGTTGCCAGCTGAATGCTAATGCTAAATGCTACGTTAGCCATCAATACTGTTACACAAATGCTTGTTTTGCAATGGTTGTGAAGCATATTTTGAAAATCTGAGATGACAGTGTTGTTAACAAAAGGCTAAGCTTGAGAGCTAGCATATTTATTTCATTTCATTTGCGATTTTCATGAATAGTTAACGTTGCGTTATGGTAATGAGCTTGAGTCTGTATTCACGATCCCGGATCCGGGATGGGGAGATCAGAAAGGTTAACACAGCGCGCATCCAACCCGGAAGCCAGCCGCACCAATGTGTCAGAGGAAACACCGTGCACCTGGCAACCTTGGTTAGCGTGCACTGCACCCGGCCCGCCACAGGAGTTGCTGGTGCGCGATGAGACAAGGACATCCCTACCGGCCAAGCCCTCCCTAACCCGGACGACGCTAGGCCAATTGTGCGTTGCCCCACGGACCTCCCGGTCGTGGCCGGTTACGACAGAGCCTGGGCGCGAACCCAGAGTCTCTGGTGGCACAGCTGGCGCTGGTTGTACTGCGCCACCCGGGAGGCCCCAAAATCAAGGAATATTACTGAGAAATGTGAAGATTGCGGTTCGTATCCATTTCAAATTAATCCGATGTATTACAGTTATGCAATTAGCAAAATAGTACAATTAGCAAAATAGTACAATTAGCACAATGGTACAATTAGCACAATGGTACAATTAGCAAAATAGTACAATTAGCACAATGGTACAATTAGCACAATGGTACAATTAGCACAATGGTACAATTAGCACAATTGTACAATTAGCACAATGGTACAATTAGCACAATGGTACAATTAGCACAATGGTACAATTAGCACAATGGTACAATTAGCACAATTGTACAATTAGCACAATGGTACAATTAGCACAATGGTACAATTAGCACAATGGTACAATTAGCAAAATAGTACAATTAGCACAATGGTACAATTAGCACAATGGTACAATTAGCACAATTGTACAATTAGCACAATGGTACAATTAGCAAAATGGTACAATTAGCAAAATGGTACAATTAGCACAATGGTACAATTAGCACAATGGTACAATTAGCAAAATGGTACAATTAGCACAATAGTACAATTAGCACAATGGTACAATTAGCACAATGGTACAATTAGCAAAATGGTACAATTAGCACAATTGTACAATTAGCACAATGGTACAATTAGCAAAATGGTACAATTAGCACAATGGTACAATTAGCACAATGGTACAATTAGCACAATGGTACAATTAGCAAAATAGTACAATTAGCACAATGGTACAATTAGCAAAATGGTACAATTAGCACAATGGTACAATTAGCACAATGGTACAATTAGCAAAATGGTACAATTAGCACAATGGTACAATTAGCACAATGGTACAATTAGCACAATGGTACAATTAGCACAATGGTACAATTAGCAAAATGGTACAATTAGCACAATGGTACAATTAGCACAATGGTACAATTAGCACAATTGTACAATTAGCAAAATGGTACACAACAGAAATCGTCACCATAAAAATAATACAAATTATTATAGTCTTAACAGCATAGAAAATTCACCACTATGACATACAACTGTATATCAGTAGATTGGTTTACCAATGACTCCATGATCCAAGTTTTAAACCCAGCGTTTTATTCTTCCCAGTGCGCCAACTCCCACTATCTCTTATCGTCACATCTCATCACTGTATGATATGAGCACCACCCCTGTGTCGCTCCTCTTTGAACTCTCCGCCGTCTGACGAACAGAATAACACCGCTTCTCTGTAACAACACATCCACTTACAGTGTAATAAAACATATCAAAAAGCTCTTGAAACAATCAAAACATTCATTTAATTCACACAGTAACATTCATTTAGTCAATTGGAGTTTTAGTCAGTATTCACACCTCTCCAGGCTTCAGTGACCCATCTGCTAGAATGTCCTGGCTTCAGACATTTGTATTTATTATGGACCCCCCCCCCCCCCCCCCCCCATTGCTACAGATAAGGTGTGTTTCGACTATCAATGGTCTGCCATCCAAACAATGTCATAAATGATGATTGAGTCATCACACTATTCATCACACCCACGCCAGCCAGTCACCAGTATCACCATCTCATTCTTCCACTATAGGCACGTGACAAATACAATTTAATTTGGAGAGAGAGATGAGGGCGATAGAGAAAGAGAGGGGGAGTTGAGAGAGGGAGAGGGGGAGAGGAGAGGGAGGGCAGTAGAGAGATGGAGGGGAGAAGAGAGGGAAAGTAGGTATAAGGAAGAGCTACTGATTGCAACTCTCAATCGATACTCTAAATAAACTGAGGTAAATGATCTTCAGTAGAGACCTAGTTCAGATGTAATTTAATGTGGACTGTAATTCGATGCAGATGCTACTATTCAATAGAGGGCACCTTGGAGGTGACAGCTTCCTCATATCTCTCTCTCTATCTCTCTCACTCCTCTCTCCCCCTCTCATTCTCGATCATCTCTCTCCTCTCCCTCTCATTCTCAATCATCTCTCTCCCCCTCTCATTCTCGATCATCTCTCCTCTCCTCCCCCTCTCATTCTCGATCCTCTCTCTCCTCTCCTCCCCCTCTGATTGTTGATCATCTCTATCTCTCCCCCTCTCATTCTCGATCATCTCTATCTCTCCCCCTCTCATTCTCGATCATCTCTCTCACTCCTCTCTCCCCCTCTCATTCTCGATCCTCTCTCTCTCTCCTCTCTCCCCCTCTCATTCTCGATCATCTCTATCTCTCCCCCTCTCATTCTCGATCCTCTCTCTCTCTCCTCTCTCCCCCTCTCATTCTCGATCATCTCTCTCTCTCCTCTCCTCCCCCTCTCATTCTCGATCATCTCTCTCTCTCCTCCCCCTCTTTTGTACCTTATATTCTGTTTTGACTTTACATTCATTAGAATGATAACTGTTATTTATCTCGTCAACTAAATATGTTTAATTGTTACCCGATTAAATTAATCATGTCACAATTAACTAATTAGGATTTGGGGAACTGCAAGAGCATTTTTTTTAGAGTAACAATCTCCCGAATTAAACTCTGAAAGTCTTTACCTATTACGTCCATAAACAGTCAACATATTAATCATAACCTCGTATCCTATCATCATTGTGAACAGTCGTATCCTCCTTGCATCTGCAAAACCCCGAGCCTTACTTATGATTCAGTACTACACACATTGGTTTGGTAATTTATTTACTAGCTAACTAAATGGTAACACAGCATAAACATACACACGTAATACATTAGAAACAGGTCCCTAGCGGACTGACAACAATATAGCTGCTTGTTATACGAAAGACATGGAGAGGACATTATTATCATTATTACTATTACAACTATTATCATTATTATCATTATTATCATTATTACTATTATAACTATTATCATTATTATCATTATTACTATTACAACTATTATCATTATTATCATTATTATCATTATTACTATTACAACTATTATCATTATTATCATTATTATCATTATTACTATTATAACTATTATCATTATTATCATTATTACTATTATCATTATTATCATTATTACTATTATCATTATCACCATTATTATCATTACTATCATCATCATTATTAGCATTATCATTACTATTATCATGATCATTGTTATCATTGTTATCATTATCAACTTTAATTGACTGTTTGGAAATGAAAAGTTGGAGATTCAAAATAAAGCCTTGACTAGGCTTCCTGTCTGATCAGAATACATTGACTAGGCTTCCTGTCTGATCAGAATACATTGAACAGGCTTCCTGTCTGATCAGAATACATTGACTAGGCTTCCTGTCTGATCAGAATACATTGAACAGGCTTCCTGTCTGATCAGAATACATTGACTAGGCTTCCTGTCTGATCAGAATACATTGAACAGGCTTCCTGTCTGATCAGAATACATTGTAAATGCCCCCACATGAACTCAAAGAATGAAATTACATTTTCAGCTATTTAATTGGAAAATGGCTCTTTTTGAAAATAGCTTTGATTAATATGAAATGTAGCTGGAAGGTGGAAGAGATTTTTAAGTTCTAGACGTTGCTCTCTATGCTGTGGGTCTGAAGTTTTAAGGTTTGTTTGTTTGTTTGTAAATAACTGGTTTCCATGATAATGGGGTCTGTAGTAACAGTTCTCCCCACGGCGATAAACAGATAAACAGTGGAAATAATCGTAATTATGGTGTGTGTGTGTGTGTGTGTGTGTGTGTGTGTGTGTGTGTGTGTGTGTGTGTGTGTGTGTGTGTGTGTGTGTGTGTGTGTGTGTGTGTGTGTGTGCGCGCGTTAGAATGCTTTCTTCCCTCTGTGGAGGGTTCTGGGTAACGGGAACATAATTTGTGAGCACACCCGCTGATTCCACAGGTCTTTGAAGTTCCTCATAGAGTGTTACCACTCTAACCCGTAAAGTAAACTAAGAAACTATCCAGGAACTTCAATAGAAAGATATATAAATATTTAAAAAACGAGGTATTATTAAAATAGGCAAGTCAGTTAGGAACACATTCTTATTTACAATGACGGCCTACCGGGGGAACAGTGGGGTTAACTGTCTTGTTCAGGGGGCAGAACGACAGATTTTTTCCTCGTCAGCTCGGGGATTAGATTCAGCAACTTTTTAGTTACTGGTCCAACACTCTAACCACTAGGCTACCTGCCTCCTCTACACTCTAACCACTAGGCTACCTGCCTCCTCTACACTCTAACCACTAGGCTACCTGCCTCCTCTACACTCTAACCACTAGGCTACCTGCCTCCTCTACACTCTAACCACTAGTCTACCTGCCTCCTCTACACTCTAACCACTAGGCTACCTGCTGCCTCTACACTCTAACCACTAGGCTACCTGCCTCCTCTACACTCTAACCACTAGACTACCTGCCTCCTCTACACTCTAACCACTAGGCTACCTGCCTCCTCTACACTCTAACCACTAGTCTACCTGCCTCCTCTACACTCTAACCACTAGGCTACCTGCTGCCTCTACACTCTAACCACTAGGCTACCTGCCATCTCTACACTCTAACCACTAGGTTACCTGCCTCTTCTAACCACTAGGCTACCTGCCTCCTCTAACCACTAGACTACCTGCCTCCTCTACACTCTAACCACTCGACTACCTGCCTCCTCTACACTCTAACCACTAGGCTACCTGCCTCCTCTACACTCTAACCACTAGACTACCTGCCTCCTCTACACTCTAACCACTCGACTACCTGCCTCCTCTACACTCTAACCACTAGGCTACCTGCCTCCTCTACACTCTAACCACTAGACTACCTGCCTCCTCTACACTCTAACCACTAGACTACCTGCCTCCTCTGCACTCTAACCACTAGGCTACCTGCCTCCTCTACACTCTAACCACTAGTCTACCTGCCTCCTCTACACTCTAACCACTAGTCTACCTGCCTCCTCTACACTCTAACCACTAGGCTACCTGCTGCCTCTACACTCTAACCACTAGGCTACCTGCCATCTCTACACTCTAACCACTAGTCTACCTGCCTCCTCTACACTCTAAGCACTAGTCTACCTGCCTCCTCTACACTCTAACCACTAGGCTACCTGCCTCCTCTACACTCTAACCACTAGGCTACCTGCCTACTCTACACTCTAACCACTAGGCTACCTGCCGCCTCTACACTCTAACCACTAGGCTACCTGCCTCCTCTACACTCTAACCAATAGGCTACCTGCCTCCTCTACACTCTAACCACTAGGCTACCTGCCTCCTCTACACTCTAACCACTAGGCTACCTGCTGCCTCCACACTCTAACCACTAGTCTACCTGCCTCCTCTACACTCTAACCACTAGGCTACCTGCTGCCTCTACACTCTAACCACTAGGCTACCTGCTGCCTCTACACTCTAACCACTAGGCTACCTGCCACCTCTACACTCTAACCACTAGTCTACCTGTCGCCTCTACACTCTAACCACTAGACTACCTGCCTCCTCTACACTCTAACCACTAGACTACCTGCCTCCTCTACACTCTAACCACTAGTCTACCTGCCTCCTCTACACTCTAACCACTAGGCTACCTGCTGCCTCTACACTCTAACCACTAGGCTACCTGCCACCTCTACACTCTAACCACTAGTCTACCTGCCACCTCTACACTCTAACCACTAGACTACCTGCCTCCTCTACACTCTAACCACTAGACTACCTGCCTCCTCTACACTCTAACCACTAGGCTACCTGCCTCCTCTACACTCTAACCACTAGACTACCTGCCTCCTCTACACTCTAACCACTAGGCTACCTGCCTGCTCTACACTCTAACCACTAGGCTACCTGCCTCCTCTACACTCTAACCACTAGGCTACCTGCCACCTCTACACTCTAACCACTAGTCTACCTGCCACCTCTACACTCTAACCACTAGACTACCTGCCTCCTCTACACTCTAACCACTAGACTACCTGCCTCCTCTACACTCTAACCACTAGTCTACCTGCCTCCTCTACACTCTAACCGCTAGACTACCTGCCTCCTCTACACTCTAACCACTAGACTACCTGCCTCCTCTACACTCTAACCACTTGGCTACCTGCTGCCTCTACACTTTAACCACTAGGATACCTGCCGCCTCTACACTCTAACCACTAGGCTACCCTGCCACCTCTACAATCTAACCACTAGGCTACCTGACCCCTCTACACTCTAACCACTAGGCTACCTGCCATATCAACACTCTAACTACTAGTCTACCTGACTCCTCTACACTCTAACCACTAGGCTACCTGCCTCCTCTACACTCTAACCACTAGGCTACCTGACCCCTCTACACTCTAACCACTAGGCTACCTGCCTCCTCTACACTCTAACCACTAGGCTACCTGCCTCCTCTGCACTCTAACCACTAGGCTACCTGTCTCCTCTACACTCTAACCACTAGGCTACCTGCCTCCTCTACACTCTAACCACTAGGATACCTGCCTCCTCTACACTCTAACCACTAGGCTACCTGCCTCCTCTACACTCTAACCACTAGGCTACCTGCCTCCTCTACACTCTAACCACTAGGCTACCTGCCTCCTCTACACTCTAACCACTAGGCTACCTGCTGCCTCTACACTCTAACCACTAGGATACCTGCCGCCTCTACACTCTAACCACTAGGCTACCCTGCCACCTCTACAATCTAACCACTAGGCTACCTGACCCCTCTACACTCTAACCACTAGGCTACCTGCCATATCTACACTCTAACTACTAGTCTACCTGACTCCTCTACACTCTAACCACTAGGCTACCTGCCTCCTCTACACTCTAACCACTAGGCTACCTGCCTCCTCTACACTCTAACCACTAGGCTACCTGCCTCCTCTACACTCTAACCACTAGGCTACCTGCCTCCTCTACACTCTAACCACTAGGCTACCCTGCCACCTCTACAATCTAACCACTAGGCTACCTGCCGCCTCTACACTCTAACCACTAGGCTACCTGCCATATCTACACTCTAACTACTAGTCTACCTGACTCCTCTACACTCTAACCACTAGGCTACCTGCCTCCTCTACACTCTAACCACTAGGCTACCTGACCTCTCTACACTCTAACCACTAGGCTACCTGCCTCCTCTACACTCTAACCACTAGGCTACCGGCCTCCTCTGCACTCTAACCACTAGGCTACCTGCCTCCTCTACACTCTAACCACTAGGCTACCTGCCTCCTCTACACTCTAACCACTAGGATACCTGCCTCCTCTACACTCTAACCACTAGGCTACCTGCCTCCTCTACACTCTAACCACTAGGCTACCTGCCTCCTCTGCACTCTAACCACTAGGCTACCTGCCTCCTCTACACTCTAACCACTAGGCTACCTGCCTCCTCTACACTCTAACCACTAGGCTACCTGCCATATCTACACTCTAACTACTAGTCTACCTGACTCCTCTACACTCTAACCACTAGGCTACCTGCCTCCTCTACACTCTAACCACTAGGCTACCAGACCTCTCTACACTCTAACCACTAGGCTACCTGCCTCCTCTACACTCTAACCACTAGGCTACCTGCCTCCTCTGCACTCTAACCACTAGGCTACCTGCCTCCTCTACACTCTAACCACTAGGCTACCTGCCTCCTCTACACTCTAACCACTAGGATACCTGCCTCCTCTACACTCTAACCACTAGGCTACCCTGCCACCTCTACAATATAACCACTAGGCTACCTGCCATATCTACACTCTAACTACTAGGCTACCTGCCATATCTACACTCTAACTACTAGTCTACCTGACTCCTCTACACTCTAACCACTAGGCTACCTGCCTCCTCTACACTCTAACCACTAGGCTACCTGCCTCCTCTACACTCTAACCACTAGGCTACCTGCCTCCTCTACACTCTAACCACTAGGCTACCTGCCTCCTCTACACTCTAACCACTAGGCTACCCTGCCACCTCTACAATCTAACCACTAGGCTACCTGCCGCCTCTACACTCTAACCACTAGGCTACCTGCCATATCTACACTCTAACTACTAGTCTACCTGACTCCTCTACACTCTAACCACTAGGCTACCTGCCTCCTCTACACTCTAACCACTAGGCTACCTGACCTCTCTACACTCTAACCACTAGGCTACCTGCCTCCTCTACACTCTAACCACTAGGCTACCTGCCTCCTCTGCACTCTAACCACTAGGCTACCTGCCTCCTCTACACTCTAACCACTAGGCTACCTGCCTCCTCTACACTCTAACCACTAGGATACCTGCCTCCTCTACACTCTAACCACTAGGCTACCTGCCTCCTCTACACTCTAACCACTAGGCTACCTGCCTCCTCTACACTCTAACCACTAGGCTACCTGACCTCCTCTACACTCTAACCACTAGGCTACCTGCCTCCTCTACACTCTAACCACTAGACTACCTGCCGTCTCTACACTCTAACCACTAGGCTACCTGCCTCCTCTACACTCTAACCACTAGGCTACCTGCCTCCTCTACACTCTAACCACTAGGCTACCTGCCTCCTCTGCACTCTAACCACTAGGCTACCTGCCTCCTCTACACTCTAACCACTAGACTACCTGCCTCCTCTACACTCTAACCACTAGGCTACCTGCCTCCTCAACACTCTAACCACTAGGCTACCTGCCTCCTCTACACTCTAACCACTAGGGTACCTGCCTCCTCTACACTCTAACCACTAGGCTACCTGCTGCCTCTACACTCTAACCACTAGGCTACCTGCCGCCTCTACACTCTAACCACTAGGCTACCCTGCCACCTCTACAATCTAACCACTAGGCTACCTGACCCCTCTACACTCTAACCACTAGGCTACCTGCCATATCTACACTCTAACTACTAGTCTACCTGACTCCTCTACACTCTAACCACTAGGCTACCTGCCTCCTCTACACTCTAACCACTAGGCTACCTGCCTCCTCTACACTCTAACCACTAGGGTACCTGCCTCCTCTACACTCTAACCACTAGGCTACCTGCCTCCTCTACACTCTAACCACTAGGCTACCCTGCCACCTCTACAATCTAACCACTAGGCTACCTGCCGCCTCTACACTCTAACCACTAGGCTACCTGCCATATCTACACTCTAACTACTAGTCTACCTGACTCCTCTACACTCTAACCACTAGGCTACCTGCCTCCTCTACACTCTAACCACTAGGCTACCTGACCTCTCTACACTCTAACCACTAGGCTACCTGCCTCCTCTACACTCTAACCACTAGGCTACCTGCCTCCTCTGCACTCTAACCACTAGGCTACCTGCCTCCTCTACACTCTAACCACTAGGCTACCTGCCTCCTCTACACTCTAACCACTAGGATACCTGCCTCCTCTACACTCTAACCACTAGGCTACCTGCCTCCTCTACACTCTAACCACTAGGCTACCTGCCTCCTCTGCACTCTAACCACTAGGCTACCTGCCTCCTCTACACTCTAACCACTAGGCTACCTGCCTCCTCTACACTCTTACCACTAGGCTACCTGCCATATCTACACTCTAACTACTAGTCTACCTGACTCCTCTACACTCTAACCACTAGGCTACCTGCCTCCTCTACACTCTAACCACTAGGCTACCAGACCTCTCTACACTCTAACCACTAGGCTACCTGCCTCCTCTACACTCTAACCACTAGGCTACCTGCCTCCTCTGCACTCTAACCACTAGGCTACCTGCCTCCTCTACACTCTAACCACTAGGCTACCTGCCTCCTCTACACTCTAACCACTAGGATACCTGCCTCCTCTACACTCTAACCACTAGGCTACCCTGCCACCTCTACAATATAACCACTAGGCTACCTGCCATATCTACACTCTAACTACTAGGCTACCTGCCATATCTACACTCTAACTACTAGTCTACCTGACTCCTCTACACTCTAACCACTAGGCTACCTGCCTCCTCTACACTCTAACCACTAGGCTACCTGCCTCCTCTACACTCTAACCACTAGGCTACCTGCCTCCTCTACACTCTAACCACTAGGCTACCTGCCTCCTCTACACTCTAACCACTAGGCTACCCTGCCACCTCTACAATCTAACCACTAGGCTACCTGCCGCCTCTACACTCTAACCACTAGGCTACCTGCCATATCTACACTCTAACTACTAGTCTACCTGACTCCTCTACACTCTAACCACTAGGCTACCTGCCTCCTCTACACTCTAACCACTAGGCTACCTGACCTCTCTACACTCTAACCACTAGGCTACCTGCCTCCTCTACACTCTAACCACTAGGCTACCTGCCTCCTCTGCACTCTAACCACTAGGCTACCTGCCTCATCTACACTCTAACCACTAGGCTACCTGCCTCCTCTACACTCTAACCACTAGGATACCTGCCTCCTCTACACTCTAACCACTAGGCTACCTGCCTCCTCTACACTCTAACCACTAGGCTACCTGCCTCCTCTACACTCTAACCACTAGGCTACCTGACCTCCTCTACACTCTAACCACTAGGCTACCTGCCTCCTCTACACTCTAACCACTAGACTACCTGCCGTCTCTACACTCTAACCACTAGGCTACCTGCCTCCTCTACACTCTAACCACTAGGCTACCTGCCTCCTCTACACTCTAACCACTAGGCTACCTGCCTCCTCTGCACTCTAACCACTAGGCTACCTGCCTCCTCTACACTCTAACCACTAGACTACCTGCCTCCTCTACACTCTAACCACTAGTCTACCTGCCTCCTCCTCACTCTAACCACTAGGCTACCTGCCGCCTCTACACTCTAACCATTAGTCTACCTGCTGCCTCTACACTCTAACCACTAGGCTACCTGCCTCCTCTACACTCTAACCACTCGACTACCTGCCTCCTCTACACTCTAACCACTAGGCTACCTGCCATCTCTACACTCTAACCACTAGGCTACCTGCCTCCTCTACACTCTAACCACTAGGCTACCTGCCTCCTCTACACTCTAACCACTAGGCTACCTGCCGCCTCTACACTCTAACCACTAGTCTACCTGCCTCCTCTACACTCTAACCACTAGGCTACCTGCCGCCTCTACACTCTAACCACTAGTCTACCTGCTGCCTCTACACTCTAACCACTAGGCTACCTGCCTCCTCTACACTCTAACCACTCGACTACCTGCCTCCTCTACACTCTAACCACTAGGCTACCTGCCATCTCTACACTCTAACCACTAGTCTACCTGCCTCCTCTACACTCTAACCACTAGGCTACCTGCCGCCTCTACACTCTAACCACTAGTCTACCTGCTGCCTCTACACTCTAACCACTAGGCTACCTGCCTCCTCTACACTCTAACCACTCGACTACCTGCCTCCTCTACACTCTAACCACTAGGCTACCTGCCATCTCTACACTCTAACCACTAGGCTACCTGCCTCCTCTACACTCTAACCACTAGGCTACCTGCCTCCTCTACACTCTAACCACTAGGCTACCTGCCGCCTCTACACTCTAACCACTAGTCTACCTGCCTCCTCTACACTCTAACCACTAGGCTACCTGCCGCCTCTACACTCTAACCACTAGTCTACCTGCCTCCTCTACACTCTAACCACTAGGCTACCTGCCTCCTCTACACTCTAACCACTAGGCTACCTGCTGCCTCCACACTCTAACCACTAGGCTACCTGCCTCCTCTACACTCTAACCACTAGGCTACCTGCTGCCTCTACACTCTAACCACTAGGCTACCTGCCGCCTCTACACTCTAACCACTAGGCTACCTGCCGCCTCTACACTCTAACCACTAGGCTACCTGCTGCCTCCACACTCTAACCACTAGTCTACCTGCCTCCTCTACACTCTAACCACTAGTCTACCTGCTGCCTCTACACTCTAACCACTAGGCTACCTGCCTCCTCTACACTCTAACCACTCGACTACCTGCCTCCTCTACACTCTAACCACTAGGCTACCTGCCATCTCTACACTCTAACCACTAGTCTACCTGCCTCCTCTACACTCTAACCACTAGGCTACCTGCCGCCTCTACACTCTAACCACTAGTCTACCTGCTGCCTCTACACTCTAACCACTAGGCTACCTGCCTCCTCTACACTCTAACCACTCGACTACCTGCCTCCTCTACACTCTAACCACTAGGCTACCTGCCATCTCTACACTCTAACCACTAGGCTACCTGCCTCCTCTACACTCTAACCACTAGGCTACCTGCCTCCTCTACACTCTAACCACTAGGCTACCTGCCGCCTCTACACTCTAACCACTAGTCTACCTGCCTCCTCTACACTCTAACCACTAGGCTACCTGCCGCCTCTACACTCTAACCACTAGTCTACCTGCCTCCTCTACACTCTAACCACTAGGCTACCTGCCTCCTCTACACTCTAACCACTAGGCTACCTGCTGCCTCCACACTCTAACCACTAGGCTACCTGCCTCCTCTACACTCTAACCACTAGGCTACCTGCTGCCTCTACACTCTAACCACTAGGCTACCTGCCGCCTCTACACTCTAACCACTAGGCTACCTGCCGCCTCTACACTCTAACCACTAGGCTACCTGCTGCCTCCACACTCTAACCACTAGTCTACCTGCCTCCTCTACACTCTAACCACTAGTCTACCTGCTGCCTCTACACTCTAACCACTAGGCTACCTGCCTCCTCTACACTCTAACCACTCGACTACCTGCCTCCTCTACACTCTAACCACTAGGCTACCTGCCATCTCTACACTCTAACCACTAGGCTACCTGCCTCCTCTACACTCTAACCACTAGGCTACCTGCCGCCTCTACACTCTAACCACTAGTCTACCTGCCTCCTCTACACTCTAACCACTAGGCTACCTGCCGCCTCTACACTCTAACCACTAGTCTACCTGCCTCCTCTACACTCTAACCACTAGGCTACCTGCCTCCTCTACACTCTAACCACTAGGCTACCTGCCTCCTCTACACTCTAACCACTAGGCTACCTGCCTCCTCTACACTCTAACCACTAGGCTACCTGCTGCCTCCACACTCTAACCACTAGGCTACCTGCCTCCTCTACACTCTAACCACTCGACTACCTGCCTCCTCTACACTCTAACCACTAGGCTACCTGCCATCTCTACACTCTAACCACTAGGCTACCTGCCTCCTCTACACTCTAACCACTAGGCTACCTGCCGCCTCTACACTCTAACCACTAGTCTACCTGCCTCCTCTACACTCTAACCACTAGGCTACCTGCCGCCTCTACACTCTAACCACTAGTCTACCTGCCTCCTCTACACTCTAACCACTAGGCTACCTGCCTCCTCTACACTCTAACCACTAGGCTACCTGCCTCCTCTACACTCTAACCACTAGGCTACCTGCCTCCTCTACACTCTAACCACTAGGCTACCTGCTGCCTCCACACTCTAACCACTAGTCTACCTGCCTCCTCTACACTCTAACCACTAGGCTACCTGCTGCCTCTACACTCTAACCACTAGGCTACCTGCCGCCTCTACACTCTAACCACTAGGCTACCTGCCACCTCTACACTCTAACCACTAGTCTACCTGTCGCCTCTACACTCTAACCACTAGACTACCTGCCTCCTCTACACTCTAACCACTAGTCTACCTGCCTCCTCCTCACTCTAACCACTAGGCTACCTGCCGCCTCTACACTCTAACCACTAGGATACCTGCCGCCTCTACACTCTAACCACTAGGCTACCCTGCCACCTCTACAATCTAACCACTAGGCTACCTGACCCCTCTACACTCTAACCACTAGGCTACATGCCTCCTCTACACTCTAACCACTAGACTACCTGCCTCCTCTACACTCTAACCACTAGGCTACCTGCCATATCTACACTCTAACCACTAGGCTACCTGCCTCCTCTACACTCTAACCACTAGGCTACCTGCCGCCTCTACACTCTAACCACTAGTCTACCTGCCGCCTCTACACTCTAACCACTAGGCTACCTGCCTCCTCTACACTCTAACAACTAGGCTACCTGCCTCCTCTACACTCTAACCACTAGGCTACCTGCCTCCTCTACACTCCAACCACTAGGCTACCTGCCTCCTCTACACTCTAACCACTAGGCTACCTGCCATATCTACACTCTAACTACTAGTCTAACTGGCTCCTCTCCACTCTAACCACTAGGCTACCTGCCTCCTCTACACTCTAACCACTAGGCTACCTGACCCCTCTACACTCTAACCACTAGGCTACCTGCCTCCTCTACACTCTAACCACTAGGCTACCTGCCTCCTCTACACTCTAACCACTAGGCTACCTGCCTCCTCTGCACTCTAACCACTAGGCTACCTGCCTCCTCTACACTCTAACCACTAGACTACCTGCCTCCTCTACACTCTAACCACTAGTCTACCTGCCTCCTCCTCACTCTAACCACTAGGCTACCTGCCGCCTCTACACTCTAACCACTAGTCTACCTGCTGCCTCTACACTCTAACCACTAGGCTACCTGCTGCCTCTACACTCTAACCACTCGACTACCTGCCTCCTCAACACTCTAACCACTAGGCTACCTGCCTCCTCTACACTCTAACCACTCGACTACCTGCCTCCTCTACACTCTAACCACTAGGCTACCTGCCTCCTCTACACTCTAACCACTAGGCTACCTGCCTCCTCTACACTCTAACCACTAGGCTACCTGCCTCCTCAACACTCTAACCACTAGGCTACCTGCCTCCTCTACACTCTAACCACTAGGCTACCTGCCTCCTCTACACTCTAACCACTAGGCTACCCGCTGCCTCTACACTCTAACCACAATTCTACCTGCCTCCTCTACACTCTAACCACTAGGCTACCGGCCTCCTCTACACTCTAACCACTAGGCTACCTGCCGCCTCTACACTCTAACCACTAGGTTACCTGCCTTCTCTACACTCTAACCACTAGGCTACCTGCCACCTCTACACTCTAACCACTAGGCTACCTGCCTCCTCTACACTCTAACCACTAGGCTACCTGCCGCCTCTACACTCTAACCACTAGTCTACCTGCCTCCTCTACACTCTAACCACTAGGCTACCTGCCTCCTCTACACTCTAACCACTAGACTACCTGCCTCCTCTACACTCTAACCACTAGTCTACCTGCCTCCTCCTCACTCTAACCACTAGGCTACCTGCCGCCTCTACGCTCTAACCACTAGTCTACCTGCTGCCTCTACACTCTAACCACTAGGCTACCTGCCTCCTCTACACTCGAACCACTCGACTACCTGCCTCCTCTACACTCTAACCACTAGGGTACCTGCCTCCTCTACACTCTAACCACTAGGCTACCTGCCTCCTCTACACTCTAACCACTAGGCTACCTGCCACCTCTACACTCTAACCACTAGACTACCTGCCTCCTCTACACTCTAACCACTAGGCTACCTGCCACCTCTACACTCTTACCACTAGACTACCTGCCTCCTCTACACTCTAACCACTATTCTACCTGCCTCCTCTACACTCTAACCACTAGGCTACCTGCCTCCTCTACACTCTAACCACTAGGCTACCTGCCTCCTCTACACTCTAACCACTAGGCTACCTGCCATCTCTACACTCTAACCACTAGTCTACCTGCCGCCTCTACACTCTAACCACTAGACTACCTGCCTCCTCTACACTCTAACCACTAGACTACCTGCCTCCTCTACACTCTAACCACTAGGCTACCTGCCATCTCTACACTCTAACCACTAGGCTACCTGCCTCCTCTACACTCTAACCACTAGACTACCTGCCTCCTCTACACTCTAACCACTAGACTACCTGCCACCCCTACACTCTAACCACTAGACTACCTGCCTCCTCTACACTCTAACCACTAGACTACCTGCCTCCTCTACACTCTAACCACTAGGCTACCCGCTGCCTCTACACTCTAACCACAATTCTACCTGCCTCCTCTACACTCTAACCACTAGGCTACCGGCCTCCTCTACACTCTAACCACTAGGCTACCTGCCGCCTCTACACTCTAACCACTAGGTTACCTGCCTCCTCTACACTCTAACCACTAGGCTACCTGCCACCTCTACACTCTAACCACTAGGCTACCTGCCTCCTCTGCACTCTAACCACTAGGCTACCTGCCACCTCCTCACTCTAACCACTAGGCTACCTGCCGCCTCTACACTCTAACCAATAGGCTACCTGCCACCTCTACACTCTAACCACTAGGTTACCTGTTGCCCGTATCATTATCATCACAAATTATCTGGTTCTGTATCGCAGCACCCTGCCCTACCCAACTGCCCTGGCTGAATTAGAAAGAGAAGAGTGGAGGAGAGGTTTACGTCTCCATCTGTATACATCTGGTTTGTTGGTTTCTTCAAGGGCTCCTTCCCTTTATGCTGAAAATATAGCTGTCTTTGTTTGGCTTCAGAGGGAGAAATATGTTTCAATAAAACAGTGTTCGTTCTGTCTCAACTCTCACACACACCAGACCAGCAGCCTGTCTCGCTAATCCTAACACTTCAAACACTGACGGACTAGACCAGCCTGTCCTCTAACTATATACCTGCACCAGGGGGCCTGTCCACTCCCTATATACCTGCACCAAGGGGCCTATCCTCTCCCTGTATACCTGCACCAGGGGGCCTGTCCTCTCCCTGTATACATACCTGCACCATGAGGCCTGTCCTCTCCCTGTATACCTGCACCAGGGGGCCTATCCCTCTCCCTATATACCTGCACCAAGGGGCCTATCCTCTCCCTATATACCTGCACCAGGGGGCCTATCCTCTCCCTATTTACCTGCACCAGGGGGCCTGTCCTCTCCCTGTATACCTGCACCAGGAGCCATGGTTTTAAGGAAGGGATATAGATCTGCTCTACAGGTTCAGAGCAGGAAGGTAGAGTCAGCATTTATTCTAAACTCTATGGTTCTAGGTCCAATTATTCTGTTCTCTGACTGGGACATAATCATTACTATGAATATTTTTATTATCGTGATTTTCTTCATCATTGTGGCCACGACTGGTTTCCAGGGCAGTCTCTTTTCAGTAAAATCTGAAGACATCTCTCTCCCCCTGTCTCTCTACCACTCTCCACCTCTCTCTATACCTCTCTCTGCCTCCTTCCCTCTCTCCCTCGCTCTCTACCTCTCTCCATACCTCTCTCCCCTTCTCTCTATACCTCTCTCCCCCTCTCTATCTACCTCTCTCCCCCTCTCTCCATAGCTCTCTCTGCCTCCTTCCCTCTCTCCCCACCTTTCCCTCCTCTCGCCACCTCCCGCCCTCTCTCTCTCCTCTCCCCCTCACTCTTGCTGTCTTTCCCATTCCCCCCCCCCCCCCCTTGTCAGATTAGTGTCTGAGTCCCAGTTCCCTCTCTGTTGGATTATAGAGCCCTCTTTTTCCATTCTGTCCACCAACAGTAACTTCCTTATCCTCCCAGCCTATCTTCCCCTGAACCTTCCTGATTAGAACGGGGGGGAGGGGGGGGGTAATCGTATCTTAGAGTAGAGTCCATCTGTCACCCTCCAAGAACTAACTGCATCCCAAATAGTACCCAATTCCCTACATAGGGCTCTGGTCTAAAGTAGTGCTCTATATAGGGAATAGGGCTCTGGTCTAAAGTAGTGCTCTATATAGGGAATAGGGTGCCATAGGGCTCTGGTCTATAGTAGTGCTCTATATAGGGAATATGGTTCCATAGGGCTCTGGTCTAAAGTAGTGCACTATATAGGGAATAGGGTTCCATAGGGCTCTGGTCTATGGTAGTGCTCTATATAGGGTGCCATAGGGCTCTGGTCTAAAGTAGTGCTCTATATAGGGAATATGGTTCCATAGGGCTCTGGTCTAAAGTAGTGCACTATATAGGGAATAGGGTTCCATAGGGCTCTGGTCTATGGTAGTGCTCTATATAGGGTGCCATAGGGCTCTGGTCTAAAGTAGTGCACTATATAGGGAATAGGGCTCTGGTCTAAAGTAGTGCTCTATATAGGGAATAGGGTTCCATAGGGCTCTGGCCTAAAGTAGTGCACTATATAGGGAATAGGGTTCCATAGGGCTCTGGTCTATAGTAGTGCTCTATATAGGGTGCCATAGGGCTCTGGTCTAAAGTAGTGCTCTATATAGGGAATATGGTTCTATTTGGGATGCAACCAAGGTCTCCTGGTTTCTCATGATAAACCATGGGTGTGCCCCGGCCCACCCCGACCAGTCCACCAGCGCCACCAGGCCCAGGGTCTGACAGACAGCTGGTGTACCCAGGTAATAGGGCCTCTCTCTGTCCCCTCGGGGTGTCCCGACTGGTGCTGCCACACAGCATGGTGCTGTCACACTAACTAACACACCGGTCACACAGAAAATATATTTAACCGTGTCACGTGATAACTCTTTTTTCCCCCTCTCTCCTACCCAACAGCTAGAGCCACTGGCTCGTTAAAATACATCTGAAGGGTGGGTGGGTGGGTGGGTGTGTGTGTGTGTGTGTGTGTGTGTGTGTGTGTGTGTTCTATCTCAGTGACATCACAACTCCTTGGACTTCACCTTTAAGAGGGTACTTATCTCTTTGGACTTCACCTTTAAGAGGACTCATCTCTTTGGACTTCACCTTTAAAGGGACTCATCTCTTTGGACTTCACCTTTAAGAGGACTCATCTCTTTGGACTTCACCTTTAAGAGGACTCATCTCTTTGGACTTCACCTTTAAGAGGACTCTTCTCCTTTGGACTTCACCTTTAAGAGGACTCTTCTCTTTGGACTTCACCTTTAAAGGGACTCATCTCATCTGTCATATTACTGGATAGCCTCTGCATATACAAGACAAACATAATGAAGCAGGATAAACTCTAGATCTGAACCAACAAACAGCTGAATAACTTATTAGTTAAGATATACCACCACATACACCATTGATTTATAGCAAAACATGAAAGCATGATACTTGCTCCGAGTACCTCAGTAGAATAAACACTTGAACATAAAACATAGAAAGTAACTGACTTGTGAAACACTGAAGAAAACCCCCCAAAGAAAGAGCATCTATAGAACTGCCCTGTATACCTGCACAAGGAGGCCTGTCCTCTCCCTGTATACCTGCACCAGGAGGCCTGTCCTCTCCCTGTATACCTGCACCAGGGGGCCTGTCCTCTCCCTGTATACCTGCACCAGGGGGCCTGTCCTCTCCCTGTATACCTGCACCAGGGGGCCTGTCCTCTCCCTGTATACCTGCACCAGGGGGCCTGTCCTCTCCCTGTATACCTGCACCAGGGGGCCTGTCCTCTCCCTGTATACCTGCACCAGGAGGCCTGTCCTCTCCCTGTATACATGCACCAGGGGCCTTTTGTGGAGAGGTACAGATCAGGGTTGGTGGTATAGTGGGTTACCTGGTACAGATCAGGGTTGGTGGTATAGTAGGTTACCTGGTACAGATCAGGGTTGGGTTATAAAAAAATATCTGAAACTTTGAACATAACACAGAGCACCATTAAATCGATTCTGTCCATAGAACCTCTTTACACCGAGCTGGGCTTTATGGAAGAGTGATCAGGAAAAGCCATTGCTTAAAGAAAAAAATTAACAAACATGTTTGGTGTTCGCCAAAATAAATATGGGAGACTTCCCAAATAAATGGAAGGTAGGTAGGTAAATGGAAGGTACTCTGGTCAGATGAGACAACAATTAGCTTTTTTGCCATCAAGGAAAATGCTATGTTTGGAGTGAACCCAACACCTCACATCACCCCGAGAACACCATCCCCAAAGTGAAGCACGGTGGTGGCAGCATCATGCTGTGGGGATGTTTTTCCATCAGCAGGGAAACTGGTCAGAATTGAAGGAATGACGTATGGTGCTAAATACAGGGAAATTCTTGAGGGAAACCTGTTTCAGTCTTCCAGAGATTTGAGACTGGGACGGAGGTTCACCTTCCAGCATGACAATGACCCTAAGCATACTGCTAAAGCAACACTCGAGTGGTTTAAGGGGAAACATTTACATCTCTTGGAAAGGCCTTGTCAAAGCCCAGACCTCAATCCAGTTAAGAATCTGTGGTATGACTTAAAGGTTGTTGTACATGTCGTAGCTGACTCAGAATTAGTTAGATAACATTGATAAATAAGATGTTTTATTTCCTTTCATAATATGCTTATGTGAGATAGTCACTTGGGGCCCAGAGAGGGGAGACCATTTGAAGGGTTCCACCATGTCTGTACTCCAGTCACTCCCTCCTTTTCCCATTGGGCGGAGGAGTACGGCAGTGTCTGAAACCATTGTATGTCCCCTCTGATGTCAAAACTTGTCTTTCATAGTATACGACCTGGAGGCTCACTCCTCTCAGAGAGCTTGTCCAGGGATGGGTTGTATTTGAGATGGGAATATCTGAAATTTACAATTGTTATATGCCATTGGATGAGGTAATGTTTTGGTACTATGAAGTACCAGGAACAAGATTAGAACCCTCGTTTTAGAGACAAAACTGAACGATAATTTATAGCTAATGCTATCTGGCTATGGGATACTCCTCTTTCAAGTAAAAGGCCCTTTTTTAATGTTCCTAAGAGCTGTGGTTCGTCATTGTGAGTTGAGAGGGATGTATATTGGCTATAAAATATAAATTATTATTTTGTAAGGACTCTCAGAGAATTAATTTATAGACACTGAATTGATCTGAGAGTCACAGGGCTATGGTGAAGCTTATATTATTAAAATATGAAGTTTAAGTATAACACTGACTGGTGTGTGGTTTGTAACTCATCATTTAGTAACACAGTAAATTACCACGACCTACACCAGAGGAACTCATCCATCTTGGAGCAGTTTTGCCTTGAAGAAGAGACAAAAAGTCCCAGTGGCTAGATGTGCAAAGCTAATAGAGTCATACCTCAAGAGACTTGCAGCTGTAATTGCTGCAAAAGGTGAATCTACAAAGTGTGGATTTTGGGAGGGTGAATAGTTATGCACGCTCAAGTTTTCTGTTTTTCTTGTCTTATATCTTGTTTGTTTCACAATAGAAAATATTTTGCATCTTCAAAGTGGTATGTTGTGTAAATCAAACGATACAATAACCCCCCCCCCCCTCTCAATTTAATTCCAGGTTGTAAGTCAACAAAATAGGAAAAATGCCAAGGGGGATGAAGACATTCGCAAGCCTCTGTAGGTGGACGGGTGGCCATGGCGAGTAGGATCAAAGCAGGAAGTAAAAGCAGGAAGTGTTCCTTGTGACTTGTCAAATCAACTCAACTCAAGTCAAATCAACTATAGATGATGGATACAGCTCAGACTGAGTAGATGCCATGTGACAACGTCCTCACACGTCTCTTAACGTTCAGTAGAGCCCCGTGTCGAAGACGAAGTCTTAAAATAAAATTGTATTTGTGACATGCGCCGAATACATCATGTATAGACCTTACCGTGAAACGCTAACTTACTAGCCCCAACAATGCAGTTCAAGAAGTAGAAATAAACTAAAGTAAAAAATTAAATAACAATGAGGCTATGTACAGGGGGTACCGGTACTGAGTCAATGTGCTGGGTTCAGGTTAGTAATGAGGTTATATACAGGGGGTACCGGTACTGAGTCAATGTGCTGGGTTCAGGTTAGTAATGAGGTTATATACAGGGGGTACCGGTACTGAGTCAATGTGCTGGGTTCAGGTTAGTAATGAGGTTATATACAGGGGGTACCGGTACTGAGTCAATGTGCAGGGGTACAGGTTAGTAATGAGGTTATATACAGGGGGTACCGGTACCCAGTCAGTGTGCAGGGTACAGGTTAGTAATGAGGTTATATACAGGGGGTACCGGTACTGAGTCAATGTGCTGGGTTCAGGTTAGTAATGAGGTTATATACAGGGGGTACCGGTACTGAGTCAATGTGCGGGGTTCAGGTTAGTAATGAGGCTCTATACAGGGGGTACCGGTACTGAGTCAGTGTGCAGGGGTACAGGTTAGTAATGAGGCTCTATACAGGGGGTACCGGTACTGAGTCAATGTGCAGGGATTCAGGTTAGTAATGAGGCTATATACAGGGGGTACTGGTACTGAGTCAATGTGCAGGGGTTCAGGTTTGTAATGAGGCTATATACAGGGGGTACCAGTACCAAGTCAATGTGCGGGGTTCAGGTTAGTAATGAGGCTATATACAGGGGGTACCGGTACTGAGTCAATGTGCAGGGTACAGGTTAGTAATGAGGTTATATACAGTACCGAGTCAGTGTGTGGGGGTACTGGTTAGTTGAGGTAATTTGCACATGTAGGTAGGGGTAAAGATAATAAACAGCGAGTAACAGCAGTGTAAAAAACAAAGGGGGATGAAGTGTGAGATGAAGCTACTGGGTTTTATTCGTGTTTAATATCTTCATTTGGTCTCTCCTCCTCCTCCCTCCCTTTACACACCCCCTCCTCCTCTTCCTCTTCCTCCTCCTCCCCTCCTCATTAGCTAACTTTCATCATTATCATGGGTATCCTACCCTTTTGCGGAAGAGTTTTGAAATATGCCACACCCCCTTTAAAGCAGTTGTTGTATGGAAGGAGAAAATCATGCACCGTTTGAAAACGATATGCTACTCAACCTTATATCTATAAAATGTCTGGCACAATTGGATGCATTTGTTTTGTCACTTTGCACATTTACTTTGTGATTTCACCCCTGTAAACATGATTTACTTTGTGTTTCCACCCCTGTAAACATGATTTACTTTGTGTTTCCACCCCTGTAAACATGATTTACTTTGTGTTTCCATCCCTGTAAATATTATTTACTTTGTGTTTCCACCCCTGTAAACATGATTTACTTTGTGTTTCCACCCATGTAAACATGATTTACTTTGTGTTTCCATCCCTGTAAACATGATTTACTTTGTGTTTCCATCCCTGTAAACATGATTTACTTTGTGTTTCCATCCCTGTAAACATGATTTACTTTGTGTTTCCACCCCTATAAACATAATTTACTTTGTGATTCCACCCCTATAAACATAATTTACTTTGTGATTCCACCCCTGTAAACATGATTTACTTTGTGATTCCATCCCTGTAAACATGATATACTTTGTGATTCCATCCCTGTAAACATGATTTACTTTGTGATTCCACCCCTATAAACATAATTTACTTTGTGATTCCACCCCTATAAACATAATTTACTTTGTGATTCCACCCCTATAAACATAATTTACTTTGTGATTCCACCCTTATAAACATAATTTACTTTGTGATTCCACCCCTGTAAACATGATTTACTTTGTGTTTCCACCCCTATAAACAATTTACTTTGTGATTCCACCCCTATAAACATAATTTACTTTGTGTTTCCATCCCTGTAAACATGATTTACTTTGTGTTTCCACCCCTGTAAATATTATTTACTTTGTGTTTCCATCCCTGTAAACATGATTTACTTTGTGTTTCCACCCCTGTAAATATTATTTACTTTGTGTTTCCATCCCTGTAAACATGATTTACTTTGTGATTCCACCCCTATAAACATAATTTACTTTGTGTTTCCATCCCTGTAAACATGATTTACTTTGTGATTCCACCCTTATAAACATAATTTACTTTGTGATTCCATCCATGTAAACATGATTTACTTTGTGATTCCACCCCTATAAACATAATTTACTTTGTGATTCCACCCCTATAAACATAATTTACTTTGTGATTCCACCCCTATAAACATAATTTACTTTATGATTCCACCCTTATAAACATAATTTACTTTGTGATTCCATCCCTGTAAACATGATTTACTTTGATTCCATCCCTGTAAATGTATTTTGCCTGAGTGGTGAGTGGAGAGGAGAGTCTCATTTCATACAAGATCATTTTTCTGTCCACGTTCCCTCTCTTCGCTGCCTCTCAATTTCAAAAGGAGGCGAGAGAAGATGGAGAAGAGAGGACACTGGAGTTGAGCAAATCCAATTGAGAAAAGGCCCCTGACTCCCTCCTTCCCTCTCCCTCAACCAACCCATAGGATTCTGGTTAAATGTAGTGCACTACATCAGGAATAGGGTATTTACTGTGAATGCTGCCTTAACATAGCAATAGAACCAAACACCTTTTGTCCGAGTCCCAAATAGCACCCAATTCCCTTTACAGTACACTACTGTTCCGGTCAAAAGTAGTGCACTATATAGTGCATAGGGTTTCGTTTGGTACGTGGCCTTTCTGGGGATGTTGCTGCCTTTGAATCCCCCCTGGATCAAATGAATATAGTGCTTAGATGATTCTCCTGCTCACTTGGAAAAGTCTCAAACTACATGAAAGCATCTGATGGAAATGGAAAGCACTTGTTCTGACTCCAATTACAGCCAAGCTGGCAAGGAGGGGTCCCAAATGACACACTATTTCCCAATATATAGTGCACAAGTTTTGACCAGGGCCCATAAGTCTGTGGTCAAACATAGTACACTACTGTATGAAGGGAATAGGCTGCCATTTAGGACACTGTCCCCACTTTGAGAATGCATGCTCCCAGACCAAATTAAAGTAGCTTGCTTAACCAACACTCACGGCAATTCAATCCCTGCAACCTTCTCTGCTCTACTCTGAAATCACTTTCCTGACTGCACTGCCAATCTCTCCATACGAGGACGAGCTCCAGTCTATTTCTGAAAGTCAGACATAATAAACCCTTCTCTGCTCTAGCCTTGGATCAGATGATGTCCTTCCTAAATTAAGTCTCATATTTTGTTGTTATGCTGCCACCTCTAGTCACAGTGTTAGCCATGACAACAATACATCTATATACCACCTCTAGTCATACTGTTAGCCATGACAACAATACATCTATATGCCACCTCTAGTCACAGTGTTAGCCATGACAACAATACATCTATATATTCACCTCTAGTCACAGTGTTAGCCATGGCAACAATACATCTACATACCACCTCTAGTCACAGTGTTAGCCATGACAACAATACATCTATATACCACCTCTAGTCACAGTGTTAGCCATGACAACAATACATCTATATATTCACCTCTAGTTACAGTGTTAGCCATGACAACAATACATCTATATATCTATATATACCACCTCTAGTTACAGTGTTAGCCATGACAACAATACATCTAAATATTCACCTCTAGTCACAGTGTTAGCCATGACAACAATACATCTATATATCTATATATACCACCTCTAGTTACAGTGTTAGCCATGACAACAATACATCTAAATACCACCTCTAGTCACAGTGTTAGCCATGACAACAATACATCTATATATTCACCTCTAGTCACAGTGTTAGCCATGACAACAATACATCTACATACCACCTCTAGTCACAGTGTTAGCCATGACAACAATACATCTATATACCACCTCTAGTCACAGTGTTAGCCATGACAACAATACATCTATATATTCACCTCTAGTTACAGTGTTAGCCATGACAACAATACATCTATATATCTATATATACCACCTCTAGTTACAGTGTTAGCCATGACAACAATACATCTATATATCTATATATACCACCTCTAGTTACAGTGTTAGCCATGACAACAATACATCTAAATACCACCTCTAGTCACAGTGTTAGCCATGACAACAATACATCTACATACCACCTCTAGTCACAGTGTTAGCCATGACAACAATACATCTAAATATTCACCTCTAGTTACAGTGTTAGCCATGACAACAATACATCTAAATATTCACCTCTAGTTACAGTGTTAACCATGACAACAATACATCTATATACCACCTCTAGTCACAGTGTTAGCCATGACAACAATACATGTACATACCACCTCTAGTTACAGTGTTATCCATGACAACAATACATGTACATACCACCTCTAGTTACAGTGTTATCCATGACAACAATACATGTACATACCACCTCTAGTTACAGTGTTAGCCATGACAACATCTAAATATTCACCTCTAGTCACAGTGTTATCCATGACAACAATACATCTATATATTCACCTGTAGTCACAGTGTTAGCCATGACAACAATACATGTACATACCACCTCTAGTTACAGTGTTATCCATGACAACAATACATGTACATACCACCTCTAGTTACAGTGTTATCCATGACAACAATACATGTACATACCACCTCTAGTTACAGTGTTAGCCATGACAACATCTAAATATTCACCTCTAGTCACAGTGTTATCCATGACAACAATACATCTATATATTCACCTGTAGTCACAGTGTTAGCCATGACAACAATACATCTATATACCACCTCTAGTCACAGTGTTAGCCATGACAACAATACATCTATATATTCACCTCTAGTTACAGTGTTAGCCATGACAACAATACATCTAAATATTCACCTCTAGTTAAAGTGTTAGCCATGACAACAATACATCTATATATACCACCTCTAGTCACAGTGTTAGCCATGACAACAATACATCTATATATACCACCTCTAGTCACAGTGTTAGCCATGACAACAATACATCTATATACCACCTCTAGTTAAAGTGTTAGCCATGACAACAATACATCTAAATATTCACCTCTAGTCACAGTGTTAGCCATGACAACAATACATCTATATACCACCTCTAGTTACAGTGTTATCCATGACAACAATACATCTAAATACCACCTCTAGTTACAGTGTTAGCCATGACAACAATACATCTAAATATTCACCTCTAGTCACAGTGTTAGCCATGACAACAATACATCTATATAGCACCTCTAGTTACAGTGTTAGCCATGACAACAATACATCTTTAAACCACCTCTAGTCACAGTGTTAGCCATGACAACAATACATCTATATAGCACCTCTAGTCACAGTGTTAGCCATGACAACAATACATCTACATACCACCTCTAGTTACAGTGTTAGCCATGACAACATCTAAATATTCACCTCTAGTTACAGTGTTAGCCTTGACAACAATACATCTATATATCTATATATTCCACCTCTAGTTACAGTGTTAGCCATGACAACAATACATCTATATATCTATATATTCCACCTCTAGTTACAGTGTTAGCCATGACAACAATACATCTATATACCACCTCTAGTCACAGTGTTAGCCATGACAACAATACATCTATATACCACCTCTAGTCACAGTGTTAGCCATGACAACAATACATCTAAATACCACCTCTAGTCACAGTGTTATCCATGACAACAATACATGTACATACCACCTCTAGTTACAGTGTTATCCATGACAACAATACATGTACATACCACCTCTAGTTACAGTGTTATCCATGACAACAATACATGTACATACCACCTCTAGTTACAGTGTTAGCCATGACAACATCTAAATATTCACCTCTAGTCACAGTGTTATCCATGACAACAATACATCTAAATATTCACCTGTAGTCACAGTGTTAGCCATGACAACAATACATCTATATACCACCTCTAGTCACAGTGTTATCCATGAAAACAATACATCTAAATATTCACCTGTAGTCACAGTGTTAGCCATGACAACAATACATGTAAACATTCACCTCTAGTCACAGTGTTAGCCATGACAACAATACATCTATATACCACCTCTAGTTACAGTGTTAGCCATGACAACAATACATCTAAATACCACCTCTAGTCACAGTGTTAGCCATGACAACAATACATCTAAATACCACCTCTAGTTACAGTGTTAGCCATGACAACAATACATCTATATACCACCTCTAGTTACAGTGTTATCCATGACAACAATACATCTATATACCACCTCTAGTCACAGTGTTAGCCATGACAACATCTAAATATTCACCTCTAGTTACAGTGTTAGCCATGACAACAATACATCTATATACCACCTCTAGTTACAGTGTTAGCCATGACAACATCTAAATATTCACCTCTAGTTACAGTGTTAGCCATGACAACAATACATCTAAATATTCACCTCTAGTTACAGTGTTAGCCATGACAACAAAACATCTAAATATTCACCTCTAGTCACAGTGTTAGCCATGGCAACAATACATCTATATAGCACCTCTAGTCACAGTGTTAGCCATGACAACAATACATCTACATACCACCTCTAGTTACAGTGTTAGCCATGACAACATCTAAATATTCACCTCTAGTTACAGTGTTAGCCATGACAACAATACATCTATATATCTATATATTCCACCTCTAGTTACAGTGTTAGCCATGACAACAATACATCTATATATCTATATATTCCACCTCTAGTTACAGTGTTAGCCATGACAACAATACATCTATATACCACCTCTAGTCACAGTGTTAGCCATGACAACAATACATCTATATACCACCTCTAGTTACAGTGTTAGCCATGAAAACATCTAAATATTCACCTCTAGTTACAGTGTTAGCCATGACAACAATACATCTATATACCACCTCTAGTCACAGTGTTAGCCATGACAACAATACATCTACATACCACCTCTAGTTACAGTGTTAGCCATGACAACAATACATCTAAATATTCACCTCTAGTCACAGTGTTTGCCATGACAACAATACATCTATATATCTATATATTCCACCTCTAGTTACAGTGTTAGCCATGACAACAATACATCTACATACCACCTCTAGTTACAGTGTTAGCCATGACAACATCTAAATATTCACCTCTAGTTACAGTGTTAGCCATGACAACAATACATCTATATACCACCTCTAGTCACAGTGTTAGCCATGACAACAATACATCTATATATTCACCTCTAGTCACAGTGTTAGCCATGGCAACAATACATCTACATACCACCTCTAGTCACAGTGTTAGCCATGACAACAATACATCTATATACCACCTCTAGTCACAGTGTTAGCCATGACAACAATACATCTATATACCACCTCTAGTTACAGTGTTAGCCATGACAACAATATATCTATATACCACCTCTAGTTACAGTGTTAGCCATGACAACAATATATCTATATATCTATATATTCCACCTCTAGTTACAGTGTTAGCCATGACAACAATACATCTACATACCACCTCTAGTTACAGTGTTAGCCATGACAACATCTAAATATTCACCTCTAGTTACAGTGTTAGCCATGACAACAATACATCTATATATCTATATATTCCACCTCTAGTTACAGTGTTAGCCATGACAACAATACATCTACATACCACCTCTAGTTACAGTGTTAGCCATGACAACATCTAAATATTCACCTCTAGTTTCAGTGTTAGCCATGACAACAATACATCTATATACCACCTCTAGTCACAGTGTTAGCCATGACAACAATACATCGATATATCTATATATTCCACCTCTAGTTACAGTGTTAGCCATGACAACAATACATCTACATACCACCTCTAGTTACAGTGTTAGCCATGACAACATCTAAATATTCACCTCTAGTTACAGTGTTAGCCATGACAACAATACATCTATATACCACCTCTAGTCACAGTGTTAGCCATGACACCAATACATCGATATATCTATATATTCCACCTCTAGTTACAGTGTTAGCCATGACAACAATACATCTATATACCACCTCTAGTCACAGTGTTAGCCATGACAACAATACATCTATATACCACCTCTAGTCACAGTGTTAGCCATGACAACAATACATCTATATACCACCTCTAGTCACAGTGTTAGCCATGACAACAATACATCTATATACCACCTCTAGTTACAGTGTTAGCCATGACAACAATACATCTATATACCACCTCTAGTCACAGTGTTAGCCATGACAACATCTAAATATTCACCTCTAGTTACAGTGTTAGCCATGACAACAATACATCTAAGTATTCACCTCTAGTTACAGTGTTATACATGACAACAATACATCTATATATCTATATATACCACCTCTAGTTACAGTGTTAGCCATGACAACAATACATCTATATACCACCTCTAGTCACAGTGTTAGCCATGACAACAATACATCTAAGTATTCACCTCTAGTTACAGTGTTATACATGACAACAATACATCTATATATCTATATATACCACCTCTAGTTACAGTGTTAGCCATGACAACAATACATCTATATACCACCTCTAGTCACAGTGTTATCCATGACAACAATACATCTATATATTCACCTCTAGTCACAGTGTTAGCCATGACAACAATACATCTATATATTCACCTCTAGTTACAGTGTTAGCCATGACAACAATACATCTATATATCTATATATTCCACCTCTAGTTACAGTGTTAGCCATGACAACAATACATCTATATATCTATATATACCACCTCTAGTTACAGTGTTAGCCATGACAACAATACATCTATATACCACCTCTAGTCACAGTGTTAGCCATGACAACAATACATCTATATATTCACCTCTAGTTACAGTGTTAGCCATGGCAACAATACATCGATATATCTATATATTCCACCTCTAGTTACAGTGTTAGCCATGACAACAATACATCTACATACCACCTCTAGTTACAGTGTTAGCCATGACAACATCTACATATTCACCTCTAGTTAAAGTGTTAGCCATGACAACAATACATCTATATACCACCTCTAGTTACAGTGTTAGCCATGACAACAATACATCTATATACCACCTCTACTCACAGTGTTAGCCATGACAACAATACATCTATATACCACCTCTAGTTACAGTGTTAGCCATGACAACAATACATCTAATTATTCACCTCTAGTTACAGTGTTAGCCATGACAACAATACATCTAAATATTCACCTCTAGTTACCATCCATCCTACCACTATCCCCTCTCTCTGAAGACCATCTTACCACTATCCTCTCTCTCTGAAGACCATCCTACCACTATCCCCTCTCTCTCTGAAGACCAACCTACCACTATCCTCTCTCTCTGAAGACCATCCTACCACTATCCTCTCTCTCTGAAGACCATCCTACCACTGTCCTCTCTCTGAAGACCATCCTACCACTATCCTCTCTCTCTGAAGACCAACCTACCACTATCCTCTCTCTCTGAAGACCATCCTACCACTAGTCTCTCTCTGAAGACCATCCTACCACTGTCCTCTCTCTGAAGACCATCCTACCACTATCCTCTCTCTTTGAAGACTTTCCTACCACTATCCTCTCTCTCTCACAGCTGTCGATGAGTGTTGACATTAGTAGAAATAAACATCTCTATCTATATGATGACTTCATACCTGTATCCCAAATTACACCATATTTCCAACACAGTGGAACACAGACCAATGTTCCCAATGTTGCCACTACATTGGAAATAGGGTGCCATAGGGCTCTGGTATAAAGTAGTGCACTATATAGGGAATAGGGCTCTGGTCTAAAGTAGTGAACTATATAGGGAATAGGGTGCCATAGGGCTCTGGTCTAAAGTAGTGTACTATATAGGGAATAGGGTGCCATAGGGCCCTGGTCTAAAGTAGTGAACTATATAGGAAATAGGGTGCCATAGGGCTCTGGTCTAAAGTAGTGCACTATATAGGGAATAGGGCTCTGGTCTAAAGTAGTGCACTATATAGGGAATAGGGCTCTGGTCTAAAGTAGGGCACTATATAGGGAATAGGGCTCCGGTCTAAAGTAGTGAACTATATAGGGAATAGGGCTCTGGTCTAAAGTAGTGCACTATATTTGGGTAATAGGGTGCCATAGGGCCCTGGTCTAAACTAGTGAACTATATAGGAAATAGGGTGCCATAGGGATCTGGTCTAAAGTAGTGCACTATATAGGGAATAGGGATCTGGTCTAAAGTAGTGCACTATATAGGGAATAGGGCTCTGGTCTAAAGTAGTGCACTATATAGGGAATAGGCCTCTGGTCTAAAGTAGTGCACTATATAGGGAATAGGGTGCCATTTGGGACCTGTCCTATTTATAGTGTGTGCCTGTGTGATGAGACGATAGTTAGAGCACAATCAGAGCTGCTTCTTCAGAGAGAGCTATGCCTTGACTAATGGCTGCTGCCTTGTGCTGTTGTGACTTTACTAAGCACACACACACAGAGAATACGAACAGAGAGAATACTAACAGGGAGAATACTAACAGAGAGAATACTATCTGAGAGAATACTAACAGAGATAATACTAACAGAGAGAATACTAAGAGAGAGAACACTAACAGAGAGAATACTAACAGTGAGAATACTAACAGAGAGAATACTAACCGAGAGAATACTAACAGAGAATACAGAGATAACACTTACAGAGAGAATACTAACAGAGAATACAGAGAGAATACTAACAGAGAATACTAAACACAGAGAATACTAACAGAGAGAATACTAACAGAGAATACAGAGAATACTAACATAGAATATGAACAGAGAGAATACTAACAGAGAGAATATTAACAGAATACAGAGAGAATACTAACAGAGAGAATACTAACTGAGAGAATACTAACAAAGAGAATACTAATCGAGAGAATACTAACAGAGAATACAGAGATAACACTAACAGAGAGAATACTAACAAAGAGAATACTAATCGAGAGAATACTAACAGAGAATACAGAGATAACACTAACAGAGAGAATACTAACATAGAGAATACTAACAGAGACAATATTATCAGAGAGATTACAGAGAGAATACTAACAGACAATAGAGAGAATACTAACAGAGAGAATACAGAGAGAATACTAACAGAGAATACTAACAGAGAGAATATTAACAGAGAATACTAACAGAGAGAATACTAACAGAGAGAATACTAACAGAGAGAATACTAACAGAGAATACAGAGAATACTAACAGAGAGAATATGAACAGAGAGAATATTAACAGAGAATATATTAACAGAATACAGAGAGAATACTAACAGAGAGAATACTAACAGAGAGAAGACTAACAGAGAGATTACAAAGAGAATACTAACAGAGAGAATACCAACAGAGAGAATACTAACACAGAAATACTAACAGAGAGAATACTAACAGAGAAAATACTAACCGAGAGAATACTGACAGAGAATACAGAGAATACTAACAGGGAGAATACATGGGAGAATACTAACAGAGAGAATAATAACAGAGAGAATAATAACAAGAGAATACTAACAGAGAGAATATTAACAGAATACAGAGAGAATACTAACAGAAAGAATACTAACAAAGAGAATACTAACAAAGAGAATACTAACAGAGATAATATTATCAGAGGGAATACTAGAGAATATTAACAGAGAGAATATTATCAGAGAATACAGAGATTACACTAACAGAGAGAATATTAACAGAGAGAATATTATCAGAGAATACAGAGATTACACAAACAGAGAGAATACTAACAGAGAGAATACTAACAGAGAGAATATTATCAGAGAGATTACAGAGAGAATACTTACAGAGAATACTAACAGGGAGAATACAGAGAGAATACTAACAGAGAGAATACTAACAGAAAGAATACTAACAGAGAGAATACTAACAGAAAGAATATTAACAGTGAGAAAACTAACAGAGAGAATATTAACAGAATACAGAGAGAATACTAACAAAGAGAATACTAACAGAGAAAATACTAACCAAGAGAATACTGACAGAGAATGCAGAGAATACTAACAGGGAGAATACATGGGAGAATACTAACAAAGAGAATAATAACAAGAGAATACTAACAAAGATAATATTAACAGAATACAGAGAGAATACTAACAAAGAGAATACTAACAAAGAGAATACTAACAGATATAATACAGAGAGAATACTAACAGAGATAATATTATCAGAGGAAATACTAATAGAGAGAATACTAACAAAGAGAATACTAACAAGAGAATACTAAGAGTGAGAAAACTAACAGAGAGAATAATAACAAGAGCATTTTAACAGAGATAATATTAACAGAGAGAACACTAACAGAGAGAACACTAACAGAGAGAATATTAACAGAGAGAATACTAACAGATAAAATACTGACAGAAAGAATACTAACAGAGAAAATACTAACAGATAAAATACTAACATATAAAATACTAACAAGGAGAATACTAACAGCGAGAATATTAATAACAGAGAGAATATCAACAGAGAGGACCTTTCTCATGTAAAACCCTTAACTGGGCCCTCGACAACAGAGAAGACCTTTCTTATGGTAAACCCTTAGCCGGGCCCTCAACACCAGAGAGGACCTTTCTTATGGTAAACCCTTAGCCGGGCCCTCAACAACAGAGAGGACCTTTCTTATGGTAAACCCTTAGCTGGGCCCTCAACACCAGAGAGGACCTTTCTTATGGTAAACCCTTAGCTGGGCCCTCAACACCAGAGAGGACCTTTCTTATGGTAAACCCTTAGCCGGGCCCTCAACAACAGAGAGGACCTTTCTTATGGTAAACCCTTAGCCGGGCCCTCAACAACAGAGAGGACCTTTCTTATGGTAAACCCTTAGCTGGGCCCTCGACAACAAAGTGCACAGCAACCTGGAATAGTATATTATATTAGTAAATAGTTTATTATATTAGAAATAGTATATTATATTAGTAATAGTATATTATACTAGTAAATAGTATATTATATTAGTAATAGTATATTATATTATATTAGTAAATAGTATATTATATTAGTAATAGTATATTATACTAGTAAATAGTATATTATATTAGTAAATAGTATATTATATTAGTAATAGTATATTATATTATATTAGTAAATAGTATATTATATTAGTAATAGTATATTATATTAGTAAATAGTTTATTATATTAGAAATAGTATATTATATTAGTAATAGTATATTATATTATATTAGTAAATAGTATATTATATTAGTAATAGTATATTATATTAGTAATAGTATATTATATTATATTAGTAAATAGTATATTATATTAGTAATAGTATATTATATTAGTAATAGTATATTATATTAGTAAATAGTTTATTATATTAGAAATAGTATATTATATTAGTAATAGTATATTATATTATATTAGTAAATAGTATATTATATTAGTAATAGTATATTATATTAGTAAATAGTATATTATATTAGTAAATAGTATATTATATTAGTAATAGTATATTATACTAGTAAATAGTATATTATATTAGTAAATAGTATATTATATTAGTAATAGTATATTATATTATATTAGTAAATAGTATATTATATTAGTAATAGTATATTATATTAGTAAATAGTTTATTATATTAGTAAATAGTATATTATATTAGTAATAGTATATTATACTAGTAAATAGTATATTATATTAGTAAATAGTATATTATATTAGTAATAGTATATTATATTATATTAGTAAATAGTATATTATATTAGTAATAGTATATTATATTAGTAAATAGTATATTATATTAGTAATAGTATATTATATTATATTAGTAAATAGTATATTATATTAGTAATAGTATATTATATTAGTAAATAGTATATTATATTAGTAAATAGTATATTATATTAGTAAATAGTATATTATATTAGTAAATAGTATATTATATTAGTAAATAGTATATTATACTAGTAAATAGTATATTATATTAGTAAATAGTATATTATATTAGTAAATAGTATATTATATTAGTAAATAGTATATTATATTAGTAATAGTATATTATATTATATTAGTAAATAGTATATTATATTAGTAAATAGTATATTATATTAGTAAATAGTATATTATATTAGTAAATAGTATATTATATTAGTAAATAGTATATTATATTAGTAATAGTATATTATATTATATTAGTAAATAGTATATTATACTAGTAAATAGTATATTATATTAGTAAATAGTATATTATATTAGTAAATAGTATATTATATTAGTAATAGTATATTATATTATATTAGTAAATAGTATATTATATTAGTAATAGTATATTATATTAGTAAATAGTATATTACATTAGTAAATAGTATATTATATTAGTAATAGTATATTATATTAGTAAATAGTATATTATATTAGTAAATAGTATATTATATTAGTAAATAGTATATTATATTAGTAAATAGTATATTATATTAGTAAATAGTATATTATATTAGTAAATAGTATATTATATTAGTAAATAGTATATTATACTAGTAAATAGTATATTATATTAGTAAATAGTATATTATATTAGTAAATAGTATATTATATTAGTAATAGTATATTATATTATATTAGTAAATTGTATATTATATTAGTAATAGTATATTATATTTATCTTTTGACCTTCTATTAGGGTTATCTATCTGTATACCACCCCAGATAATAATCTATCTGTTTACCACCCCAGATAATCATCTATCTGTATACCACCCCAGATAATCATCTATCTGTATACCACCCCAGATAATCATCTATCTGTATACCACCCCAGATAATAATCTATCTGTATACCACCCCAGATAATAATCTATATGTATACCACCCCAGATAATCATCTATCTGTATACCACCCCAGATAATCATCTATCTGTATACCACCCCAGATAATAATCTATATGTATACCACCCCAGATAATAATCTATCTGTATACCACCCCAGATAATCATCTATCTGTATACCACCCCAGATAATAATCTATATGTATACCACCCCAGATAATAATCTATCTGTATACCACCCCAGATAATAATCTATATGTATACCACCCCAGATAATCATCTATCTGTATACCACCCCTACCTTGTCAGAACACAATTGATAGCCTCAAATGAATTAAGAAGGAAAGAAATTCCACAAATTCATTTTTAACACGACACACCTGTTAATTGAAATGCATTCCAGATGACTACCTCATGAAGTTGGTTGAGAGGATGACAAGAGTGTGCAAAGCAGTCATCAAGGAAAAGGGTGTCTATATTGAAGAATCTCAAATATAAATATATTTTGATTCGTTTAACACTGTTTTGGTTACTACATGATTCCATGTGTGTTATTTCATAGTGTTGATGTTTTTACTATTATTCTACAACGTAGAAAATAGTAAAAAATAAAGAAAATCACTGGAATGAGTAGGTGAGTCCAAACTTAATTATTTGTAAAAAAAAAACCCACAAGGATATCGAGATATCTGTACAGCTAACAAAGACTTCTCAAACACGGCAGAAAGTTAACAAAATATGATGCCCCGTCACCTTATTAATTAAATACAAAAAAAAACAATGTTTTAAATGAGAATAGGCATTGGTCTGAAGCAACAACAGAAAAATAAAGGAAATTCACATGAGCACCTTAATGCATATTCAACCCATGTTCTACCAAGGTTTTCCAGCTTTGACCTACTATAGTAACTACGGTCGTGGCCAAAAGTTTTCAGAATGACACAAATATTAATTTTGACAAAGTCTGCTGCCTCAGTTTGTATGATATTGCATATACTCCAGACTGTTATGAAGAGTGATCAGATCAAAATCAAATCAAATCAAATGTTATTTATAAAGCCCTTCGTACGTCAGCTGATATCTCAGAGTGCTGTACAGAAACCCAGCCTAAAACCCCACAAACAGCAGGTAATGCAGGTGTAGAAGCACGGTGGCTAGGAAAAACTCCATAGAAAGTCCAGAACCTAGGAAGAAACCTAGAGAGGAACCAGGCTATGAGGGTTGGCCAGTCCTCTTCTGGCTGTGCCAGGTTGAGATTATAACAGAACATGTTCAAATGTTCATAAATGACCAGCATGGTCAATTAATAATAATCACAGGCAGAACAGTTGAAACTGGAGCAGCAGCATGGCCAGGTGGACTGGGGACAGCAAGGAGTCATCATGCCAGGTAGTCCTGAGGCATGGTCCTAGGGCTCAGGTTCTCTGAGAGAGAGAAAGAAAGAGAGAAAGAAAGAGAGAATTAGAGAGCATACTTAAATTCACACAGGACACCGGATAAGACAGGAGAAGTACTCCAGATATAACAAACTGACCCTAGCCCCCCGACACATAAACTACTGCGGCATAAATGCTGGAGGCTGAGACAGGAGGGGTCAGGAGACACTGTGGCTCCATCCGATGATACCCCGGACAGGGCCAAACAGGAAGGAAATAACCCCACCCACTTTCCCAAAGCACAGCCCCCACTCCACTAGAGAGATATCTTCAACCACCAACTTACCATCCTGAGACAAGGCCGAGTATAGCCCACAAAGATCTCCGCCACGGTACAACCCAAGGGGGATGGCAACCCTCAGGTGAATTGCAATTAATTGCAAGTCCTTCTTTACCATGCAAATAAACTGAATCCCCAAAAAACATTTCCACTGCATTTCAACCCTGCCACAAAAGGACCAGCTGATATCATGTCAGTGATTATCTCGTTAACAGGTGTGAGTGTTGACCAGGACAAGGTGGAGATCACTCTGTCATGCTGATTGAGTTCGAATAACAGACTGGAAGCTTCAAAAGGAGTGTGGTGCTTGGAATCATTGTTCTTCCTCTGCCAGATTGCACTTAAATCAACCATTTATCGGATCATCAATAACTTCAAGAAGAGCGGTTCAATTGTTGTGAAGAAGGCTTCAGGGTGCCCAATAAAATCCAGCAAGCGCCAGGACCGTCTCCTAAAGTTGATTCAGCTGCGGGATCGGGGCACCACCAGTACAGAGCTTGTTCAGGAATGGCAGCAGGCAGGTGTGAGTGCATCTGTATGCACAGTGAGGCAAAGACTTTTGGAGGAATGCCTGGTGTCAAGAAGGGCAGCAAAGAAGCCACTTCTCTCCAGGAAAAACATCAGGGACAGACTGATGTTCTGCAAAAGGTACAGGGATTGGACTGCTGAGGACTGGGGTAAAGTCCTTTTCTCTGAATCCTCTTTCCTATTGTTTGGGGCATCCAGAAAAAGCTTGTCCGGAGAAGACAAGGTGAGCGCTACCATCAGTCCTGTGTCATGCCAACGGTAAAGCATCCTTAGACCATTCATGTGTGGGGTTGCTTCTCAGCCAAGGGAGTGGGCTCACTCACAATTCTGCCTAAGAACACAGCCATGAATAAAGAATGGTACCAACACATCCTCCGAGAGCGACTTCTCCCAACCATCCAGGAACAGTTTGGTGACAAACAATGCCTTTTCCAGAATGATGGAGCACCTTGCCATAAGGCTAAGTGATAACTAAGTGGCTCAGGGAACAAAACATGGATAGTTTGGGTCCATGACCAGGAAACTCCCCAGACTTTACTCCCATTGAGAATTTGTGGTCAAAAACAAAAACCAACAAATTCTGACAAACTCCAAGCATTGATTTGGCAAGAATGGGCTGCCATCAGTCAGGATGTGGCCCAGAAGTTAATTGACAGCATGCCAGGGCGGATTGCAGGTCTTGAAAAAGAAGGGTCAACACTGCAAATATTGACTCTTTGCATCAACTTCATGTAATTGTCAATACAAACCTTTGACACTTATGAAATGCTTGTAATTATACTTCAGTCTTCCATAGTAACATCTGACAAAAATATCTAAAGACACTGAAGCAGCAAACTCTGTGGAAGTTCATATTTGTGTCATTCTCAAAACTTTTGGCCAAGACTGTATGTTGGTATTCTACTTGAAACTTGCATAGGCAGGTTACTTAGGTTTTCGAGCCGAATTAACTAATAATTAATTAAGTCCAATACAGCAAATGAAAGACATCTTGTTAATCTACCCATCGTGTCCGATTTTTTAAATGTTTTACAGCGAAAACACAACATATATTTATGTTAGATCACCACCAAATCCAAAAAAACACAGTCTTTTTTCCCAGCCAAAGATAGTCACAAAAGCAAATTAGAGATAAAATGAATCACTAACCTTTGATAATCTTCATCAGATGACACTCTTATGACATGTTAGTCAATACATTTATGTTTTGTTCGATAATATGCATATTTATATCCACAAATCTCGGTTTACATTGACGCCATGTTCAGAAATGCCTCCAAAATATCCAGAGTAATTACAGAGAGCTACGCCAGATAACAGAAATACTCATCATAAACTTTGACTAAAGATACATGTTCTACATATAATTAAAGATACACTGGTTCTTAATGCAACCGCTGTGTCAGATTAAAAAAAAAAAACTTTACGAAAAAAGCCTACCATGCAATATTCTGAGACGGCGCTCAGAAGTAAATATATTTCTCCGCCATGTTGGAGTCAACAGAAATACAAAATTACATCATAAATATTCCCTTACCTTTGATGATCTTTCATCAGAATGCAGTGCAAGGAATCCTAGTTCCGCAATAAATTGTTGTTTTGTTCCATAATGTCCATTACTAGTGTCCAATTAGCTACTTTTGCTTGCACGTTTAGGTCACATGTTCAAAAGCTGGCGCTGGTCCAGGAGAACTCGGACGAAAACTTCAAAACATTATATTCCAGGACGAATAAACTGGTCAAACAAAGTAGAGAATCAATCCTCAGGATGTTATTGTCATATATATCCAATAACGTTCCAACCGGAGCATTCGTTTTTGTCTGCAGAGTAATGGAACGCAAGGCGATATAATGACTATTGCGCGTAACCAGGAACTGGAATTCTGCCAGACCAGTGACTCATTCCCCTCACATCCGGTCCCACATCACACTAGAGGCTTCATTCCACGTTCTACTGACTATTGACATCTAGTGGAAGGCGTAGGAAGTGCGAACAGATCCATATCTTATTTGGATGTGAATAGGCGATGAGTTGAAAATCAACCAGCCCCAGAATTTCCACTTCCTGTTTGGAAGTTTGCCTGCCCTATGAGTTCTGTTATACTCACATACATAATTCAAACAGTTTTAGAAACTTCAGAGTGTCTTCTATCCATTTGTAATAATACTATGCATATATTAGCATCTGGGACAGAGTAGGAGGCAGTTCACTATGGGCACGCAATTCATCCAAAGTGAAAATGCTGCCCTCTATCCCTAAAAGGTTATTAAAGTGGCCATTGACTTCAAGTCTGTGTATACAGGCAGCAGCCTCTCTGTTCTAGCTATAGTCTGTGTATATAGGCAGCAGCCTCTCTGTTCTAGCTATAGTCTGTGTATATAGGCAGCAGCCTCTCTGTTCTAGCTATAGTCTGTGAACAGCATGGTTATTTCCCCTTGTCCAGGTGGGAGAGAGTAGTGTGAAGTGCAATTGAGATTGCGTCACCTGTGGATCTGTTGGGGTGGTATGTGAATTGGGAGTGGGTCCAGGGTGTCTGGGATGATGATGTGGATGTGTGTCATGACCAACCTTTTCAAAGTACTTCATAATTACAGATGTGATGTGCTACATTGTGGTAGGCATTTAGGCAGGTTACCTTGGGAACAGGGGCAATGGTGGTCAGCTTGAAACATGTTGGGAATATAGACTGGGACAAGGGATTGAACATGTCTGTGAAGACACTTGTCAGCTGATCATGCTTTGAGAACGTGTCCCGTTATTCAATATTGTGATTGTTAGCCTGCAATATGACTCTCACAAAGCGAGTACCCCAAGGCTCGATCCTAGGCCCCACGCTCTTCTCAATTTACATGAACAACATAGCTCAGGCAGTAAGAAGCTCTCTCAGCCATTTACATGCAGGTGATACAGTCTTATACTCAGCTGGCCCCTGTGTTAAACGCTCTACAACAAAGCTTTCTTAGTGTCCAACAAGCTGTCTCTGCCCTAAACCTTGTTCTGAACACAAAGGTAATGTGATTTGGTAAGAAGAATGCCCCTCTCCCCACTGATGTGATTACTACCTCTGAGGGTTTAGAGCTTGAGGTAGTCACCTCATACAAGTACAAGATCGGCAGGTAAGGGTGCTCTCGAGTGGCTAGATGTTCTTTACCATTCAGCCATCAGATTTGCCACCAATGCTCCTTATAGGGCTCATCACTGCACTCTGTACTCCTCTGTAAACTGGTCATCTCTGTTTACCCGTTGCAAGACCCACTGGTTGATGCTTATTTATAAAATCCTCTTAGGCCTCACTCCCCCGTATCTGAGATACCTACTGCAGCCCTCATCCTCCACATACAACACCCGTTCTGCCAGTCACCTTCTGTTAAAGGTCCCCAAAGCAAACACATCCCTGGGTCGCTCCTATTTTCAGTGCGCTGCAGCTACCGACTGGAACGAGCTGTAAAAAACAATCAAACTGGACAGTTTTAATTCAATCCCTTAATTCGAAGACTCATTCAATGGCACTCTTACTGACAGTTGTGGCTGCTTTGTGTGATGTATTGTTGTTTCTACCTTCTTGCCCTTTGTGCTGCTGTCTGTGTCCAATAATGCTTGTATCATGTTTTGTGCTGCTTCCATGTTGTGTTGCTACCATGCTGTGTTGTCATGTGTTGCTGCCATGCTGTGTTGTCTTAGGCCTCTCTTTATGTAGTGTTGTGGTGTTTCTCTTGTTGTGTTGTGTGTTTTGTCCTTCATTCTTTTAAATCCTTTATCCCAGCCCCTGTCCCTGCAGGAGGCATTTTGCCTCTTGGTAGGCAATTTATTCTAAATAAGAATTTATTCTGTAAAGTTAAATAAAGGTTACATTTATTTTAATATCATGTGAACAAAAGCTCTAGATTTTCTTCACAGTTGAAGCAGCACACCAGTATAAAATGCACTCATTCGACTTTCTGAAGCAGGTGTTCGATCCTGCCGCTGCATGGGGAAACAACTGGGTGTCATCATCCAGACAGTTTCAGGAAGACATAGAATATTAGCTGTCCTCTAGCTATCCTCTCGCTGTTCTCTCGCTGTCCTCTCGCTGTCCTCTAGCTGTCCTCTAGCTGTCCTCTAGCAGTTATGAACTATCTTCTAGCTGTCCTCTAGCAGTTATGAACAATCCTCCAGATATTGTCAACTATCCTCTAGCTGTCCTCTAGCTGTTCTCTAGCAGTTATGAACTGTCCTCTAGCTGTCCTCTATCTATCCTCTAGCTGTCCTCTAGCTATCCTCTAGCTATCCTCTAGCAGTTATGAACTATCCTCCAGCTATCCTCTAGCAGTTATGAACTATCCTCTTGCTATCCTCTAGCAGTTATGAACTATCCTCTAGCTGTCCTCTAGCTGCCCTCTAGCTGTCCTCTAGCAGTTATGAACTATCCTCTAACTATCCGCTAGCAGTTATGAACTATCCTCTAGCAGTTATGAACTATCCTCTTGCTGTCCTCTAGCAGTTAACAATTATCCTATAGCTGTCCTCTAGCTGTCCTCTAGCTATTGTCAACTATCCTCTAGCTAACCTCTAGCAGTTATGAACTATCCTCTAGCTATCCTCTAGCTATCCTCTAGCTGTCCTTTAGCTGTTCTATAGCAGTTATGATCTATCCTCTAGCTGTCCTCTAGCTATTGTCAACTATCCTCTAGCTAACTAGCAGTTATGAACTATCCTCTAGCTATCCTCTAGCTATCCTCTAGCTGTCCTCTAGCTGTTCTCTAGCAGTTATGATCTATCCTCTAGCTATCCTCTAGCTGTCCTCTAGCAGTTATGAACTATCCTCTAGCTATCCTCTAGCAGTTAGAAACTATCCTCTAACTACCCTCTAGCTGTACTCTAGCTGTCCTCTAGCTATCCGTAGCTATCCTCCAACTATTCTCTAGATATCCTCTAGCAGTTAAGAAATATCCTCTAGCTATCCTCTAGCAGTTATGAACTATCCTCTAGCTATCCTCTAGCAGTTATGAACTATCCTCTAACTGCCCTCTAGCAGTTATGAACTATCCTCTAACTGCCCTCTAGCAGTTATGAACTATCCTCTAACTGCCCTCTAGCAGTTATGAACTATCCTCTAACTATCCTCTAACTATCCCCTAACTATCCTCTAGCAGTTATTAACTATCCTCTAACTATCCTCTAACTATCCCCTAACTATCCTCTAGCAGTTATGAACTATCCTCTAACTATCCTCTAACTATCCTCTAGCAGTTATGAACTATCCTCCAACTATCTTCTAACTATCATCTAACTATCTCATAACTATCCTCTAGCAGTTATGAACTATCCTCCAACTATCCTCTAACTATCATCTAACTATCTCCTAAATATCCTCTAGCAGTTATGAACTATCCTCTAACTATCCTCTATTAGTTATGAACTATCCTCTAACTATCCTCTAGCTATCCTCTAACTATCCTCTAGCAGTTATGAACTATCCTCTAACTATCCTCTACCTATCCTCTAGGTATCCTCTAACTATCCTCTAGCTATCCTATAACTATCCTCTAGCAGTTATGAACTATCCTCTAACTATCCTCTAGCTATCCTCTAGCTATCCTCTAGCTATCCTCTAACTATCCTCTAACTATCCTCTAACTATCCTCTAGCTATCCTCTAGCTATCCTCTAACTATCCTCTAGCTATCCTCTAGCTATCCTCTAACTATCCTCTAACTATCCTCTAACTATCCTCTAGCTATCCTCTAGCTATCCTCTAACTATCCTCTAACTATCCTATAACTATCCTCTAACTATCCTCTAACTATCCTCTAGTTATACTCTAACTATCCTCTAACTATCCTCTAGCAGTTATGAACTATCCTCTGACTGTCCTCTAACTATCCTCTAGCTATCCTCTAACTATCCTCTAGTTATCCTCTAACTATCCTCTAACTATCCTCTAACTTTCCTCTAACTATCCTATAACTATCCTCTAACTATCCCCTAACTATCCTCTAGTTATCCTCTAACTATCATCTAACTATCCTCTAACTATCCTATATCAGTTATGAACTATCTTCTAGCTGTCCTCTAGCAGTTATGAACAATCCTCCAAATATTGTCAACTATCCTCTAGCTGTCCTCTAGCTGTTCTCTAGCAGTTATGAACTGTCCTCTAGCTGTCCTCTATCTATCTTCTAGCTGTCCTCTAGCTATCCTCTAGCTATCCTCTAGCAGTTATGAACTATCCTCCAGCTATACTCTAGCAGTTATGAACTATCCTCTTGCTATCCTCTAGCAGTTATGAACTATCCTCTAGCTGTCCTCTAGCTGCCCTCTAGCTGTCCTCTAGCAGTTATGAACTATCCTCTAACTATCCTCTAGCAGTTATGAACTATCCTCTAGCAGTTATGAACTATCCTCTAGCTGTCCTCTAGCAGTTAACAATTATCCTATATTTGTCCTCTAGCTGTCCTCTAGCTATTGTCAACTATCCTCTAGCTAACCTCTAGCAGTTATGAACTATCCTCTAGCTATCCTCTAGCTATCCTCTAGCTGTCCTTTAGCTGTTCTCTAGCAGTTATGATCTATCCTCTAGCTGTCCTCTAGCTATTGTCAACTATCCTCTAGCTAACTAGCAGTTATGAACTATCCTCTAGCTATCCTCTATTTATCCTCTAGCTGTCCTCTAGCTGTTCTCTAGCAGTTATGATCTATCCTCTAGCTATCCTCTAGCTGTCCTCTAGCAGTTATGAACTATCCTCTAGCTATCCTCTAGCAGTTAGAAACTATCCTCTAACTACCCTCTAGCTGTACTCTAGCTGTCCTCTAGCTATCCGTAGCTATCCTCCAACTATTCTCTAGATATCCTCTAGCAGTTAAGAAATATCCTCTAGCTATCCTCTAGCAGTTAAGAAATATCCTCTAGCTATCCTCTAGCAGTTATGAACTATCCTCTAGCTATCCTCTAGCAGTTATGAACTATCCTCTAACTGCCCTCTAGCAGTTATGAACTATCCTCTAACTATCCTCTAACTATCCCCTAACTATCCTCTAGCAGTTATGAACTATCCTCTAACTATCCTCTAACTATCCCCTAACTATCCTCTAGCAGTTATGAACTATCCTCTAACTATTCTCTAACTATCCTCTAGCAGTTATGAACTATCCTCCAACTATCTTCTAACTATCATCTAACTATCTCATAACTATCCTCTAGCAGTTATGAACTATCCTCCAACTATCCTCTAACTATCATCTAACTTTCTCCTAACTATCCTCTAGCACAGGGGTGTCAAAGTCAAATGGACGGAGGGCCAAATAAAAAAATCAGCTACAAGACGAGGGCCGGACTGTTCGAATGTTCATTGAAAAATTTTTAAATGACGCATATAGTCTAGTGAACCTAATTGAACCTACTGAAAACCTAACAAATATATTACAATATGATCAGATAAATAAAGCAATATTTTCTTATGGCTCTGTCAGTAATCTTTAATTTTCAACAGACACAAAAGACAAATTTCCTTTATATAAATATCCCCATAACATGAACATTAAATGAAAGAAACCGGTATTCAAGGCACCATCAGTAGACTATATTTTCTATTTTAGCAAAAGTGGGCTAAATTTACTTCAAAGAAAAAACAATAATAGCAATTTTCTATCATCCACTCAACTGAAATATTTTTAAAATATAATTGGATTGAAATACAAAAAAATAAAGTGCAAAAATCTATTAATCAAAAACAACACTTTGTTTAAGGAGAAGTAACATGCAGTGAAAACAAATATTAAATTTTAACTTTTAAACTTGAACTGAGTAAAAACTCTAAATATGTGATTGCACAGTAATGTTCACTTGTTTGAGGTTGAGGGTGATACTTGGTGGTGTCCCATCTTTTCCACAAGTTCATCAATGTTCGGGGTAAGGCTCTGAGCTGAAGAAATCCTCAGAATTGAGTGGAGGTGTTCAGCAGTAAGTCGACTTCTGTGTGATGTTTTGTTCAGGTTCATCAAAGAAAACAGTTGTTCACACAGGTATGTGCTGCCAAACATAGACAACGTTTGAGCAGCCTGGATGCGCAGCTGGGGCATTGTGCCGGGGAGGAAACGGGCGAACTCCGCAGCACCCACTGCCGCATATTTTGCCCTCAGTGCATCATTGCATTGGAGGTCAATCAACTCCATTTGGAGGTTTGGTGGTGAGCTTTCCACGTCAACAGCAAATGGGTTACCGAGCAGTTCCAACCTGCTTTTTTGTGCTTCAAAGTCAGCAAATCGGCGTCGAAAGTCAGCGGCAAGCATACCTATTTTATCAGCCAACTGTGTGCTCGGGAACGCACTGGTAGAGAGCTTCTCTTTCATGGTCTGGCAGCTGGGAAAGTGGCTCAAATTTTCTTTCCGCATCTGCGTCTCCCACAGAGTCAGTTTGGTTTTAAATGCCTTCACTGTACTGTACATATCAGAGATGACACGATCCCGACCCTGCAGCTGCAAGTTTATTGCATTCAGATGACTCGTAATGTCACACAGAAAAGCCATTTCACACAGAAACATTTCGTCTCGGAGTTGTGTTGTGTCTTTCCCTTTGCTGTCCAAGAACAGACAAATCTCCTCACGAAGCTCGAAACATCTTTGAAGCACCTTTCCCTGGCTTAGCCATCGCACCTCTGTGTGATAAGGCAAATCACCATGCTCCGTTTCTAACTCCGTCAGAAATGCCTTGAACTGGCGGTGATTCAAACCTTTGGCTCTGATAAAGTTAACTGTGCGCGTGATGATGCTCATTACATGCTCCATTTTCAAGGCTTTACCGCACAACGCTTCCTGGTGTATGATACAATGATAAGCTGTCAGCTCACCTGTCGCGTTTTCCTCTTGCATCTTTTCCCGTATCTTCGCCACCAGTCCGCTCCTGTGTCCACACATCGCAGGTGCTCCGTCGGTTGTCAAACCCACGAGTTTTTCCCAAGGCAGCTCCATCTCATTTACACATCTTGACACCTCTTCATACAAATCATGCCCCGTAGTTGTGCCATGCATAGGACGTAAAGCCAAAAACTCCTCTGTCACGCTTAGGTTGGAGTCCACTCCGCGGATGAAAATTGACAACTGGGCAATGTCAGAAATGTCGGTGCTCTCATCCACAGCCAAGGAATATGCAATAAAATCTTTTCCCTTTTTCACAAGCTGCTCTTTTAGATTGATGGACAACTGGTCTACTCTCTCGGCAATGGTGTTTCTGCTCAGACTCACATTTAAAAAGAGTTGCCTTTTTTCTGGGCAAACTTCGTCACAAACTTTAATCATGCAGTTTTTGATGAAATCCCCCTCCGTAAATGGCCGGGCTGATTTAGCGATCTCTTCTGCCAAAATAAAACTGGCCTTGACAGCAGCCTGGCCTTGTGATTTGGCTTTTTTGAACAGAGCCTGTCGAAATTTGAGGCCTCGTTTTAATTCCTCTGCCTTTTGTAGCCTTTGTTCCATGTCCATATTCTTGTTTTTGTCCGCGTGTTTCGTTTCATAATGTCGTCTCAGATTATACTCTTTCAGTACCGCCACACTTTCTCCACACAGAAGACACACAGGTTTTCCAGCTACCTTCGTGAACATATACTCCGACTCCCACCTTGTTTGAAACCCCCGGTTCTCAGTATCCACCTTCCGTTTTGCCATTTTTGATGGGTATCTGAAAGTTAATTTTACTGTGATGCTGACGACTGCTGTGCCAATAAATATTGAAATGAAGCAGCCTACTGCTCGGTGCGTCACCTTTGCATTGTGGGAAATGTAGTATTGGTGCGTGTAAAAGATCTGCGGGCTGCCGGCTTGCTGCGGGCCGGTTCTAATAATAAATCAAGATCATCCCAGGGGCCGTAAAAAACCTTCTTGCGGGCCGGATGTGGCCCGCGGGCCTTGACTCTGACATATGTGCTCTAGCAGTTATGAACTATCCTCTAACTATCCTCTATTAGTTATGAACTATCCTCTACCTATCCTCTAGCTATCCTCTAACTATCCTCTAGCTATCCTATAACTATCCTCTAGCAGTTATGAACTATCCTCTAACTATCCTCTAGCTATCCTCTAGCTATCCTCTAGCTATCCTCTAACTATCCTCTAACTATCCTCTAACTATCCTCTAGCTATCCTCTAGCTATCCTCTAGCTATCCTCTAGCTATCCTCAAGCTATCCTCTAGCTATCCTCTAACTATCCTATAACTATCCTCTAACTATCCTATAGCAGTTATGAACTATCTTCTAGCTGTCCTCTAGCAGTTATGAACAATCCTCCAAATATTGTCAACTATCCTCTAGCTGTCCTCTAGCTGTTCTCTAGCAGTTATGAACTGTCCTCTAGCTGTCCTCTATCTATCTTCTAGCTGTCCTCTAGCTATCCTCTAGCTATCCTCTAGCAGTTATGAACTATCCTCCAGCTATACTCTAGCAGTTATGAACTATCCTCTTGCTATCCTCTAGCAGTTATGAACTATCCTCTAGCTGTCCTCTAGCTGCCCTCTAGCTGTCCTCTAGCAGTTATGAACTATCCTCTAACTATCCTCTAGCAGTTATGAACTATCCTCTAGCAGTTATGAACTATCCTCTAGCTGTCCTCTAGCAGTTAACAATTATCCTATAGCTGTCCTCTAGCTGTCCTCTAGCTATTGTCAACTATCCTCTAGCTAACCTCTAGCAGTTATGAACTATCCTCTAGCTATCCTCTAGCTATCCTCTAGCTGTCCTTTAGCTGTTCTCTAGCAGTTATGATCTATCCTCTAGCTGTCCTCTAGCTATTGTCAACTATCCTCTAGCTAACTAGCAGTTATGAACTATCCTCTAGCTATCCTCTATTTATCCTCTAGCTGTCCTCTAGCTGTTCTCTAGCAGTTATGATCTATCCTCTAGCTATCCTCTAGCTGTCCTCTAGCAGTTATGAACTATCCTCTAGCTATCCTCTAGCAGTTAGAAACTATCCTCTAACTACCCTCTAGCTGTACTCTAGCTGTCCTCTAGCTATCCGTAGCTATCCTCCAACTATTCTCTAGATATCCTCTAGCAGTTAAGAAATATCCTCTAGCTATCCTCTAGCAGTTAAGAAATATCCTCTAGCTATCCTCTAGCAGTTATGAACTATCCTCTAGCTATCCTCTAGCAGTTATGAACTATCCTCTAACTGCCCTCTAGCAGTTATGAACTATCCTCTAACTATCCTCTAACTATCCCCTAACTATCCTCTAGCAGTTATGAACTATCCTCTAACTATCCTCTAACTATCCCCTAACTATCCTCTAGCAGTTATGAACTATCCTATAACTATTCTCTAACTATCCTCTAGCAGTTATGAACTATCCTCCAACTATCTTCTAACTATCATCTAACTATCTCATAACTATCCTCTAGCAGTTATGAACTATCCTCCAACTATCCTCTAACTATCATCTAACTTTCTCCTAACTATCCTCTAGCAGTTATGAACTATCCTCTAACTATCCTCTATTAGTTATGAACTATCCTCTACCTATCCTCTAGCTATCCTCTAACTATCCTCTAGCTATCCTATAACTATCCTCTAGCAGTTATGAACTATCCTCTAACTATCCTCTAGCTATCCTCTAGCTATCCTCTAGCTATCCTCTAACTATCCTCTAACTATCCTCTAACTATCCTCTAGCTATCCTCTAGCTATCCTCTAGCTATCCTCTAGCTATCCTCAAGCTATCCTCTAGCTATCCTCTAACTATCCTATAACTATCCTCTAACTATCCTCTAACTATCCTCTAGTTATACTCTAACTATCCTCTAACTATCCTCTAGCAGTTATGAACTATCCTCTGACTGTCCTCTAACTATCCTCTAGCTATCCTCTAACTATCCTCTAGTTATCCTCTAACTATCCTCTAACTATCCTCTAACTATCCTCCAACTATCCTATAACTATCCTCTAACTATCCCCTAACTATCCTCTAGTTATCCTCTAACTATCATCTAACTATCCTCTAACTATCCTCTAGCAGTTATGAACTATCCTCTGACTGTCCTCTAACTATCCTCTAGCTATCCTCTAGCTATCCTCTAGCTATCCTCTAGCAGTTATGAACTATCCTCTGACTGTCCTCTAACTATCCTCTAGCTATCCTCTAGCTATCCTCTAACTATCCTCTAGCTATCCTCTAACTATCCTCTAGCAGTTAGGAACTATCCTCTAGCTATCCTCTAACTATCCCCTAGCTATCCTATAACTATCCTCTAGCAGTTATGAACTATCCTCTGACTGTCCTCTAGCTATCCTCTAGCTATCCTCTAGCTATCCTCTAGCTATCCTCTAGCTATCCTCTAGCTATTAGGTGACAGTTGCGGTGTCCCTGTGGCAGTGACTTGTCACAGATGTCATGCATAGCAGACCCAGTAGCCATCATCAGTACCCCAGTGTTTGTGTGTCAGTGTGTGTGTGTGTGTGTGTGTGTGTGTGTGTGTTAGATGAGCCAGCTGTCACCCCACCATGGGACCTGCCTGTCATTCTCTCTATCCTTCAAACAGAGCAGAGAGAACATATCAACACCCACAGCATGGCCAATCAGAACATGGCCTAACCAAGTCACTTAGGACAAATCACGTGTCTGTCCGTCTCTCTCCAGTGTATTTATAAGTACGTCTGTTTGGAAGCAGGAATGTTGTCCTCATAAGTAATGTCTCCAGGAAGAAATTGGGATCCAAATAAAATACTAAATACCAAATAATCACCCGTCCAGCTGATGTGTTGGTAAATGAGTTCCCAGTGTAGCTCCAGTGGCAGATGGATGGAGCTATTAAATAGTAATAAGGTGATGGTCTGTCTGTCTGTCTGTCTGTCTGTCTGTCTTACTGTCTGTCTGTCTTACTGTGTCTGTCTGTCTGTACTACTCTGTCTGTCTGTCTGTCTGTCTGTCTGTCTGTCTGTCTGTCTGTCTGTCTGTCTTACTGTCTGTCTGTCTTACTGTGTCTGTCTGTCTGTACTACTCTGTCTGTCTGTCTGTCTGTCTGTCTGTCTGTCTGTCTGTCTAACTGTCTGTCTGTCTGTCTGTCTGTACTACTCTGTCTGTCTGCCTGTACTACTCTGTCTGTCTGTCTGTCTGTCTGTCTGTCTGTCTGTCTGTCTGTCTGTCTGTACTACCGTGTCTGTCTGTCTGTCTGTCTGTCTGTCTGTCTGTCTGTCTGTCTGTCTGTCTGTCTGTCTGTCTGTCTGTCTGTCTGTCTATACTACTGTGTCTGTCTGTACTACTGTGTCTGTCTGTACTACTGTGTCTGTCTGTCTGTCTGTCTTACTGTCTGTCTGTCTTACTGTGTCTGTCTGTCTGTACTACTCTGTCCGTCTGTCTGTCTGTCTGTCTGTCTGTCTGTCTGTCTGTCTGTCTGTCTGTCTGTCTGTCTGTCTGTCTGTCTGTCTGTCTGTCTGTCTGTACTACTCTGTCTGTCTGTCTGTACTACTCTGTCTGTCTGTCTGTCTGTCTGTCTGTCTGTCTGTCTGTCTGTCTGTCTGTCTGTCTGTCTGTCTGTCTGTCTGTCTGTCTGTTCTTCAGTGTGTATTAAAGTACTCCCCACTTGGAAGTCTCTCCAGATCTTAAGCAGGAAGCAGGACATGTCCTGCTCATAATTCATCGGCCTTAATAATTAACGCAACAGCCGATGTGTTGTTTCCAAGTGCACTATGTATGAGAGTGTGTGTGCACAAGTGTGTGTGTGTGTGCACGAGTGTGTGTGTGTGTGCACGAGTGTGTGTGTGTGTGCACGAGTGTGTGTGTGTGTGTTCACGAGTGTGTGTGTGTGCACGAGTGTGTGTGTGCACGAGTGTGTGTGTGCACGTGTGTGTGTGTGTGTTCACGAGTGTGTGTGTGCACGTGTGTGTGTGCACGAGTATGTGTGTGCACGTGTGTGTGTGTGTGTGTTCACGAGTGTGTGTGTGTGTGTTTGTGTGTGCACGAGTGTGTGTGTGTGTGTTCACGAGTGTGTGTGTGTTCACGAGTGTGTGTGTGTGTGTGTGTGTGTGTGTGTGTGTGTGTGTGTGTGCGTGTTCCTGTGTTCCCAGTGAAGCTCCGGAGACCAGACGGACGGAGATGGTATTAATCAGTAAGACAACCTCAGTGGAACATTCATCCCAAAGTTATTAATGAGGATATTTATATTTCTGTACTTTAACTGTCTGATGCATACACAGTGAAGCCTATTATTCTGTATTCCTCTTTGTATTTTTAAAAAGCCTAAAAAATAAAAAAATAAACTCTTCACAGTTAATTAAATTATCTCTTCATTAGTTACACCGGGTAGTCTGAAAACTGTGTGAGCTGACCAAGTCATTTGGTGTCACTCTAAAGAGGAAAGGTGGAATAAACGAGTCAGGAGTAGGTTTTCTTGATTGAACACAGGATTTCTGTCGATACAAAACACTCCAACACTGTTTTTATTCATCACCATTACAAAACATAAAAGGTGCTTCTTCTCCCTACTTCCAATAGCGCTTTAGCCTGCGATGAATGAGTCGCCAATCGATGAATGAGTCGCCAATCGACAGCCCTGTATTTGGTTATTATCATTATTAGCAGCTCGTCTATGTCTATTTTTAATTAACATCGAGGATTATTTCACTTTCTCTGGTCACAGGAACAACATGAACTGTGAAAGACGGTGTCCCCTCTCTCTGGTCGGTCTCACCGGAGGAAAGGAAGGAGAGAGCAGGGACCTTGAGAGACAGACCCTGTGCTGCTCTCTCCACCTCCTTCCGCTGAGATTAATGCCGTGTTCAAAACAACTGTGAACTCTGAAATGTCAAACTTCTGACTTCAGTGAGTTGAAGACAGCTGGGAACTCTAGAAGTAAAAAAAATAATAATAAATGAGATTGGTCTGGAATTATATATATTTTTAACATAATCCAACTAAATCGGATACTCTGACATCTTTCTAGAGTTCAGACGTTCCACCAACTTGAACATTACTAATGTCATGATTTGACCTGCTTTCCCCCTCCCGAATTCCCAGTTGTATTGAAAGCATCTACACCTGTATCTACACCTGTATCTACACCTGCATCTACACCTGTATCTACACCTAAATCTACACCTGTATCTACACCTGTATCTACACCTGCATCTACACCTGCATCTACACCTGTAACTAAACCTGCATCTACACCTGCATCTACACCTGTATCTACACCTGCATCTACACCTGCATCTACACCTGCATATTCACCTGCATCTACACCTGTATCTACACCTGCATCTACACCTGCATCTACACCTGTATCTTCACCTGCATCTACACCTGCATCTACACCTGCATATTTACCTGTATCTACACCTGCATCTACACCTGTATCTACACCTGCATATTCACCTGTATCTACACCTGCATCTACACCTGTATCTTCACCTGCATCTACACCTGCATCTACACCTGCATATTTACCTGCATCTACACCTGCATCTACACCTGTATCTACACCTGCATCTACACCTGCATCTACACCTGCATCTACACCTGTATCTACACCTGCATCTACACCTGCATCTAAACCTGCATCTACACCTGTATCTACACCTGCATCTACACCTGTATCTACACCTGCATCTACACCTGTATCTACACCTGCATCTACACCTGTATCTACACCTGCATCTACACCTGTATCTACACCTGCATCTACACCTGTATCTACACCTGTATCTACACCTGCATCTACACCTGCATCTACACCTGTATCTACACCTGCATATTCACCTGCATTTACACCTGTATCTACACCTGCATCTACACCTGTATCTACACCTGTATCTACACCTGCATCTACACCTGCATCTACACCTGTATCTACACCTGCATCTACACCTGTATCTACACCTGCATCTACACCTGTATCTACACATGTATCTACACCTGCATCTACACCTGCATATTCACCTGTATCTACACCTGCATCTACACCTGTATCTTCACCTGCATCTACACCTTTATCTACACCTGTATCTACACCTGCATCTACACCTGCATCTACACCTGTATCTACACCTGCATATTCACCTGCATCTACACCTGCATCTACACCTGTATCTACACCTGCATCTACATCTGCATCTACACCTGCATCTACACCTGTATCTACACCTGTATCTACACCTGCATCTACACCTGCATCTACACCTGTATCTTCACCTGCATCTACACCTGCATCTACACCTGTATCTACACCTGCATCTACACCTGCATCTACACCTGTATCTACACCTGCATCTACATCTGTATCTACACCTGCATCTACATCTGTATCTACACCTGCATCTACACCTGTATCTTCACCTGCATCTACACCTGCATCTACACCTGCATATTCACCTGCATCTACACCTGCATCTACACCTGTATCTACACCTGCATCTACACCTGCATCTACACCTGCATCTACACCTGTATCTACACCTGCATCTACACCTGCATCTAAACCTGCATATACACCTGTATCTACACCTGCATCTACACCTGTATCTACACCTGCATCTACACCTGTATCTACACCTGCATCTACACCTGTATCTACACCTGCATCTACACCTGTATCTACACCTGCATCTACACCTATATCTACACCTGCATCTACACCTGTATCTACACCTGTATCTACACCTGCATCTACACCTGCATCTAAAACCTGTATCTACACCTGTATCTACACCTGCATCTACACCTGTATCTACACCTGCATCTACACCTGTATCTACACCTGCATCTACACCTATATCTACACCTGCATCTACACCTGTATCTACACCTGTATCTACACCTGCATCTACACCTGCATCTACACCTGCATCTACACCTGCATCTACACCTGCATCTACACCTGCATCTACACCTGCATCTAAACCTGCATCTACACCTGTATCTACACCTGCATCTACACCTGTATCTACACCTGCATCTACACCTGTATCTACACCTGCATCTACACCTGTATCTACACCTGCATCTACACCTGCATCTACACCTGTATCTACACCTGTATCTACACCTGCATCTACACCTGCATCTACACCTGTATCTAAACCTGCATCTACACCTGTATCTACACCTGCATCTACACCTGCATCTACACCTGTATCTACACCTGCATCTACACCTGTATCTACACCTGTATCTACACCTGCATCTACACCTGTATCTACACCTGCATATACACCTGTATCTACACCTGTATCTACACCTGCATCTACATCTGCATCTACACCTGCATCTACACCTGTATCTACACCTGCATCTACACCTGTTGTGACATGTATTGTGTAATTGTATGGCGGGTTATGACACATTCATAAGAGTGTAAAAACCCAAAAAAATTTCACATTTTCTTTTTCTCTGCCAAGAAGTTTCCTTTCGTTTGAAAGATTATTTCTTAAGTCTTTCGTTGTTGTTGTTGTTGTAATTAATTCTTTACATTTTTTTTTCTTCATCGTATTTTTAATATATTGTAGAAAATACACTTTATGACATCATAATGCCAGATCGTCCAATCACGTACAGGCCCTTATGTCAGTCATCAGTCACAAAGAAGGTGTCTGGTCCTGCTCCTGAAATCTGCTCCTGCATTCATCCTAGTCATCAGTCACAACGAAGGTGTCTGGTCCTGCTCCTAAAATCTGCTCCTGCATTCATCCTAGTCATCAGTCACAAAGAAGGTGTCTGGTCCTGCTCCTGAAATCTGCTCCTGCATTCATCCCAGTCATCAGTCACAACGAAGGTATCTGGTCCTGCTCCTGAAATCTGCTCCTGCATTCATCCTAGTCATCAGTCACAACGAAGGTGTCTGGACCTGCTCCTGAAATCTGCTCCTGCATTCATCCTAGTCATCAGTCACAAAGAAGGTGTCTGGTCCTGCTCCTGAAATCTGCTCCTGCATTCATCCTAGTCATCAGTCACAACGAAGGTGTCTGGTCCTGCTCCTGAAATCTGCTCCTGCATTCATCCTAGTCATCAGTCACAAAGAAGGTGTCTGGTCCTGCTCCTGAAATCTGCTCCTGCATTCATCCTAGTCATCAGTCACAAAGAAGGTGTCTGGTCCTGCTCCTGAAATCTGCTCCTGCATTCATCCTAGTCATCAGTCACAACGAAGGTGTCTGGTCCTGCTCCTGAAATCTGCTCCTGCATTCATCCTAGTCATCAGTCACAACGAAGGTGTCTGGTCCTGCTCCTGAAATCTGCTCCTGCATTCATCCTAGTCATCAGTCACAAAGAAGGTGTCTGGTCCTGCTCCTGAAATCTGCTCCTGCATTCATCCCAGTCATCAGTCACAAAGAAGGTGTCTGGTCCTGCTCCTGAAATCTGCTCCTGCATTCATCCTAGTCATCAGTCACAACGAAGGTGTCTGGTCCTGCTCCTGAAATCTGCTCCTGCATTCATCCTAGTCATCAGTCACAACGAAGGTGTCTGGTCCTGCTCCTGAAATCTGCTCCTGCATTCATCCCAGTCATCAGAAACAGAGTATTGGGTTGCATATCTTTACATCAATGCATTTACAAAGATAATTGAACTTGGTAAATATGACATAAGGCTACTGTTGACACGTAGGTTACGGTGTAAAGGAATGTTTTGCCTCGTGTGGGTTTGACACTCTTATGTAGGTGTTATAACCAGCCATGAAAGAACTCAATATTCGTCTCGACAGGTCGAAATATGCTGCACGTGTCCTCCCACCTCATCGAACATCACAGCAGACGACTCAGAGCTGTTATCAAAAGGATGCTGCATTGAATTCAGGGGTTTCAATAAATGGGAATAAAATAACGATTTCTTCATGGCGATTTTGTTTCTTTGAAAGAATTTGAAATAAATTAAATGTTGTGTACGATCAAGATGATAAACAACAACGCCATTTTTTTTTTTTCACAGCCTTTTTTTTTTTTAACACACAATGCAAATAGTCCGGCTAGCCATTTGATTACCTGTTCAGGAGTCTTGGGGTTAAAAATGGTTGAGAAGCTTTTTTGTCCTAGACTTGGCACTCCGGTACCACTTGCCATGCGGAGGTAGAGAGAACAGTCTTTGACTGGGGTGACTGGGATCTTTGACAATTTTTAGGGCCTTCCTCTGACACCGCCTGGTATAGAGGTCCTGGATGGCAGGAAGTTTGGCCCTGGTGATGTACTGGGCCGTATGCACTACACTCTGTAGTGCCTTGCGGTCGGAGGTCGAGCAGTTGCCGTACCAGGCAGTGATGCAACCAGTCAGGATGCTCTCGATGGTACAGCTGTAGAACCTTTTGAGGATCTCAGGACCCATGCCAAATCTTTTCAGTCTCCTGAGGGGGAATTGGTTTATCATATATCCTGATGCCTAGTCCCCTTACCCCTATAAATAAATCAAATACAATTTCATTGGTCACAGACACGTGTTTAGTAGATGTTATTGTGGCTGTAGTGAAATGCTTGTATATAACTATCTGTTTTATATAGACATCCATATCTACCTACATCACTCCAGTATCCCTGTCACATTACCCCTATACATATCTACCTCCATCACTCCAGTATCCCTGTCTCCTTCCCCCTATACATATCTACCTCCATCACTCCAGTATCCCTGTCACATTACCCCTATACATATCTACCTCCATCACTCCAGTATCCCTGTCACATTACCCCTATACACATCTACCTCCATCACTCCAGTATCCCTGTCACATTACCCCTATACATATCTACCTCCATCACTCCAGTATCCCTGTCACATTTCCCCTATACACATCTACCTCCATCACTCCAGTATCCCTGCACATTGTTAATATGATATTAATATGGAACTGACCCTGTATATAGTCACCTCACCCCTATACATATCTACCTCCATCACTCCAGTATCCCTGTCTCCTTCCCCCTATACACATCTACCTCCATCACTCCAGTATCCCTGTACATTGTTAATATGGAACTGACCCTGTATATAGTCACCTCACCCCTATTCATATCTACCTCCATCACTCCAGTATCCCTGTACATTGTTAATATGGAACTGACCCTGTATATAGTCACCTCACCCCTATACATATCTACCTCCATCACTCCAGTATCCCTGTCTCCTTCCCCCTATACATATCTACCTCCATCACTCCAGTATCCCTGTCTCCTCACCCCTATACATATCTACCTCCATCACTCCAGTATCCCTGCACATTGTTAATATGATATTAATATGGAACTGACCCTGTATATAGTCACCTCACCCCTATACATATCTACCTCCATCACTCCAGTATCCCTGTCTCCTTCCCCCTATACACATCTACCTCCATCACTCCAGTATCCCTGTACATTGTTAATATGGAACTGACCCTGTATATAGTCACCTCACCCCTATTCATATCTACCTCCATCACTCCAGTATCCCTGTACATTGTTAATATGGAACTGACCCTGTATATAGTCACCTCACCCCTATACATATCTACCTCCATCACTCCAGTATCCCTGTCTCCTTCCCCCTATACATATCTACCTCCATCACTCCAGTATCCCTGTCTCCTCACCCCTATACATATCTACCTCCATCACTCCAGTATCCCTGTACATTGTTAATATGGTACTGACCCTGTATATAGATTCTTCTTATTTCTTGGTTGTTTTTGTTCTACCTTGTTATTTTTGTATGGATGTGATATTGATTACTGCGTTGTTGGGGTTAGAGCTGGGAAGAAAGTGCATTTCACTGGACTTGTGCACATGACATTCAAACTTGAAACTTGAAGGGACCACGGGGAATGAATCTCCCCCCTCTAAGCCTCTAATGTTGGGGAGGATTTCTCAGGCGAGCCCCTGGATGAGGTTCTACTGGGGCTTCCTGATTAGGCCGCACAGAAGGCTGCTTCTATCCATCCAGATATGTTGTGTGTGTGTGTGTGTGTGTGTGGTCCTCTCTATGCTATTAAAGCTGACTTGGTAAGGAATGTCTCTACTGTACCATTCTCTTTGTACTGCCTCTCTCTCTCCCCCTCTCCTTCTCCAGTCTCCCCCCCCCCCCCCGTCCTCCCATCCTCCCGTCCTCCCACTCTGCCAACGCTGCTGCATGCATCCTCTCTGAAATGGAAATGCCGTCCCATTAAAACCCTTCAACCTGCAGCCGAGCCACACAGAACCACACAGCACTTATGGTAATATCATACATAGAAGGAAGTAATATCACACTAGTGGGAAAAAAGAGTTCTTAGAAAGATGCAAAAAGCAGATCAAAAATATATGGGTTCTGGTCTGGAGGGAGGAGGGGAGAGGAGAGGAGAGGAGAGGAGAGGAGAGGAGAGGAGAGGAGAGGAGAGGAGAGGGGAGGATAGGAGAGGAGAGGGGAGGATAGGAGGGGAGAGGAGAGGAGAGGCGGGGGGAAAGGAGAGGAGAGGAGAGGAGAGGAGAGGTGGGGGGAGAGGAGAGGAGAGGAGAGGAGAGGAGAGGAGAGGAGAGGAGAGGAGAGGAGAGGAGAGGGAGAAGAGGAGAGGAGAGGAGAGGAGAGGAGAGGAGAGGGAGAGGAGAGGAGAGGAGAGGATAGGAGAGGGGAGGATAGGAGGGGAGAGGAGAGGAGAGGCGGGGGGAAAGGAGAGGAGAGGAGAGGAGAGGAGAGGTGGGGGGAGAGGAGAGGAGAGGAGAGGAGAGGAGAGGAGAGGAGAGGAGAGGGAGAAGAGGAGAGGAGAGGAGAGGAGAGGAGAGGAGAGGAGAGGAGAGGAGGGGAGAGGAGAGGAGAGGAGAGGAGAGGGGATGATAGGAGGGGAGAGGAGAGGAGAGGAGAGGAGAGGAGGGGAGAGGAGAGGAGAGGAGAGGAGAGGAGAGGCGGGGGGAAAGGAGAGGAGAGGAGAGGAGAGGAGAGGTGGGGGGAGAGGAGAGGAGAGGAGAGGAGAGGAGAGGAGAGGAGAGGAGAGGAGAGGCAGAAGAGGAGAGGAGAGGAGAGGAGAGGAGAGGAGAGGAGAGGCGGGGGGAAAGGAGAGGAGAGGAGAGGAGAGGAGAGGAGAGGAGAGGAGAGGTGGGGGGAGAGGAGAGGAGTGGAGAGGAGAGGAGAGGGAGAAGAGAAGAGGAGAGGAGAGGAGAGGAGAGGAGAGGAGAGGAGAGGAGAGGAGAGGAGAGGAGAGGAGAGGGGGGGAGAGAGAGAGAGAAGACAGTTGAAGTCTGAAGTTTATATGCACTTAGGTTGGAGTGATTAAAACTAATTTTTTCAACCACTCCACACATTTCTTGTTAACAAACAATAGTTTTGGCAAGTTGGTTAGGACATCTACTTTGTGCATGAAACAAGTAATTTTACCAACATTTGTTTACAGACAGATTATTTCACTTATAATTCACTGTATCACAATTCCAGTGGGTCAGAAGTTTACAAACACTAAGTTGACTGCCTTTAAACAGCTTGGAAAATTCCAGAAAATTATGTGGATGTATTTCAAGGCCTACCTTCAAACTCAGTGCCTCTTTGCTTGGCATCATGGGAAAATCTAAAGAAAACAGCTAAAACTTCAGAAAAAAATGGTATACCTCCACAATTCTGGTTCATCATTGGGAGCAATTTCCAAACGCCTGAAGGTACCACGTTCATCTGTAAAAACAATAGTACTCAAGTATAAACACCACGGGAACACGCAGCCGTCATACTGCTCAGGAAGGAGACGCGTTTTGTCTCCTAGAGATGAACATAATTTTGTCCTAAAAGTGCAAATCAATCCCAGACAAACAGCAAAAGACCTTGTGAAGATGCTGGAAGAAACAGGTACAAAAGTATCTATATCCACAGTACAACTTGTCCTACATCGACATAACCTGAAAGGCAAGAAAGAAGCCACTGCTCCAAAACAGACTACGGTTTGCAACTGCACTTGGGGACAAAGATCGTACTTTTTGGAGAAATGTCCTCTGATCTGATGAAACAAAAAATAGAAATGTTTGGCCATAATGACCATCATTATGTTTGGAGGAAAAAGGGAGAGGCTTGCAAGCCGAAGACACCATCCCAATCGTGAAGCACGGGGGTGGCAGCATCATGTTGTTGGGGTACCTTGCTACAGGAGGGACGGGTGCACTTCACATAATAGATGGCATCATGAGGAAGGGAAATTATAAAGTTATGTTGAAGCAACATCTCAAGACATCAGTCAGGAAGTTAAAGCTTGGTCGCAAATGGTTCTTTGAAATGGAGAATGACCCCAAGCATACTTCCAAAGTTGTGGCAAAATGGCTTAAGGACAACAAAGTCAAGGTATTGGAGTGGCCATCACAAAGCCCTGATCTCAATTCCGTAGAAAATGTGTGGACAGAACTGAAAAGTATGTGCGAACAAGGAGGCCCTCAAACCTGACTCTATTACACCAGCTCTGTCAGGAGGAATGGGCCAATATTCACTCAACTTATTGTGGGAAGCTTGTGGAAGGCTACTCAAAAAGTTTGACCCAAGTTAAACAATTTAAAGGCAATGCTACCAAATTCTAATTGAGTTTATGTAAACTTCTGACCCACTGGGAATGTGATGAAATAAATAAAAGCTGAAATAAATCATTCTCTCTACTATTATTTTGACATTTCACATTCTTAAAAATAAAGTGGTGATCATAAATGACCTAAGACAGGGGAATTTGTACTAGGATTAAATGTCAGGGAATGTGAAAAACTGAGTTTAAATGTACTTGGCTAAGGTGTATGTAAACTTCAGACAACAGTAGATAAAGTGTGAAAGAGAGAAAGAAACAACAGAAAAGTCTGTTGTTAGATAAAAAAGGAATATTCTAGCTGAATATTTAGTCATTGAACACAACTGATATCAGCATTAAACAGTCCTAAATAGACATCCATGACAGATTTACTATCGCTTTAGTATTTTCCGTCACATTAGTGGGCAAGTGGAGGAAAGGATAGTATTTTTGGTGTCTCCCTCAAGCCTTAAAATATCACACAGTCAGCTGGGGGTATTTGGCTTAGCCTTGACAATTAAAATCTAACGAGCCTTGCTTCGGTGTACAAGTGGTGCGTAAAAAAAACTCTGCGTGAAAATGAGAGAGGGGTCACCTTGCTAATGTGTTGATGTGCATCGAGGCAGGTTGGGGCTCAGCCCCCGTGCCTCCGCTGAGTGTGATGGTAATGATATACGGTAATCAAGCTGGCTCCCGAGAGGGTCTTCGTTGCTTCCATGCTCCTTCTCACTGCACTTAATGAGCAGAGCAGAGGGAAATCAAGTGTCCTTTTGATCCATAGGGGTGAATATGGAACATGTAGCAGATTAAAAACACACCGTAGCACCTGCTAGGGAGGGATGGAAGGATGGAGGGATGGAAGGATGGAGGGATGGAAGGATGGAGGGATGGAGGGATGGAGAGATGGAGGGATGGAGAGATGGAGAGATGGAGGGATGGAGGGATGGAAGGATGGAGAGATGGAGGAATGGAGGGATGGAGAGATGGAGTGATGGAGGAATGGAGGGATGGAGGGATAGAGTGATGGAGAGATGGAGTGATGGAGGGATAGAGTGATGGAGAGATGGAGTGATGGAGGGATGGAGAGATGGAGTGATGGAGCGATGGAGGAATGGAGGGATGGAGAGATGGAGGGATGGAGCGTCGCTGCAGATTGCTGCCGTACAGTATTAGAGATCTGTCTGATATTCTGACATCTTGTAATTGATCGTCACTGAGTCTATCTTCATCAGGCTGGGGTTGCTATAGGGACGTGGGAGCACTGTTCAGAACAACTGCTGTCTTAATCTGCATACATTAACATGGGACAAGATAAATCGTTTTCTGGGATTTCCATGTTACGTAGGACAGGGCTGTGCTGTTCTTCTGCCACTGTGAACCTTACAGTACATTTCAGTAGGTCTGTGCTGCCTGCCTGTCCTCATATGGCACAGGAGGGCATGGAATCAGAGTTTCCACAGCTCAAGAAAGGAGTCCCACAAGGGTCCATGTTAAGGCCGGTCCTTTTCACACTGTATGTTAATTAATGATGTTGGTGAACATGTTAACTCTGCAAAACTCCACCTGTACGCTGACGAACAAAATGGTCTACTCCTTCTACTCTTCCTCTGGAAACTGTGCTGAATGCCATTCAGAAATAATTCCTCTGTCTGAAACTGTGCTGAATGCCATTCAGAAATAATTCCTCTGTCTGAAACTGTGCTGAATGCCATTCAGAAATAATTACTCTACCTGAAATCGTGCTGAATGCCAGAAAGACTAGCCAACTGATCTGAAGAGCATCTTCTTATAAGTACCTAGGCATGTATTTATATGTATATATATATATATATACATATAAAATCGTATATATATATATATATATATATATATATACATACATATATTATAAGTACCTAGGCATGTATTTATATGTATATATATATATTCTAAGTACCTAGGTAGTATTTATATGTATATATATATATATATTATAAGTACCTAGGCATGTATTTATATGTATATATATATATATTATAAGTACCTAGGTAGTATTTATATTCATATATATATATTATAAGTACCTAGGTCGTATTTAGATGAACAGCTGCATTTTAAGCAGCACCTTGAAAATATTGTGTTTTTATATTAGAAACAAATAAAAAAAAATTACGTCAATTAGGACGGATCTTGTGCAAAGGAACCAGGGTTTATCTGTGATGGATTATGCTAACATTATTTACAAGCAAGCCTTTGCCACTACCCTTAATGTGCTGGATGCGGTGTATCACAGAGGGCTTAGGGTCATAATTAATGGAAGACCACTGTGAACTATACAGCATGGTGAAGGGGCTCTCGCTTCCTACCAGAAGTCACTGTATTTGTCTACAAGGCAGTGATTTGACTCCTCATTCCTCACCTTAACATCGTCACAATCCTGCAGCCTCTCAGTGATCACATTCTCGGTTCCAAAGGAGGAAAGGACTGAAATGGGGAAGCGATCCTTCACCTACAGTGCTCCTTGGTCTGGGAATAAATTACAAAACACTATTAAAACTGGAGGTGAAGGTGTCACTGAGTAATTTACCATTGTAATTGTTTTTAATGTGCTGTATTGTAATGCATTGTAATGTATCGTATTGTAATGTAACATATTGTAATATATTGTATTGTATTGTAATGTAACATATTGTAATATATTGTATTGTATTGTAATGTAATATATTGTACTGTATTGTAATATATTGTAATGTATTGTAATGTAACATATTGTAATATATTGTATTGTATTGTATTGTAATATATTGTACTGTATTGTAATGTAACATATTGTAATATATTGTATTGTATTGTAATGTAACATATTTTAATATATTGTACTGTATTGTAATGTAACGTATTGTAATATATTGTATTGTATTGTAATGTAACATATTGTAATATATTGTATTGTATTGTATTGTATTGTATTGTATTGTAATGTAACATATTTTAATATATTGTATTGTATTGTAATGTAACATATTGTAATATATTGTATTGTATTGTAATGTAACATATTTTAATATATTGTATTGTATTGTAATGTAACATATTTTAATATATTGTATTGTTTTGTAATGTAACATATTGTAATATATTGTATTGTATTGTAATGTAACGTATTGTAATATATTGTATTGTATTGTAATGTAATATATTGTATTGTAATGTAACATATTGTAATATATTGTATTGTATTGTTTTGTAATGTATTGTAATATATTGTATTGTATTGTAACATATTGTAATATGTTGTATTGTATTGTATTGTAATATATTGTATTGTATTGTAACATATTGTAATATATTGTATTGTATTGTTTTGTAATGTATTGTAATATATTGTATTGTATTGTAATATAATATATTGTATTGTATTGTATTGTAATATATTGTATTGTATTGTAATATAATATATTGTATTGTATTGTTTTGTAATGTATTGTAATATATTGTATTGTATTGTAATATAATATATTGTATTGTATTGTAATGTAATATATTGTATTGTATTGTATTGTAATATATTGTATTGTAATATATTGTATTGTATTGTAATGTAATATATTGTATTGTATTGTATTGTAATATATTGTATTGTAATATATTGTATTGTATTGTAATGTAATATATTGTATTGTATTGTATTGTAATATATTGTATTGTATTGTAATTTTCTTGGTTAAATGAAGGTGAAATAAATAATAATAATAAAAACATATAACTATAACCCTTTATATTCAAACCCAGAAGCCACTGCTTTTTAAAATGTATCCTTCCCAATGATTCCAGGGACTGATTTAGACCTGGGACACCAGGTGGGTGATTCCCCTCTAATCAGGGACTGATTTAGACCTGGGACACCAGGTGGGTGATTCCCCTCTAATCAGGGACTGATATAGACCTGAGACACCAGGTGGGTGATTCCCCTCTAATCAGGGACTGATTTAGACCTGGGACACCAGGTGGGTGATTCCCCTCTAATCAGGGACTGATATAGACCTGAGACACCAGGTGGGTGATTCCCCTCTAATCAGGGACTGATATAGACCTGGGACACCAGGTGGGTGATTCCCCTCTAATCAGGGACTGATTTAGACCTGAGACACCAGGTGGGTGAATCACCTCTAATCAGGGACTGATATAGACCTGGGACACCAGGTGGGTGATTCCCCTCTAATCAGGGACTGATTTAGACCTGAGACACCAGGTGGGTGAATCACCTCTAATCAGGGACTGATATAGACCTGGGACACCAGGTGGGTGAACCTCCTCTAATCAGGGACTGATATAGACCTGAGACACCAGGTGGGTGAACCTCCTCTAATCAGGGACTGATATAGACCTGGGACACCAGGTGGGTGAACCTCCTCTAATCAGGGACTGATATAGACCTGGGACACCAGGTGGGTGAACCTCCTCTAATCAGGGACTGATTTAGACCTGAGACACCAGGTGGGTGAACCTCCTCTAATCAGGGTCTGATTTAGACCTGGGACACCAGGTGGGTGATTCCCCTCTTATCAGGGACTGATTTAGACCTGGGACACCAGGTGGGTGATTCCAGGTGGGTGATTCCCCTCTTATCAGGGACTGATTTAGACCTGGGACACCAGGTGGGTGATTCCCCTCTAATCAGGGACTGATTTAGACCTGGGACACCAGGTGGGTGATTCCCCTCTAATCAGGGACTGATATAGACCTGAGACACCAGGTGGGTGATTCCCCTCTAATCAGGGACTGATATAGACCTGGGACACCAGGTGGGTGATTCCCCTCTAATCAGGGACTGATTTAGACCTGAGACACCAGGTGGGTGAATCACCTCTAATCAGGGACTGATATAGACCTGGGACACCAGGTGGGTGAACCTCCTCTAATCAGGGACTGATATAGACCTGAGACACCAGGTGGGTGAACCTCCTCTAATCAGGGTCTGATTTAGACCTGGGACACCAGGTGGGTGATTCCCCTCTTATCAGGGACTGATTTAGACCTGGGACACCAGGTGGGTGATTCCAGGTGGGTGATTCCCCTCTTATCAGGGACTGATTTAGACCTGGGACACCAGGTGGGTGATTCCCCTCTAATCAGGGACTGAGTTAGACCTGGGACACCAGGTGGGTGAACCTCCTCTAATCAGGGACTGATTTAGACCTGGGACACCAGGTGGGTGATTCCCCTCTAATCAGGGACTGATTTAGACCTGGGACACCAGGTGGGTGATTCCCCTCTAATCAGGGACTGATTTAGACCTGGGACACCAGGTGGGTGAACCTCCTCTAATCAGGGACTGATTTAGACCTGGGACACCAGGTGGGTGATTCCCCTCTAATCAGGGACTGATTTAGACCTGGGACACCAGGTGGGTGATTCCCCTCTAATCAGGGACTGATTTAGACCTGAGACACCAGGTGGGTGATTCCCCTCTTATCAGGGACTGATTTAGACCTGGGACACCAGGTGGGTGATTCCCCTCTAATCAGGGACTGATTTAGACCTGGGACACCAGGTGGGTGATTCCCCTCTAATCAGGGACTGATTTAGACCTGGGACACCAGGTGGGTGATTCCCCTCTAATCAGGGACTGATTTAGACCTGGGACACCAGGTGGGTGATTCCCCTCTAATCAGGGACTGATTTAGACCTGGGACACCAGGTGGGTGATTCCCCTCTAATCAGGGACTGATTTAGACCTGGGACACCAGGTGGGTGATTCCCCTCTTATCAGGGACTGATTTAGACCTGAGACACCAGGTGGGTGATTCCCCTCTTATCAGGGACTGATTTAGACCTGAGACACCAGGTGGGTGATTCCCCTCTTATCAGGGACTGATTTAGACCTGGGACACCAGGTGGGTGATTCCCCTCTAATCAGGGACTGATTTAGACCTGAGACACCAGGTGGGTGATTCCCCTCTAATCAGGGACTGATTTAGACCTGGGACACCAGGTGGGTGATTCCCCTCTAATCAGGGACTGATTTAGACCTGGGACACCAGGTGGGTGATTCCCCTCTAATCAGGGACTGATTTAGACCTGGGACACCAGGTGGGTGATTCCCCTCTAATCAGGGACTGATTTAGACCTGGGACACCAGGTGGGTGATTCCCCTCTAATCAGGGACTGATATAGACCTGGGACACCAGGTGGGTGATTCCCCTCTAATCAGGGACTGATTTAGACCTGGGACACCAGGTGGGTGATTCCCCTCTAATCAGGGACTGATTTAGACCTGGGACACCAGGTGGGTGATTCCCCTCTAATCAGGGACTGATTTAGACCTGGGACACCAGGTGGGTGATTCCCCTCTAATCAGGGACTGATTTAGACCTGGGACACCAGGTGGGTGATTCCCCTCTAATCAGGGACTGATTTAGACCTGGGACACCAGGTGGGTGATTCCCCTCTTATCAGGGACTGATTTAGACCTGAGACACCAGGTGGGTGAATCACCTCTAATCAGGGACTGATTTAGACCTGGGACACCAGGTGGGTGAATCACCTCTTATCAGGGACTGATTTAGACCTGGGACACCAGGTGGGTGAATCACCTCTAATCAGGGACTGATTTAGACCTGGGACACCAGGTGGGTGAATCACCTCTAATCAGGGACTGATTTAGACCTGGGACACCAGGTGGGTGAATCACCTCTAATCAGGGACTGATTTAGACCTGGGACACCAGGTGGGTGATTCCCCTCTTATCAGGGACTGATTTAGACCTGGGACACCAGGTGGGTGATTCCCCTCTTATCAGGGACTGATTTAGACCTGAGACACCAGGTGGGTGATTCCCCTCTTATCAGGGACTGATTTAGACCTGAGACACCAGGTGGGTGATTCCCCTCTTATCAGGGACTGATTTAGACCTGGGACACCAGGTGGGTGATTCCCCTCTTATCAGGGACTGATTTAGACCTGAGACACCAGGTGGGTGATTCCCCTCTAATCAGGGACTGATTTAGACCTGAGACACCAGGTGGGTGATTCCCCTCTAATCAGGGACTGATTTAGACCTGGGACACCAGGTGGGTGATTCCCCTCTAATCAGGGACTGATTTAGACCTGGGACACCAGGTGGGTGATTCCCCTCTAATCAGGGACTGATTTAGACCTGGGACACCAGGTGGGTGATTCCCCTCTTATCAGGGACTGATTTAGACCTGGGACACCAGGTGGGTGATTCCCCTCTTATCAGGGACTGATTTAGACCTGAGACACCAGGTGGGTGATTCCCCTCTTATCAGGGACTGATTTAGACCTGAGACACCAAGTGGGTGAATCACCTCTAATCAGGGACTGATTTAGACCTGAGACACCAGGTGGGTGATTCCCCTCTAATCAGGGACTGATTTAGACCTGAGACACCAGGTGGGTGATTCCCCTCTTATCAGGGACTGATTTAGACCTGAGACACCAGGTGGGTGATTCCCCTCTTATCAGGGACTGATTTAGACCTGAGACACCAGGTGGGTGATTCCCCTCTTATCAGGGACTGATTTAGACCTGAGACACCAGGTGGGTGATTCCCCTCTTATCAGGGACTGATTTAGACCTGAGACACCAGGTGGGTGATTCCCCCTCTAATCAGGGACTGATTTAGACCTGAGACACCAGGTGGGTGATTCCCCTCTTATCAGGGACTGATTTAGACCTGAGACACCAGGTGGGTGATTCCCCCTCTAATCAGGGACTGATTTAGACCTGAGACACCAGGTGGGTGATTCCCCTCTAATCAGGGACTGATTTAGACCTGAGACACCAGGTGGGTGATTCCCCTCTTATCAGGGACTGATTTAGACCTGAGACACCAGGTGGGTGATTCCCCTCTTATCAGGGACTGATTTAGACCTGAGACACCAGGTGGGTGATTCCCCTCTAATCAGGGACTGATTTAGACCTGGGACACCAGGTGGGTGATTCCCCTCTTATCAGGGACTGATTTAGACCTGAGACACCAGGTGGGTGATTCCCCTCTTATCAGGGACTGATTTAGACCTGAGACACCAGGTGGGTGATTCCCCTCTTATCAGGGACTGATTTAGACCTGAGACACCAGGTGGGTGAATCACCTCTTATCAGGGACTGATTTAGACCTGAGACACCAGGTGGGTGATTCCCCTCTAATCAGGGACTGATTTAGACCTGAGACACCAGGTGGGTGAATCACCTCTAATCAGGGACTGATTTAGACCTGAGACACCAGGTGGGTGATTCCCCTCTTATCAGGGACTGATTTAGACCTGAGACACCAGGTGGGTGATTCCCCTCTTATCAGGGACTGATTTAGACCTGAGACACCAGGTGGGTGATTCCCCTCTTATCAGGGACTGATTTAGACCTGAGACACCAGGTGGGTGATTCCCCTCTTATCAGGGACTGATTTAGACCTGAGACACCAGGTGGGTGATTCCCCTCTTATCAGGGACTGATTTAGACCTGAGACACCAGGTGGGTGATTCCCCTCTTATCAGGGACTGATTTAGACCTGAGACACCAGGTGGGTGATTCCCCCTCTAATCAGGGACTGATTTAGACCTGAGACACCAGGTGGGTGATTCCCCTCTAATCAGGGACTGATTTAGACCTGAGACACCAGGTGGGTGATTCCCCTCTTATCAGGGACTGATTTAGACCTGAGACACCAGGTGGGTGATTCCCCTCTTATCAGGGACTGATTTAGACCTGAGACACCAGGTGGGTGATTCCCCTCTTATCAGGGACTGATTTAGACCTGAGACACCAGGTGGGTGATTCCCCTCTTATCAGGGACTGATTTAGACCTGAGACACCAGGTGGGTGATTCCCCTCTTATCAGGGACTGATTTAGACCTGAGACACCAGGTGGGTGATTCCCCTCTAATCAGGGACTGATTTAGACCTGGGACACCAGGTGGGTGATTCCCCTCTTATCAGGGACTGATTTAGACCTGAGACACCAGGTGGGTGATTCCCCTCTAATCAGGGACTGATTTAGACCTGGGACACCAGGTGGGTGATTCCCCTCTTATCAGGGACTGATTTAGACCTGAGACACCAGGTGGGTGATTCCCCTCTTATCAGGGACTGATTTAGACCTGAGACACCAGGTGGGTGATTCCCCTCTTATCAGGGACTGATTTAGACCTGAGACACCAGGTGGGTGAATCACCTCTTATCAGGGACTGATTTAGACCTGAGACACCAGGTGGGTGATTCCCCTCTAATCAGGGACTGATTTAGACCTGAGACACCAGGTGGGTGAATCACCTCTAATCAGGGACTGATTTAGACCTGAGACACCAGGTGGGTGATTCCCCTCTTATCAGGGACTGATTTAGACCTGAGACACCAGGTGGGTGATTCCCCTCTTATCAGGGACTGATTTAGACCTGAGACACCAGGTGGGTGATTCCCCTCTTATCAGGGACTGATTTAGACCTGAGACACCAGGTGGGTGATTCCCCTCTTATCAGGGACTGATTTAGACCTGAGACACCAGGTGGGTGATTCCCCCTCTAATCAGGGACTGATTTAGACCTGGGACACCAGGTGGGTGAATCACCTCTAATCAGGGACTGATTTAGACCTGAGACACCAGGTGGGTGATTCCCCTCTTATCAGGGACTGATTTAGACCTGAGACACCAGGTGGGTGAATCACCTCTAATCAGGGACTGATTTAGACCTGAGACACCAGGTGGGTGATTCCCCTCTTATCAGGGACTGATTTAGACCTGAGACACCAGGTGGGTGATTCCCCTCTTATCAGGGACTGATTTAGACCTGAGACACCAGGTGGGTGATTCCCCTCTTATCAGGGACTGATTTAGACCTGGGACACCAGGTGGGTGATTGCCCTCTTATCAGGGACTGATTTAGACCTGGGACACCAGGTGGGTGATTCCCCTCTAATCAGGGACTGATTTAGACCTGGGACACCAGGTGGGTGATTCCCCTCTACTCAGGGACTGATTTAGACCTGGGACACCAGGTGGGTGATTCCCCTCTTATCAGGGACTGATTTAGACCTGAGACACCAGGTGGGTGATTCCCCTCTTATCAGGGACTGATTTAGACCTGAGACACCAGGTGGGTGATTCCCCTCTTATCAGGGACTGATTTAGACCTGAGACACCAGGTGGGTGATTCCCCTCTAATCAGGGACTGATTTAGACCTGGGACACTAGGTGGGTGATTCCCCTCTTATCAGGGTCTGATTTAGACCTGAGACACCAGGTGGGTGATTCCCCTCTTATCAGGGACTGATTTAGACCTGAGACAACAGGTGGGTGATTCCCCTCTTATCAGGGACTGATTTAGACCTGAGACACCAGGTGGGTGATTCCCCTCTTATCAGGGACTGATTTAGACCTGAGACACCAGGTGGGTGAATCACCTCTAATCAGGGACTGATTTAGACCTGAGACACCAGGTGGGTGATTCCCCTCTTATCAGGGACTGATTTAGACCTGGGACACCAGGTGGGTGATTCCCCTCTTATCAGGGACTGATTTAGACCTGAGACACCAGGTGGGTGATTCCCCTCTTATCAGGGACTGATTTAGACCTGAGACACCAGGTGGGTGAATCACCTCTAATCAGGGACTGATTTAGACCTGAGACACCAGGTGGGTGATTCCCCTCTTATCAGGGACTGATTTAGACCTGGGACACCAGGTGGGTGATTCCCCTCTTATCAGGGACTGATTTAGACCTGAGACACCAGGTGGGTGATTCCCCTCTTATCAGGGACTGATTTAGACCTGAGACACCAGGTGGGTGATTCCCCTCTTATCAGGGACTGATTTAGACCTGGGACACCAGGTGAGTGATTCCCCTCTAATCAGGGACTGATTTAGACCTGGGACACCAGGTGGGTGATTCCCCTCTTATCAGGGACTGATTTAGACCTGAGACACCAGGTGGGTGATTCCCCTCTTATCAGGGACTGATTTAGACCTGAGACACCAGGTGGGTGATTCCCCTCTTATCAGGGACTGATTTAGACCTGAGACACCAGGTGGGTGATTCCCCTCTTATCAGGGACTGATTTAGACCTGAGACACCAGGTGGGTGATTCCCCTCTAATCAGGGACTGATTTAGACCTGGGACACCAGGTGGGTGATTCCCCTCTAATCAGGGACTGATTTAGACCTGAGACACCAGGTGAGTGATTCCCCTCTAATCAGGGACTGATTTAGACCTGAGACACCAGGTGGGTGATTCCCCTCTTATCAGGGACTGATTTAGACCTGAGACACCAGGTGGGTGATTCCCCTCTAATCAGGGACTGATTTAGACCTGAGACACCAGGTGGGTGATTCCCCTCTAATCAGGGACTGATTTAGACCTGAGACACCAGGTGGGTGATTCCCCTCTTATCAGGGACTGATTTAGACCTGGGACACCAGGTGGGTGATTCCCCTCTTATCAGGGACTGATTTAGACCTGAGACACCAGGTGGGTGATTCCCCTCTTATCAGGGACTGATTTAGACCTGGGACACCAGGTGGGTGATTCCCCTCTTATCAGGGACTGATTTAGACCTGAGACACCAGGTGGGTGATTCCCCTCTTATCAGGGACTGATTTAGACCTGAGACACCAGGTGGGTGATTCCCCTCTTATCAGGGACTGATTTAGATCTGGGACACCAGGTGGGTGATTCCCCTCTTATCATGGACTGATTTAGACCTGAGACACCAGGTGGGTGATTCCCCTCTTATCAGGGACTGATTTAGACCTGGGACACCAGGTGGGTGATTCCCCTCTTATCAGGGACTGATTTAGACCTGAGACACCAGGTGGGTGATTCCCCTCTAATCAGGGACTGATTTAGACCTGGGGAACCAGGTGGGTGATTCCCCTCTTATCAGGGACTGATTTAGACCTGAGACACCAGGTGGGTGATTCCCCTCTTATCAGGGACTGATTTAGACCTGAGACACCAGGTGGGTGATTCCCCTCTTATCAGGGACTGATTTAGACCTGAGACACCAGGTGGGTGATTCCCCTCTAATCAGGGACTGATTTAGACCTGGGACACCAGGTGGGTGATTCCCCTCTTATCAGGGACTGATTTAGACCTGAGACACCAGGTGGGTAATTCCCCTCTTATCAGGGACTGATTTAGACCTGAGACACCAGGTGGGTGATTCCCCTCTAATCAGGGACTGATTTAGACCTGGGACACCAGGTGGGTGATTCCCCTCTAATCAGGGACTGATTTAGACCTGGGACACCAGGTGGGTGATTCCCCTCTTATCAGGGACTGATTTAGACCTGAGACACCAGGTGGGTGATTCCCCTCTTATCAGGGACTGATTTAGACCTGAGACACCAGGTGGGTGATTCCCCTCTTATCAGGGACTGATTTAGACCTGGGACACCAGGTGGGTGATTCCCCTCTAATCAGGGACTGATTTAGACCTGAGACACCAGGTGGGTGATTCCCCTCTAATCAGGGACTGATTTAGACCTGGGACACCAGGTGGGTGATTCCCCTCTAATCAGGGACTGATTTAGACCTGGGACACCAGGTGGGTGATTCCCCTCTAATCAGGGACTGATTTAGACCTGGGACACCAGGTGGGTGATTCCCCTCTAATCAGGGACTGATTTAGACCTGGGACACCAGGTGGGTGATTCCCCTCTAATCAGGGACTGATATAGACCTGGGACACCAGGTGGGTGATTCCCCTCTAATCAGGGACTGATTTAGACCTGGGACACCAGGTGGGTGATTCCCCTCTAATCAGGGACTGATTTAGACCTGGGACACCAGGTGGGTGATTCCCCTCTAATCAGGGACTGATTTAGACCTGGGACACCAGGTGGGTGATTCCCCTCTAATCAGGGACTGATTTAGACCTGGGACACCAGGTGGGTGATTCCCCTCTAATCAGGGACTGATTTAGACCTGGGACACCAGGTGGGTGATTCCCCTCTTATCAGGGACTGATTTAGACCTGAGACACCAGGTGGGTGAATCACCTCTAATCAGGGACTGATTTAGACCTGGGACACCAGGTGGGTGAATCACCTCTTATCAGGGACTGATTTAGACCTGGGACACCAGGTGGGTGAATCACCTCTAATCAGGGACTGATTTAGACCTGGGACACCAGGTGGGTGAATCACCTCTAATCAGGGACTGATTTAGACCTGGGACACCAGGTGGGTGAATCACCTCTAATCAGGGACTGATTTAGACCTGGGACACCAGGTGGGTGATTCCCCTCTTATCAGGGACTGATTTAGACCTGGGACACCAGGTGGGTGATTCCCCTCTTATCAGGGACTGATTTAGACCTGAGACACCAGGTGGGTGATTCCCCTCTTATCAGGGACTGATTTAGACCTGAGACACCAGGTGGGTGATTCCCCTCTTATCAGGGACTGATTTAGACCTGGGACACCAGGTGGGTGATTCCCCTCTTATCAGGGACTGATTTAGACCTGAGACACCAGGTGGGTGATTCCCCTCTAATCAGGGACTGATTTAGACCTGAGACACCAGGTGGGTGATTCCCCTCTAATCAGGGACTGATTTAGACCTGGGACACCAGGTGGGTGATTCCCCTCTAATCAGGGACTGATTTAGACCTGGGACACCAGGTGGGTGATTCCCCTCTAATCAGGGACTGATTTAGACCTGGGACACCAGGTGGGTGATTCCCCTCTTATCAGGGACTGATTTAGACCTGGGACACCAGGTGGGTGATTCCCCTCTTATCAGGGACTGATTTAGACCTGAGACACCAGGTGGGTGATTCCCCTCTTATCAGGGACTGATTTAGACCTGAGACACCAAGTGGGTGAATCACCTCTAATCAGGGACTGATTTAGACCTGAGACACCAGGTGGGTGATTCCCCTCTAATCAGGGACTGATTTAGACCTGAGACACCAGGTGGGTGATTCCCCTCTTATCAGGGACTGATTTAGACCTGAGACACCAGGTGGGTGATTCCCCTCTTATCAGGGACTGATTTAGACCTGAGACACCAGGTGGGTGATTCCCCTCTTATCAGGGACTGATTTAGACCTGAGACACCAGGTGGGTGATTCCCCTCTTATCAGGGACTGATTTAGACCTGAGACACCAGGTGGGTGATTCCCCCTCTAATCAGGGACTGATTTAGACCTGAGACACCAGGTGGGTGATTCCCCTCTTATCAGGGACTGATTTAGACCTGAGACACCAGGTGGGTGATTCCCCCTCTAATCAGGGACTGATTTAGACCTGAGACACCAGGTGGGTGATTCCCCTCTAATCAGGGACTGATTTAGACCTGAGACACCAGGTGGGTGATTCCCCTCTTATCAGGGACTGATTTAGACCTGAGACACCAGGTGGGTGATTCCCCTCTTATCAGGGACTGATTTAGACCTGAGACACCAGGTGGGTGATTCCCCTCTAATCAGGGACTGATTTAGACCTGGGACACCAGGTGGGTGATTCCCCTCTTATCAGGGACTGATTTAGACCTGAGACACCAGGTGGGTGATTCCCCTCTTATCAGGGACTGATTTAGACCTGAGACACCAGGTGGGTGATTCCCCTCTTATCAGGGACTGATTTAGACCTGAGACACCAGGTGGGTGAATCACCTCTTATCAGGGACTGATTTAGACCTGAGACACCAGGTGGGTGATTCCCCTCTAATCAGGGACTGATTTAGACCTGAGACACCAGGTGGGTGAATCACCTCTAATCAGGGACTGATTTAGACCTGAGACACCAGGTGGGTGATTCCCCTCTTATCAGGGACTGATTTAGACCTGAGACACCAGGTGGGTGATTCCCCTCTTATCAGGGACTGATTTAGACCTGAGACACCAGGTGGGTGATTCCCCTCTTATCAGGGACTGATTTAGACCTGAGACACCAGGTGGGTGATTCCCCTCTTATCAGGGACTGATTTAGACCTGAGACACCAGGTGGGTGATTCCCCTCTTATCAGGGACTGATTTAGACCTGAGACACCAGGTGGGTGATTCCCCTCTTATCAGGGACTGATTTAGACCTGAGACACCAGGTGGGTGATTCCCCCTCTAATCAGGGACTGATTTAGACCTGAGACACCAGGTGGGTGATTCCCCTCTAATCAGGGACTGATTTAGACCTGAGACACCAGGTGGGTGATTCCCCTCTTATCAGGGACTGATTTAGACCTGAGACACCAGGTGGGTGATTCCCCTCTTATCAGGGACTGATTTAGACCTGAGACACCAGGTGGGTGATTCCCCTCTTATCAGGGACTGATTTAGACCTGAGACACCAGGTGGGTGATTCCCCTCTTATCAGGGACTGATTTAGACCTGAGACACCAGGTGGGTGATTCCCCTCTTATCAGGGACTGATTTAGACCTGAGACACCAGGTGGGTGATTCCCCTCTAATCAGGGACTGATTTAGACCTGGGACACCAGGTGGGTGATTCCCCTCTTATCAGGGACTGATTTAGACCTGAGACACCAGGTGGGTGATTCCCCTCTAATCAGGGACTGATTTAGACCTGGGACACCAGGTGGGTGATTCCCCTCTTATCAGGGACTGATTTAGACCTGAGACACCAGGTGGGTGATTCCCCTCTTATCAGGGACTGATTTAGACCTGAGACACCAGGTGGGTGATTCCCCTCTTATCAGGGACTGATTTAGACCTGAGACACCAGGTGGGTGAATCACCTCTTATCAGGGACTGATTTAGACCTGAGACACCAGGTGGGTGATTCCCCTCTAATCAGGGACTGATTTAGACCTGAGACACCAGGTGGGTGAATCACCTCTAATCAGGGACTGATTTAGACCTGAGACACCAGGTGGGTGATTCCCCTCTTATCAGGGACTGATTTAGACCTGAGACACCAGGTGGGTGATTCCCCTCTTATCAGGGACTGATTTAGACCTGAGACACCAGGTGGGTGATTCCCCTCTTATCAGGGACTGATTTAGACCTGAGACACCAGGTGGGTGATTCCCCTCTTATCAGGGACTGATTTAGACCTGAGACACCAGGTGGGTGATTCCCCCTCTAATCAGGGACTGATTTAGACCTGGGACACCAGGTGGGTGAATCACCTCTAATCAGGGACTGATTTAGACCTGAGACACCAGGTGGGTGATTCCCCTCTTATCAGGGACTGATTTAGACCTGAGACACCAGGTGGGTGAATCACCTCTAATCAGGGACTGATTTAGACCTGAGACACCAGGTGGGTGATTCCCCTCTTATCAGGGACTGATTTAGACCTGAGACACCAGGTGGGTGATTCCCCTCTTATCAGGGACTGATTTAGACCTGAGACACCAGGTGGGTGATTCCCCTCTTATCAGGGACTGATTTAGACCTGGGACACCAGGTGGGTGATTGCCCTCTTATCAGGGACTGATTTAGACCTGGGACACCAGGTGGGTGATTCCCCTCTAATCAGGGACTGATTTAGACCTGGGACACCAGGTGGGTGATTCCCCTCTACTCAGGGACTGATTTAGACCTGGGACACCAGGTGGGTGATTCCCCTCTTATCAGGGACTGATTTAGACCTGAGACACCAGGTGGGTGATTCCCCTCTTATCAGGGACTGATTTAGACCTGAGACACCAGGTGGGTGATTCCCCTCTTATCAGGGACTGATTTAGACCTGAGACACCAGGTGGGTGATTCCCCTCTAATCAGGGACTGATTTAGACCTGGGACACTAGGTGGGTGATTCCCCTCTTATCAGGGTCTGATTTAGACCTGAGACACCAGGTGGGTGATTCCCCTCTTATCAGGGACTGATTTAGACCTGAGACAACAGGTGGGTGATTCCCCTCTTATCAGGGACTGATTTAGACCTGAGACACCAGGTGGGTGATTCCCCTCTTATCAGGGACTGATTTAGACCTGAGACACCAGGTGGGTGAATCACCTCTAATCAGGGACTGATTTAGACCTGAGACACCAGGTGGGTGATTCCCCTCTTATCAGGGACTGATTTAGACCTGGGACACCAGGTGGGTGATTCCCCTCTTATCAGGGACTGATTTAGACCTGAGACACCAGGTGGGTGATTCCCCTCTTATCAGGGACTGATTTAGACCTGAGACACCAGGTGGGTGAATCACCTCTAATCAGGGACTGATTTAGACCTGAGACACCAGGTGGGTGATTCCCCTCTTATCAGGGACTGATTTAGACCTGGGACACCAGGTGGGTGATTCCCCTCTTATCAGGGACTGATTTAGACCTGAGACACCAGGTGGGTGATTCCCCTCTTATCAGGGACTGATTTAGACCTGAGACACCAGGTGGGTGATTCCCCTCTTATCAGGGACTGATTTAGACCTGAGACACCAGGTGGGTGATTCCCCTCTAATCAGGGACTGATTTAGACCTGGGACACCAGGTGGGTGATTCCCCTCTAATCAGGGACTGATTTAGACCTGAGACACCAGGTGAGTGATTCCCCTCTAATCAGGGACTGATTTAGACCTGAGACACCAGGTGGGTGATTCCCCTCTTATCAGGGACTGATTTAGACCTGAGACACCAGGTGGGTGATTCCCCTCTAATCAGGGACTGATTTAGACCTGAGACACCAGGTGGGTGATTCCCCTCTAATCAGGGACTGATTTAGACCTGAGACACCAGGTGGGTGATTCCCCTCTTATCAGGGACTGATTTAGACCTGGGACACCAGGTGGGTGATTCCCCTCTTATCAGGGACTGATTTAGACCTGAGACACCAGGTGGGTGATTCCCCTCTTATCAGGGACTGATTTAGACCTGGGACACCAGGTGGGTGATTCCCCTCTTATCAGGGACTGATTTAGACCTGAGACACCAGGTGGGTGATTCCCCTCTTATCAGGGACTGATTTAGACCTGAGACACCAGGTGGGTGATTCCCCTCTTATCAGGGACTGATTTAGACCTGGGACACCAGGTGGGTGATTCCCCTCTTATCATGGACTGATTTAGACCTGAGACACCAGGTGGGTGATTCCCCTCTTATCAGGGACTGATTTAGACCTGGGACACCAGGTGGGTGATTCCCCTCTTATCAGGGACTGATTTAGACCTGAGACACCAGGTGGGTGATTCCCCTCTAATCAGGGACTGATTTAGACCTGGGGAACCAGGTGGGTGATTCCCCTCTTATCAGGGACTGATTTAGACCTGAGACACCAGGTGGGTGATTCCCCTCTTATCAGGGACTGATTTAGACCTGAGACACCAGGTGGGTGATTCCCCTCTTATCAGGGACTGATTTAGACCTGAGACACCAGGTGGGTGATTCCCCTCTAATCAGGGACTGATTTAGACCTGGGACACCAGGTGGGTGATTCCCCTCTTATCAGGGACTGATTTAGACCTGAGACACCAGGTGGGTAATTCCCCTCTTATCAGGGACTGATTTAGACCTGAGACACCAGGTGGGTGATTCCCCTCTAATCAGGGACTGATTTAGACCTAGGACACCAGGTGGGTGATTCCCCTCTTATCAGGGACTGATTTAGACCTGAGACACCAGGTGGGTGATTCCCCTCTTATCAGGGACTGATTTAGACCTGAGACACCAGGTGGGTGATTCCCCTCTTATCAGGGACTGATTTAGACCTGAGACACCAGGTGGGTGATTCCCCTCTAATCAGGGACTGATTTAGACCTGGGACACCAGGTGGGTGATTCCCCTCTAATCAGGGACTGATTTAGACCTGGGACACCAGGTGGGTGATTCCCCTCTTATCAGGGACTGATTTAGACCTGAGACACCAGGTGGGTGATTCCCCTCTTATCAGGGACTGATTTAGACCTGAGACACCAGGTGGGTGATTCCCCTCTTATCAGGGACTGATTTAGACCTGGGACACCAGGTGGGTGATTCCCCTCTTATCAGGGACTGATTTAGACCTGGGACACCAGGTGGGTGATTCCCCTCTTATCAGGGACTGATTTAGACCTGGGACACCAGGTGGGTGATTCCCCTCTTATCAGGGACTGATTTAGACCTGAGACACCAGGTGGGTGATTCCCCTCTTATCAGGGACTGATTTAGACCTGGGACACCAGGTGGGTGATTCCCCTCTTATCAGGGACTGATTTAGACCTGAGACACCAGGTGGGTGATTCCCCTCTTATCAGGGACTGATTTAGACCTGGGACACCAGGTGGGTGATTCCCCTCTTATCAGGGACTGATTTAGACCTGGGACACCAGGTGGGTGATTCCCCTCTTATCAGGGACTGATTTAGACCTGAGACACCAGGTGGGTGATTCCCCTCTTATCAGGGACTGATTTAGACCTGGGACACCAGGTGGGTGAATCACCTCTAATCAGGGACTGATTTAGACCTGGGACACCAGGTGGGTGAATCACCTCTAATCAGGGACTGATTTAGACCTGGAACACCAGGTGGGTGAATCACCTCTAATCAGGGACTGATTTAGACCTGGGACACCAGGTGGGTGATTCCCCTCTTATCAGGGACTGATTTAGACCTGAGACACCAGGTGGGTGATTCCCCTCTTATCAGGGACTGATTTAGACCTGGGACACCAGGTGGGTGAATCACCTCTAATCAGGGACTGATTTAGACCTGGGACACCAGGTGGGTGATTCCCCTCTTATCAGGGACTGATTTAGACCTGGGACACCAGGTGGGTGAATCACCTCTAATCAGGGACTGATATAGACCTGGGACACCAGGTGGGTGAATCACCTCTAATCAGGGACTGATTTAGACCTGGGACACCAGGTGGGTGCAATTCATAATCAAGTAGAAGAAAAACCAGCAGTAGTCCGGACCTTGTATAGTAATATTTGTCCCTGTTCTAGTATACTGTACTTTACTGAATTCCAATGCCCTAATGCCTTCATATCATTTAGTCTAGAGTAGCATCTGAATCTCATCAATAGGAATTAATCAGTGAACATTCTGCTTCTGAAGAGAGGATCTTAAAGAGACAGTCACAGCTAAAAACAACAGTCATGATAGGAATGATTTTCTATCTTTAGAACTCTTTCTAGAGGGTGACAAACATCCTCTAAAATTATGGTGTTTTTTTTTTTATCGCACTTAAGTGCAAACATCTGTCCTGCTCTCCTCCTGTCCTAATCATGCTCTCTCTCTCCTCCTCTCCTGCTCCTGCTCTCTATCCTCCTCTCCTAATCCTGCTCTACCTCTCACCCACTCTCCTGCTCCTGCTCTCCCTCTCTCTTCCTCTCCTCCCCCTATCCTGCTCCTTCTCACCTCTTCCGGCTTTTTTCCTCCTCTCCTCCTCTCCTCCTCCTGCTCCTCATCTCCTGTTCCTCCTCCTGCACCTCCTCTCCTTCTCCTCCTATTCCTCCTCTCCTCCTCCTCATCTCCTCCTCCTGCTCCAATTCCTCCTCTCCTCCTCCCCTGCTCCTCCTGCTCCTCCTCATCTCCTCCTTTCCTCCTCCTCTGGCTCCTCCTCTCCACTTCTCCTCCTCTTCTCCTCCTGCTCTGCTTCTCCTCTTTATCTCCTGCTCATCCTCTCCTCCTCCTGCTTCCCATCCTGATCCTCTTCTCCTCCTCCTCGTCCTCTCCTCTTCCTGTTTCCCCGCCTCCTCTCCACCTGGTCCTCCTTTCCTCCTCTCTTCCTCCTCTCCTTTTCCTCCTACTCCTCTCCTAATGTCTTCCTCCTCCTCTCCTCTTCTGGCTCTTCCCCTCCTCCTCATCTCCCCCTCTCCTTCTCTCCTCTTCATGTTCCTCTCCTCCTCCTCTCCCCCTGTCCTCCTCTCCTCTTCCTGCTCCTCCAAACCCAGGAAGGATCTAGATAAATTGCTCTGTTCAAAGTGAGGGGTGTTACCATGACTACAGTTTTATAGTTTATAGGATTATGGGATGAGATTATAATCATTTCACACCGTCGCCTCAGTTCCATGTGGCTTTCATTGAGTAATTATCACCACCACATGTAAAACAGCTATAATCTTTAAGTGAAGGTGAGATGGTGTCATATGGCTAGGTGGTGCAGCAGTCTAAGGCGCTGCATCTCAGTGCAAGAGGTGTCACTACAGTCCCTGGTTTAAATCCAGGCTGTATCACATCTGGCTGTGACTGGGAGTCCCATAGGGCAGTGTGCAATTGGCCCAGTGTTGCTGGGGTAGGCTGTCATTGTAAATAAGAATATGTCCTTAACTGAATTGTCTAGTAAAATGAATAGGTGTCCTGTTGGTGTGCAGTCTGCCATTGGTGAAATCAGCTGCTACATGGAGATATTGGGTTCTTTAAATGCCTAATATAGTTCAGTTTTGTGAGCTGACATTGTTGTCTTTGGTGTGTGTGTAATGATTCCTTGGCCGTTACATTTGTGCCCTGATATACATCGAGTTGCTGATGCTAGGTCTTGGCCAATGAGAGGGCATTGAAGCCATCGGTCGGCCATATTGGAACTCCCCAGAAGAAGCAGGCCTCCATGGGAATGGAGTGTTTCAAATAAACGTTTTCAAGGACAAAGTGGGGACATTAACATTAGTACTTAAAAAAAAAAATCATATTTGAAGGAAAATATGTAAAAATAATAAAAAATAATAATAAGTGCTAATATTACTGTCTTCACGTTGTCTTTGAAACATTTAATTGAAATACTGTAGGAATTAATTCCCACGGAGAAATGCCTCACATAATACAATTTAAAGTCTTTTTTATTTATTTAACTAGTCAAATTAACTAGGCAACAACAAATGTGACCAAATGATTCGGTCTTATGAAGCAACATTTTCAAATGTTTTTATTTTTTATTTTTACAGTGCCTTGCGAAAGTATTCGGCCCCCTTGAACTTTGCGACCTTATGCCACATTTCAGGCTTCAAACATAAAGATATAAAACTGTATTTTTTTGTGAAGAATCAACAACAAGTGGGACACAATCATGAAGTGGAACGACATTTATTGGATATTTCAAACTTTTTTAAACAAATCAAAAACTGAAAAATTGGGCGTGCAAAATTATTCAGCCCCTTTACTTTCAGTGCAGCAAACTCTCTCCAGAAGTTCAGTGAGGATCTCTGAATGATCCAATGTTGACCTAAATGACTAATGATGATACATACAATCCACCTGTGTGTAATCAAGTCTCCGTATAAATGCACCTGCACTGTGATAGTCTCAGAGGTCCGTTAAAAGCGCAGAGAGCATCATGAAGAACAAGGAACACACCAGGCAGGTCCGAGATACTGTTGTGAAGAAGTTTAAAGCCAGATTTGGATACAAAAAGATTTCCCAAGCTTTAAACATCCCAAGGAGCACTGTGAAAGCGATAATATTGAAATGGAAGGAGTATCAGACCACTGCAAATCTACCAAGACCTGGCCGTCCCTCTAAACTTTCAGCTCATACAAGGAGAAGACTGATCAGAGATGCAGCCAAGAGGCCCATGATCACTCTGGATGAACTGCAGAGATCTACAGCTGAGGTGGGAGACTCTGTCCATAGGACAACAATCAGTTGTATATTGCACAAATCTGGCCTTTATGGAAGAGTGGCAAGAAGAAAGCCATTTCTTAAAGATATCCATAAAAAGTGTTGTTTAAAGTTTGCCACAAGCCACCTGGGAGACACACCAAACATGTGGAAGAAGGTGCTCTGGTCAGATGAAACCAAAATTGAACTTTTTGGCAACAATGCAAAACGTTATGTTTGGCGTAAAAGCAACACAGCTGAACACACCATCCCCACTGTCAAACATGGTGGTGGCAGCATTATGGTTCGGGCCTCAGCAGGGACAGGGAAGATGGTTCAAATTGATGGGAAGATGGATGGAGCCAAATACAGGACCATTCTGGAAGAAAACCTGATGGAGTCTGCAAAAGACCTGAGACTGGGACGGAGATTTGTCTTCCAACAAGACAATGATCCAAAACATAAAGCAAAATCTACAATGGAATGGTTCAAAAATAAACATATCCAGGTGTTAGAATGGCCAAGTCAAAGTCCAGACCTGAATCCAATCGAGAATCTGTGGAAAGAACTGAAAACTGCTGTTCACAAATGCTCTCCATCCAACCTCACTGAGCTCGAGCTGTTTTGCAAGGAGGAATGGGAAAAAAATTCAGTCTCTCGATGTGCAAAACTGATAGAGACATACGCCAAGCGACTTACAGCTGTAATCGCAGCAAAAGGTGGCGCTACAAAGTATTAACTAAAGGGGGCTGAATAATTTTGCACGCCCAATTTTTCAGTTTTTGATTTGTTAAAAAAGTTTGAAATATCCAATAAATGTCGTTCCACTTCATGATTGTGTCCCACTTGTTGTTGATTCTTCACAAAAAATACAGTTTTATATCTTTATGTTTGAAGCCTGAAATGTGGCAAAGGTCGCAAAGTTCAAGGGGGCCGAATACTTTCGCAAGGCACTGTACATTGGATAAAAGTAGAGACACAGAGCTACAGAGCTATACTGTACACTGCACTTGAGGAACAATGGGAAAGTTACTCTGCTTTGAAAGTTGATCAACTTGTAAACTCACTTTTGAGAAAATGGGCTTTGAATGTTTTGGTACCAACTGGAGAGCTACACCCATTCAGCATCGTTCACACCCTCTTAAGCTTTTTTCCGACCCCATCTCTTTAAGGGTTGATCCGAGTGTTCTGTACTAACAACAGTAGTCAAGCACCCAAGCTAACTGGCTAACTTGCTAGCTACTTCCAGACACAAGTGAGAGAACAGCTCACTGAACATTACTCGCCTTAGCAGAGCGAGATTGGGCTGTTTTCATGTTATCCAGAGCATTGCTGACTGTTACTGTGCTGCAACAATTTCATTCATATTTTGCTGTCAGATTTTCCGTTCTGAGCATTTCACTCTCGGAGCGTTCTCTGGTCGATGAGTAGGGTTGATCCGAATGTTCTGACCTCACAACGGCTGTCAAGCACCCAAGCTAACTAGCTTGCTAGTCATTTCCAGACACAAATGAGAGAACACCTCACTCTGACCATTTTACTCACCCTAGCAGAGCTGGTTAGACTGTTTTCATGTTATCCAGAGCATTGCTGACTGTTACTGTGCTGCAACAATTTCATTAATACTTTTTAACTACGTTTACTGACACCGGCCATATTCAACGGGTGTTGAGCGTTTGTAAATTCATCAGTTATTCTGCTCTCTGGCACACTCAGACGAGAGTGCTCTGAAATCGGAGTAGATAGCCAGACTGAATTTTCAAACGCATCCGAAATGGTTACTCACATAGCGGAGTCTTTTGTTAAGACATGTAGCTAGCTGTGAGTCAGACCAGGGACCAGTCGTTTGCTGTGTGTCAGACCAGGGACCAGTCGTTTGCTGTGAGTCAGACCAGGGACCAGTCGTTTGCTGTGAGTCAGACCAGGGACCAGTCGTTTGCTGTGAGTCAGACCAGGGACCAGTCGTTTGCTGTGAGTCAGACCAGGGACCAGTCGTTTGCTGTGAGTCAGACCAGGGACCAGTCGTTTGCTGTGAGTCAGACCAGGGACCAGTCGTTTGCTGTGAGTCAGACCAGGGACCAGTCGTTTGCTGTGAGTCAGACCAGGGACCAGTCGTTTGCTGTGAGTCAGACCAGGGACCAGTCGTTTGCTGTGAGTCAGACCAGGGACCAGTCGTTTGCTGTGAGTCAGACCAGGGACCAGTCGTTTGCTGTGTGTCAGACCAGGCACCAGTCGTTTGCTGTGAGTCAGACCAGGGACCAGTCGTTTGCTGTGAGTCAGACCAGGGACCAGTCGTTTGCTGTGAGTCAGACCAGGGACCAGTCGTTTGCTGTGAGTCAGACCAGGGACCAGTCGTTTGCTGTGAGTCAGACCAGGGACCAGTCGTTTGCTGTGAGTCAGACCAGGGACCAGTCGTTTGCTGTGAGTCAGACCAGGGACCAGTCGTTTGCTGTGAGTCAGACCAGGGACCAGTCGTTTGCTGTGAGTCAGACCAGGGACCAGTCGTTTGCTGTGAGTCAGACCAGGGACCAGTCGTTTGCTGTGAGTCAGACCAGGGACCAGTCGTTTGCTGTGAGTCAGACCAGGGACCAGTCGTTTGCTGTGAGTCAGACCAGGGACCAGTCGTTTGCTGTGAGTCAGACCAGGGACCAGTCGTTTGCTGTGAGTCAGACCAGGGACCAGTCGTTTGCTGTGAGTCAGACCAGGGACCAGTCGTTTGCTGTGAGTCAGACCAGGGACCAGTCGTTTGCTGTGAGTCAGACCAGGGACCAGTCGTTTGCTGTGAGTCAGACCAGGGACCAGTCGTTTGCTGTGAGTCAGACCAGGGACCAGTCGTTTGCTGTGAGTCAGAACCAGGGACCAGTCGTTTGCTGTGTGTCAGACCAGGGACCAGTCGTTTGCTGTGAGTCAGACCAGGGACCAGTCGTTTGCTGTGAGTCAGACCAGGGACCAGTCGTTTGCTGTGAGTCAGACCAGGGACCAGTCGTTTGCTGTGAGTCAGACCAGGGACCAGTCGTTTGCTGTTAGTCAGACCAGGGACCAGTCGTTTGCTGTGAGTCAGACCAGGGACCAGTCGTTTGCTGTGAGTCAGACCAGGGACCAGTCGTTTGCTGTGAGTCAGACCAGGGACCAGTCGTTTGCTGTGAGTCAGACCAGGGACCAGTCGTTTGCTGTGAGTCAGACCAGGGACCAGTCGTTTGCTGTGAGTCAGACCAGGGACCAGTCGTTTGCTGTGAGTCAGACCAGGGACCAGTCGTTTGCTGTGAGTCAGACCAGGGACCAGTCGTTTGCTGTGTGTCAGACCAGGGACCAGTCGTTTGCTGTGAGTCAGACCAGGGACCAGTCGTTTGCTGTGAGTCAGACCAGGGACCAGTCGTTTGCTGTGAGTCAGACCAGGGACCAGTCGTTTGCTGTGAGTCAGACCAGGAACCAGTCGTTTGCTGTGAGTCAGACCAGGGACCAGTCGTTTGCTGTGAGTCAGACCAGGGACCAGTCATTTGCTGTGAGTCAGACCAGGGACCAGTCGTTTGTATGTAGCATATGCGTTCATTAGAAAACATAGAGTGATGTGGGGTAGGCACAGAGGGACAGCTATGTTTCTCAGCCCAGTGCTCAGCTCGTCTCTCAGCCCGTCGCTCGGCGCTGCCTGGCATCAACCAACGAGGAAGCAGATCATCTACATGACAGCTGAACGAAAGGAGAAACAGAGCAATGCATACCGGACAGCCAGAGCCACTCGAAGTGACTGGCTGCATCCTGGCCTCTCACTGGGAGGATGTGACATCGTATCGCTTCTATTCCAGCTTGAATTATTACAACAACAAAAAAAGAAGAAGAAGTTTGGTGAATTATGTATCTGTGACACACCGTTCGAAAGTTTGGGATCACTTAGAAATGTCCTTGCTTTTGAAAGAAAAGCAAAAACATTTGTCCATAAAAAACATCATCAAATTCATCAGAAATACATTGTGGACATTGTAAATGTTGTAAATGACTATTGTAGCTGGAAATGGCAGATTTTTCATGGAAAATCTACGTAGGCGTACAGAGGCCCATTATCAGCAACCATCACTCTTGTGTTCCAATGGCACGTTGTGTTAGCTAATTCAAATTCATCAGTGGGAGGCCCCGGTGCACAACTGAGCAAGAGGACAAGTACATTAGAGTGTCTAGTTTGAGAAACAGACGCCTCACAAGTCCTCAACTGGCAGCTTCATTAAAATGTATCCGCAAAACACCAGTCTCAACGTTAACAGTGAAGAGGCGAGTCCGGGATGCTGGCCTTCTAGGCAGAGTATCTGTCCAGAGTCTGTATTATTTTGACCATCTTAATCTTTATTTTTATTGGCCAGTCTGAGATATGGATTTTTCTTTGCAACTCTGCCTAGAAGGACAGCATCCCAGAGTCGCCTCTTCACTGTTGACATTCAGACTGATGTTTTGCCGGTAGTATTTAATGAAGCTGCCAGTTGAGGACTTGTGAGGCGTCTGTTTCTCAAACTAGACACTCTAATGTATTTGTCCTCTTGCTCAGTTGTGCACCGGGGCCTCCCGTTCCTCTTTTATTTTCTGGTTAGAGACAGTTTGCGCTGTTCTGTGAAGAGAGCAGTACACAGCATTATACAAGATATTCAGTTTCTTGGAAATTTCTCGCATGGAATAGCCTTCATTTCACAGAATAAGAATAGATGGAGAGTTTCAGGCCAATTTGAGCCTGTAATCCCACACACAAATGATGATGCTCCAGATACTCAACTAGTCTAAAGAAGGCCCGTTTTATTGCTTCTTTAATCAGGACAACAGATTTCAGCGGTGTTAACATAATTGCAAAAGGGTTTTCTAATGATCAATTAGCCTTTTAAAACTATTAACTTGGATTAGCTAACACAACGTGCCATTGGAACACATGAGTGATGGTTGATGATAATGGGTCTCTGTACGCCTATGTAGATATTCCATAAAAAAATCTGCCGTTTCCAGCTACAATAATCATTTACAACTTTAACAATGTCTACACAGTATTTCTGATCAATATTATGTTATTTTAATGGACATAAATTAGTGTTGCTTTTCTTTCAAAAACAAGGAACATTTCTAAATGACCCCAAACTTTGGAATGGTAGTGTATCGGAATGTGTTCCTGAGGTGAAGGCCTGGAGCTCCCTCAACAGGCTCTTTGAAGAGAGAGAAGCGAGTCTTGGGGCCAGCTGGGACTCAGAGCTGTGGCATTTGTACTCCCTCTTATGGATGGGCACGGTTATCCCAACTAAACGTTACTATTCCATTACTTCGGAGATTATTCATTTTGTAGAGAAAAAAAAAAACAACTTAATTTTTATTTTTTATTTTTTTACTTTTCCTACATCGCTTACAAGGATCATTATATTTAACCGTTTTATGAAACAACCGTTTTATGAGTTTCCACCTTAAAAAGAGGTACAAGTAGCTTGTTGTTATTGTCGGCCAATCATAGCAGCACTACATTCAGAGGCCAATCATAGCAGCACTACATTCAGAGGCCAATCAGAGTCCAATCATAACAGCACTACATTCAGAGGCCAATCATAGCAGCACTACATTCAGAGGCCAATCAGAGGCCAATCATAGCAGCACTACATTCAGAGGCCAATCAGAGGCCAATCAGAGGCCAATCATAGCAGCACTGCATTCAGAGGCCAATCATAGCAGCACTGCATTCAGAGGCCAATCATAGCAGCACTACATTCAGAGGCCAATCATAGCAGCACTACATTCAGAGGCCAATCAGAGGCCAATCATAGCAGCACTACATTCAGAGGCCAATCAGAGGCCAATCATAGCAGCACTACATTCAGAGGCCAATCATAGCAGCACTGCATTCAGAGGCCAATCATAGCAGCACTACATTCAGAGGCCAATCATAGCAGCACTACAGTCAGAGGCCAATCAGAGGCCAATCATAGCAGCACTACATTCAGAGGCCAATCAGAGGCCAATCATAGCAGCACTACATTCAGAGGCCAATCATAGCAGCACTACATTCAGAGGCCAATCATAGCAGCACTACATTCAGAGGCCAATCATAGCAGCACTACATTCAGAGGCCAATCATAGCAGCACTGCATTCAGAGGCCAATCATAGCAGGCTCCATTTGTTGTGGGAGATTTGTAACCAATGCAAAAGGAATTACAATTTATTAGGGAATTAAGTTGTCTAAATGAGGAGTAGGCTACAGTGATCAACCAACAGGTAGACTGTTGTTTCATATGACTGGAGTTGATGCAGACAAGGATGGGGAGCTCAGCAAAATAGCCTCAATTAGCCTTTACCTAGCTAGCTGAGCCTTGTTACTTTACCTAGCTAGCTGAGCCCTGTTAATTTACCTAGCTAGCTGAGCCTTGTTACTTTACCTAGCTAGCTGAGCCCTGTTAATTTACCTAGCTAGCTGAGCCTTGTTACCTTACCTAGCTAGCTGAGCCTTGTCAATGTACATAGCTAGCTTCTATACAATGCTTTGATACAGTTAAGCCAGGCACTACCAGATGGTATGACGGATAACTGATGGCGCGAGTCGGTTTGGCTTCTTTCTCTCCCTCCGTGCCACACACATTAAAATCCAGAAATTAAACCAGATCTAAAACCAGATATAAAACCAGATATAAAACCACCTACCATCTAAAACCAGATATAAAACCAGATATAAAACCAGATATAAAACCACCTACCATCTAAAACCAGATATAAAACCAGATATAAAACCACCTACCATCTAAAACCAGATATAAAACCAGATATAAAACCAGATATATAACCACCTACCATCTAAAACCAGATATAAAACCACCTACCATCTAAAACCACCTACCACCTAAAACCACCTACCATCTAAAACCACCTACCATCTAAAACCAGATCTAAAACCAGATATAAAACCACCTACCATCTAAAACCAGATCTAAAACCACCTACCATCTAAAACCACCTACCATCTAAAACCACCTACCATCTAAAACCACCTACCATCTAAAACCACCTACCATCTAAAACCAGATATAAAACCACCTACCATCTAAAACCACCTACCATCTAAAACTACCTACCATCTAAAACCAGATATAAAACCAGATATAAAACCACCTACCATCTAAAACCAGATATAAAACCACCTACCATCTAAAACCAGATCTAAAACCACCTACTATCTAAAACCAGATCTAAAACCACCTACTATCTAAAACCAGATCTAAAACCAGATCTAAAACCAGATCTAAAACCACCTACCATCTAAAACCAGATCTAAAACCACCTACCATCTAAAACCAGATCTAAAACCAGA
>NC_048579.1:3660663-3665663 GCF_013265735.2 Oncorhynchus mykiss | reverse complement strand
ATTATTATAATTATAATTATTATTATTATTATTATTTTTTTGCTTCACACCTCTATACTGATGTCTTTGCCAGTTACAATGAAGTCATGGACCCATTCTGCAACAGTAATCACCTTCTGATATTGTTGCTATGCATCAGCATTGTTGATCACCAAGGTGACAGAGGGTGACCAATGAGGTGGGATAAAAGATGAAGGTCAGGACAACAGGTCCGATCAAACTCCTCCTTCTTTGAGGGGGCTCTTCCGGTCAGGATGGATGTCATACCGTATGATAGGAACATAGAGAGACCTGGGAGATGGCGGAGTCTGTATCACGTCTCTCATAGTAGGGCTTTCAGACAACGACACACAATACTTAATGGACATGTGTGGACCATGATCCTAGAAGCTTGATAAAAATGGGTTTACACTTGGTCTTTATTCTAGAAACCACGTGGTATCCAGGAAACATTCTGTTGTTCTTAGCAGGAGAAGCATCTCTACCATTTCTTCAAAGGATTCGGTCAATTAGGATCGGCAGATAGATAGAAAAGCACAGATAACAGATCATGTAATGTGCACCTGCTCTGTGTAGAGCTCAGCAACATGTAGGACCAGGCTGGGTTAAGAGAGACCAGACTGGGTTAGGAGAGACCAGGTGTAGGATCAGTAGGATACCTGTAGGATCAGGCTGGTGTCGTGTCTGGCATCATTAAAGTGAAGACTGTTATTTTATCAAATCAATTCTCTGTAATTATTATTACGTGATTAAACTAATCGTGTAAATGTAATTAACTAGGAAGTCGGGACACCAAGGAAAATATTCAGATTACAAAGTTATATTTTTCCTAATATAAGTTTCAGATATGTTAATATCTGATCAATTAGTCTTCTAATTAAATAATTCTCTCTCTCTCTCTTCCCTGAAGTATGTCGTGGTTAGAATGGATACTTCAGAGTACCATTCAGAAATGTTCTTATAGAATAGATGTTTCGGCGGTTGTCGGTCTTCGCATCCCAGGTTGACATAATTTCTAGCTGCAGACTAGTAATTGGTATCTTAGATTTTCTCTTATTCTGTCGGGATTGATAGTCTCAGATCTTAACCATTTCCCACTGTGTAGCCATTGCTCCACGTGGTATGGTTAGGAATTCAACAACCATTACAACCTTAGCTTATACTGAGGTTTTTGTGGTTTGAACTCAACCTGTGCCCCCTCAGTGTCCTTCGAGGTACGCTAACCCTAACCCTAACCCTAACCCTAACCCCTAACCCTAACCCTAACCCTAACCCCTAACCCTAACCCTAACCCCTAACCCTAACCCTAACCCCTAACCCTAACCCTAAACCCTAAACCCTAACCCTAACCCCTAACCCTAACCCTAACCCCTAACCCTAACCCTAACCCTAACCCCTAACCCCTAACCCTAACCCTAACCCTAACCCCTAACCCTAGTGTGGTCTGAAGAGGATTTCCTCAGGAGGGGGTTCAATTCGTAACAGTAGAAAAGGGCGGCTCCATGACGACAGATCATGCCTGTGCTCACGGGGGCGTGGCCAATGAGTTAGTTAAACGTCAACATCACATTACATCATTTCACAAATAGTTTCATCTTTACTCATTCATTTTATACAAGAATTAGATGCAAACCCCCTAATTGGGAAACGTACATATTCAGAGATATAGTCATGTGTGTTTCAAATCAAATCACATTTTATTTGTCACATACACATGGTTAGCAGATGTTAATGCGAGTGTAGCGAAATGCTTGTGCTTCTAGTTCCGACAATGCAGTAATAACCAACGAGTAATCTAACTAACAGTTCCAAAACTACTACCTTATAGACACAAGTGTAAGGGGATAAAGAATATTTACATAAAGATATATGAATGAGTGATGGTACAGAACGGCATAGGCAAGATACAGTAGATGGTATAGAGTGCAGTATATACATATGAGATGAGTATGTAAACAAAGTGGCATAGTTAAAGTGGCTAGTGATACATGTATTACATAAAGATGCAGTAGATGATATAGAGTACAGTATATACGTAGACATATGAGATGAATAATGTAGGGTATGTAAACATTATATTAAGTAGCATTGTTTAAAGTGGCTAGTGATATATTTACATCAATTCCCATTATTAAAGTGGCTGGAGTTGAGTCAGTGTGTTGGCAGCAGCCACTTAATGTTAGTGATGGCTGTTTAACAGTCTGATGGCCTTGAGATAGAAGCTGTTTTTCAGTCTCTCGGTCCCAGCTTTGATGCACCTGTACTGACCTCGCCTTCTGGATGATAGCGGGGTGAACAGGCAGTGGCTCGGTGGTTGTTGTCCTTGATGATCTTTATGGCCTTCCTGTGACATCAGATGGTGTAGGTGTCCTGGAGGGCAGGTAGTTTGCCCCCGGTGATGCGTTGTGCAGACCTCACCACCCTCTGGAGAGCCTTACGGTTGTGGGCGGAGCAGTTGCCGTACCAGGCGGTGATACAGCCCGACAGGATGCTCTCGATTGTGCATGTGTAGAAGTTTGTGAGTGCTTTTGGTGACAAGCCGAATTTCTTCAGCCTCCTGAGGTTGAAGAGGCGCTGCTTCACGATGCTGTTTCCTGTCCTCTCTGAGGTCACCAAGTGAAACACACTCGTCAAATCTGTTCGTGGATTTAGGAGTTCGCCATGTGAAATCCTTTGTTCTCTCAATGTGTCTCTTTCTGCATGGACGGACAGAGAGAGAGAGAGAGAGAGAGAGAGAGAGAGAGAGAGAGAGAGAGAGAGAGAGAGAGAGAGAGAGAGAGAGAGAGAGAGAGAGAGAGAGAGAGAGAGAGAGAGAGAGAGAGAGAGAGAGAGAGAGAGAGAGAGAGAGAGAGAGAGAGAGAGAGAGAGAGAGAGAGAGAGAGAGAGAGAGAGAGAGAGAGAGAGAGAGAGAGAGAGAGAGAGAGAAGAGACCAGGTGTATCTACCTGTATTACCAGACTGGGTTAGGAGATACCAGGCTGGGGTTAGGAGAGACCAGGCTGGGTATGGAGGGTCCAGGCTGGGTTAGGAGGGTCCAGACTGGGTTAGGAGGGTCCAGTCTAGGTTAGGAGTGTCCAGGCTGGGTATGGAGGGTTCAGGCTGGGTTAGGAGAGACCAGGCTGGGTATGGAGGGTCCAGGCTGGGTTAGGAGGGTCCAGACTGGGTTAGGAGGGTCCAGTCTAGGTTAGGAGGGTCCAGGCTGGGTATGGAGGGTCCAGGCTGGGTTAGGAGGGTCCAAGCTGTTTATTGGAGGGTCCAGGCCTTTTTAGCTGGGACTAGGCTGAGTATGGAGGGTCTAGGCTGGGTTAGGAGAGACCAGGCAGTTTTAGGTGGGAGTTGGCTGGGAATGGAGGATCCAGGCTGCGTTAGGAAGGTCCAGGCTGGGTTAGGAGGGTCCAGGCTGGGTTAGGAGGGTCCAGACTGGGTTAGGAGGGTCCAGTCTAGGTTAGGAGGGTCCAGGCTGGGTATGGAGGGTCCAGGCTGGGTTAGGAGGGTCCAAGCTGTGTATTGGAGGGTCCAGGCCTTTTTAGCTGGGACTAGGCTGAGTATGGAGGGTCTAGGCTGGGTTAGGAGAGACCAGGCAGTTTTAGGTGGGAGTTGGCTGGGAATGGAGGATCCAGGCTGCGTTAGGAAGGTCCAGGCTGGGTTAGGAGGGTCCAGGCTGGGTTAGGAAGGTCCAGGCTGGGTTAGGAGGGTCCAGTCTAGGTTAGGAGGGTCCAGGCTGGGTATGGAGGGTCCAGGCTGGGTTAGGAGGGTCCAAGCTGTGTATTGGAGGGTCCAGGCCTTTTTAGCTGGGACTAGGCTGAGTATGGAGGGTCTAGGCTGGGTTAGGAGAGACCAGGCAGTTTTAGGTGGGAGTTGGCTGGGAATGGAGGATCCAGGCTGCGTTAGGAAGGTCCAGGCTGGGTTAGGAGGGTCCAGGCTGGGTTAGGAAGGTCCAGGCTGGGTTAGGAGGGTCCAGTCTAGGTTAGGAGGGTCCAGGCTGGGTATGGAGGGTCCAGGCTGGGTTAGGAGGGTCCAAGCTGTGTATTGGAGGGTCCAGGCCATTTTAGGTGGGACTAGGCTGAGTATGGAGGGTCTAGGCTGGGTTAGGAGAGATCAGTCAGTTTTAGGTGGGAGTTGGCTGGGAATGGAGGGTCCAGGCTGGGTTAGGAAGGTCCAGGCTGGGTTAGGAGGGTCCAGGCTGGGTTAGGAAGGTCCAGGCTGGGTTAGGAAGGTCCAGGCTGGGTTAGGAAGGTCCAGGCTGGGTTAGGAGGGTCCAGGCTGGGTTAGGAGGGTCTAGGCTATTTTAGGTGGGTCTAGGTTGAGTATGGAGGGTCCAGGCTGTGTTAGGAGGGTCTAGGCTGGGTTACGAAGGTCCAGGCTGGGTTAGCAGGGTCCAGGCTGGGTGTGGGCCCATGTCAGGAGTACTACTGGCCTGACACAGCAGGAGATGGTTTCATCTGGCTCCAGATACAGACACGCCTGATTCATGCCAGAGGCTCCCACACAAACACACGCAGACTCACACTCAAAGCTACACACACACACACGGACACTCACACTCACAGCTACACACACACACGCGCGTGGACACGCTTTGACAACGTGTCTGTGTGTGTACAGTTTTTTTGTGTGTTTAAGTGATAGTGTGTGTGTATGTATGTATCTGTGTCTGTGTATGTTTGTGTGTGTGTATGTGTGTGTATTATGTGTGTGTGTGTGTGTGTATGTGTGTGTATTATGTTTGTGTGTATGTGTGTGTGTGTGTGTGTGTGTATTATGTGTGTGTGTATTGTGTTTGTGTGTGTGTGTATTATGTTTGTGTGTGTGTGTGTGTGTGTGTGTATTATGTTTGTGTGTATGTGTATATGTGTGTGTATTATGTTTCTGTGTATGTGTGTGTGTGTGTGTGTGTGTGTATGTGTATGTATTATGTTTGTGTGTATGTGTGTGTGTGTGTGTGTGTGTGTGTGTGTGTATTATGTTTGTGTGTATGTGTGTGTGTGTGTGTGTGTGTGT
>NC_048579.1:3540663-3658163 GCF_013265735.2 Oncorhynchus mykiss | reverse complement strand
TACCTCCTCTACCCCCCTCTACCAACCTCTACTTCCCTCTACCTCCTCTACCCCCCTCTACCCCCCTCTACCCCCCTCTACTTCCCTCTACGCCCTCTACTTCCCTCTACCCCCTCTACTTCCCTCTACCTCCTCTACCCCCCTCTACTTCCCTCTACTTCCCTCTACCCCCCTCTACTTCCCTCTAACTCCTCTACCTCCCTCTACCTCCCTCTACCCCCCTCTACTTCCCTCTAACTCCCTCTACCCCCCTCTACTTCCCTCTAACTCCTCTACCTCCCTCTAACTCCTCTACCTCCCTCTACGTCCCTCTACCTCCCTCTACCTCCCTCTACCTCCCTGTACCCACCTCTACCTCCCTCTACTCTCCCTCTCTACCTCCCTCTACCCACCTCTACCTCCCTCTACCTCCCTCTACCCCCCTCTACTTCCCTCTACCTCCTCTACCTCCCTCTACCCCCCTCTACTTCCCTCTACCTCCTCTACCCCCCTCTACCAACCTCTACCTCCTCTACCTCCCTCTACCCCCCTCTACCTCCCTCTACCTCCTCTACCTCCCTCTACCTCCCTCTACCTCCCTCTACCCCCCTCTACTTCCCTCTAACTCCCTCTACCCCCCTCTACTTCCCTCTAACTCCTCTACTCCCCTCTACCTCCCTCTACCTCCTCTACCCCCCTCTACTTCCCTCTACCTCCTCTACCCCCCTCTACTTCCCTCTAACTCCCTCTACCCCCCTCTACTTCCCTCTAACTCCTCTACCTCCCTCTACCTCCCTCTACCCCCCTCTACTTCCCTCTAACTCCTCTACCTCCCTCTACCTCCCTCTACCTCCCTCTACCTCCCTATACCCCCCTCTACTTCCCTCTACCTCCGCCTACCTCCCTCTACCCCCCTCTACTTCCCTCTAACTCCTCTACCTCCCTCTACCTCCCTCTACCCCCCTCTACTTCCCTCTACCTCCCTCTACCTCCCTCTACCTCCCTCTACCTCCATCTACCTCCCTCTACCCCCCTCTACCTCCCTCTACCTCCCTCTACCTCCCTCTACCTCCTCTACCCCCCTCTACTTCCCTCTACCTCCTCTACCCCCCTCTACTTCCCTCTAACTCCCTCTACCCCCCTCTACCAACCTCTACCTCCTCTACCTCCCTCTACCCCCCTCTACCTCCCTCTACCTCCTCTACCTCCCTCTACCTCCCTCTACCTCCCTCTACCCCCCTCTACTTCCCTCTAACTCCCTCTACCCCCCTCTACTTCCCTCTAACTCCTCTACCCCCCTCTACCTCCCTCTACCTCCTCTACCCCCCTCTACTTCCCTCTACCTCCTCTACCCCCCTCTACTTCCCTCTAACTCCCTCTACCCCCCTCTACTTCCCTCTAACTCCTCTACCTCCCTCTACCTCCCTCTACCCCCCTCTACTTCCCTCTAACTCCTCTACCTCCCTCTACCTCCCTCTACCTCCCTCCACCTCTCTCTACCCCCCTCTACTTCCCTCTACCTCCGCCTACCTCCCTCTACCCCCCTCTACTTCCCTCTAACTCCTCTACCTCCCACTACCTCCCTCTACCCCCCTCTACTTCAATCTAACTCCTCTACCTCCCTCTACCTCCCTCTACCTCCCTCTACCTCCCTCTACCCCCCTATACCTCCCTCTACCTCCCTCTACCTCCCTCTACCTCCTCTACCCCCCTCTACTTCCCTCTACCTCCTCTACCCCCCTCTACTTCCCTCTAACTCCCTCTACCCCCTCTACTTCCCTCTAACTCCTCTACCTCCCTCTACCTCCCTCTACCTCCCTCTACCTCCCTCTACCTCCCTCTACAATCCCACTACCTCCGCCTACCTCACTCTACCCCCCTCTACTTCCCTCTAACTCCTCTACCTCCCTCTACCTCCCTCTACACCCTCTACTTCCCTCTAACTCCTCTACCTCCCTCTACCTCCCTCTACCTCCCTCTACCCTCCCACTACCTCCGCCTACCTCACTCTACTCCCCTCTACTTCCCTCTAACTCCTCTACCTCCCTCTACCTCCCTCTACCCTCCCTCTACCTCCCTCTACCCTCCCTCTACCTCCCTCTACCCTCCCTCTACCTCCCTCTACCTCCTTCTAACCTTCTTTACCTCCCTCTACCTCCCTCTACCCTTCTTTACCTCCCTCTACCTCCCTCTACCTCCCTCTACCCTCCCTCTACCTCCCTCTACCCTCCCTCTACCTCCCTCTACCTCCTTCTACCCTTCTTTACCTCCCTCTACCTCCCTCTACCTTCCTTTACCCTCCCTCTAACCTTCTTTACCTCCCTCTACCTCCCTCTACCCTTCTTTACCTCCATCTACCTCCCTCTACCTCACTCTACCCTCCCTCTACCTCCCTCTACCCTCCCTCTACCTCCCTCTACCCTCCGTCTACCTCCCTCTACCTCCCTCTAACCTCCCACTACCTCCGCCTACCTCACTCTACCCCCCTCTACTTCCCTCTAACTCCTCTACCTCCCTCTACCTCCCTCTACCTCCCTCTACCCTCCCTCTACCTCCCTCTACCCTCCCTCTACCTCCCTCTACCCTCCCTTTACCTCCCTCTACCTCCTTCTAACCTTCTTTACCTCCCTCTACCTCCCTCTACCCTTCTTTACCTCCCTCTACCTCCCTCTACCCTCCCTCTACCTCCCTCTACCCTCCCTCTACCTCCCTCTACCTCCTTCTACCCTTCTTTACCTCCCTCTACCTCCCTCTACCTTCCTTTACCCTCCCTCTAACCTTCTTTACCTCCCTCTACCTCCCTCTACCCTTCTTTACCTCCATCTACCTCCCTCTACCTCCCTCTACCCTACCTCTACCTCCCTCTACCCTCCCTCTACCTCCCTCTACCCTCCGTCTACCTCCCTCTACCTCCCTCTACCCTCCATCTACCTCCTTCTACCCTCCCTCTACCCTTCTTTACCTCCCACAACCTCCGCCTACCTCCCTCTACCCTCCCACTACCTCCCTCTACCTCCCTCTACCTCCCTCTACCCTCCCACTACCTCCGCCTACCTCACTCTACCCACCTCTACCTCCCTCTACCCTCCCTCTAACTCCCTCTAACTCCCTGTACCCACCTCTACCTCCCTCTACTCTCCCTCTACCTCCCTCTACCCACCTCTACCTCCCTCTACCCTCCCTCTACCTCCCTCTACCTCCCTCTACCCACCTCGACCTCCCTCTACCCTCCCTCTACCCTCCCTCTACCTCCCTCTACCTCCCTCTACCCACCTCTACCTCCCTCTACCCACCTCTACCTCCCTCTACCCTCCCTCTACCTCCCTCTACCCTCCGTCTACCTCCCTCTACCTCCTTCTACCCACATCTACCTCCCTCTACCTCCCTCTACCCACCTCTACCTCCCTCTACCCTCCCTCTACCTCCCTCTACCTCCCTCTACCTCCCTCTACCTCCCTCTACCCTTCTTTACCTTCCTCTACCTCCCTCTACCTCCCTCTACCTCCTTCAAACCCTCTTTACCTCCCTCTACCTCCCTCTACCCTCCTCTACCAACCTCTACCTCCTTCTAACCCTGCTTATCTCCCTTTACCTCCCTCTACCTCCCTCTACCCACCTCTACTTCCCTCTACTTCCCTCTACTTCCCTCTACCTCCCTCTACTTCCCTCTACCTCCCTCTACTTCCCTCTACCCGCCTCTACCTCCCTCTACCTCCTTTTAACCCACTTTACCCCCCTGTACCTCCCTCTACCTCCCTCTACCCGCCTCTACCTCCTTTTAACCCACTTTACCCCCCTGTACCTCCCTCTACCCACCTCTACCTCGCTCTACCGCTCTCTGGCTTCCTCTCTACCTCCCTCTACTCCTCTCCACCTCCCTCTACCTCTCTCTACCCCTCTCTACCTCTCTCAACCTCTCTCAACCTCTCTCTCTCTCTCTCTCTATCTCTACCTCTCTATCTCTCTCTCTCTCTCCCTCTCTCTACCTCTCTCTACCTCTCTCTCCCTCTCTCTACCTCTCTCTACCTGTCTCTCTCTCTCTCCCCCTCTCTACCTCTCTCTGTCTCTCTCTCTACCTCTCTCTACCTCTCTCTACCTCTCTCCCTCTCTCTACCTCTCTCTCTACCTCTCTACCTCTCTCTCTACCTCTCTCCCTCTCTCTACCTCTCTCTCTACCTCTCTACCTCTCTCTCTACCTCTCTCTCTACCTCTCTCTCTCTACCTCTCTCTACCTCTCTCTCTACCTCTCTCTCTACCTCTCTCTCTACCTCTCTCTCTACCTCTCTCTCTACCTCTGTCTACCATTCTCTACACCTCTCTACATCCGTATTTCACTCTCTATATCAGTCTACCACTCTCTACCTCCGCCTACCTCCCTCTACCCTCCCTCTACCTCCCTCTACCCTCCTCTACCCTCCCTCTAACCTTCTGTACCTCCCTCTACCTCCCTCTACCCTCCCTCAACCTCCCTCTACCCACCTCTACTTCCCTCTACCTCCCTCTACTTCCCTCTACCTCCCTCAACTTCCCTCTAACCTTCTTTACCTCCCTCTACCCACCTCTACCTCCCTCTACCGCTCTCTGGTTTCCTCTCCACCTCCCTCTACCTCTCTCTACCCCTCTCTACCTCTCTCAACCTCTCTCTACCTGTCTCTCTCTCTCTACCTCTCTCTACCTCTCTCTACCTCTCTCTCTACCTCTCTCTCTACCTCTCTCTCTCTACCTCTCTCTACCTCTCTCTCTACCTCTCTCTCTACCTCTCTCTCTACCTCTGTCTACCATTCTCTACACCTCTCCTACACATCCGTATTTCACTCTCTCAGTCTACCACTCTCTACCTCCGTCTGCCACTCTCTATATCAGTCTACACCTCTCTTCCTCCGTCTGCCACTCTCTATATCGGTCTACCACTCTCTACCTCCGTCTGCCACTCTCTATATCAGTCTACCACTCTCTACCTCCGTCTGCCACTCTCTATATCAGTCTACACCTCTCTACCTCCGTCTGCCACTCTCTATATCAGTCTAACACTCTACCCCCCTCTACCTTCTAACACTCTCTACCTTCATATACCTCTATCTACCACTCTCTACCTCAGTCTACCACTCTCTACATCCTTGTATCTCTATCTACCACTCTCTTTATCAGTCTAACACTCTCTACCTCCCTTTACCTCTGTCTACCCCTCTCTACCTCCGTATACCCCTCCCCAACCCTCTCTACCTCCCTCGACACCTCTCCACCTCCCCCTACCTCTACCCCTCTACACCCCTGTCTGGCTCCCTCTAACCATTTCTACCCATCTCTACCTCTCTCTGGCTCCCTCTACCCCTCTCTACCTCCATTTACCCTCTCTACTTCTCTCTACCCCTCTATACCCCTCTCTGGCTCCCTCTACCCATCTCTACCCCTCTCTGGCTCCTTCTACCCCTCTCTACCTCCATTTACCCTCTCTACTTCCCTCTACCCCTCTATACCCCTCTCTGGCTCCCTCTACCCCTCTCTACCTCCATTTAACCTCTCTACTTCCCTCTACCCCTTTATACCCCTCTCTGGCTCCCTCTACCCCTCTATACCCTTCTCTCTACCCCTCTATACCCCTCTCTGGCTCCCTCTACCCCTCTCTACCTCGATTTGCCTCCCAGTTCCAGCTCTATCATGTGTTTTTTATGTTGCTAAATAATGGAAGTACATCCCTGTGATGGAGTGCATCTGTGGGGAGCCGGAGCCCAAATTGTATTTGGTTTTGATTTAGCTCTTCATTAATGAGCCTGCGTCAGCCAGCCAGCCAGCCAGCCAGCCAGTCATTCAGCCAGCCAGTCAGCCAGCCAGCCAGTCAGCCAGCCAGCCAGTCAGCCAGCCAGCCAGTCAGCCAGTCAGCCAGCCAGCCAGCCAGCCAGCCAGCCAGCCAGCCAGCCAGCCAGCCAGCCAGCCAGCCAGCCCCAGAGCTGCATGCCTTTCTCCTTTTTTTTCTTCCTTACATTCCCTCTCTTTTCCCTCCATTCCCTCTCTTTTCCCTCCATTCCCTCTCTTTTCCCTCCATTCCCTCTCTTTTCCCTCCATTCCCTCTCTTTTGCAGGCAGAAAGAGAGCAGTCCTGCCTGTCTTGAGTGGAGGGAGTACAGAGACTAAGGAGTGGAGGTCTGGGGGTTTGAGACTCAGTCCTTGGGAGAGCCGTTGGCCTGGCAAGGTGACAGGGAAGGCCTGGCTACACCCTGCCTGGGGAGGGTGATTAGTGATAATAGACTGGAGGACTAGAGAAGGAGAGGATAGGAGGTTAGAGTGGTCGGGCAGGGGGGTAGGGGGGCTGGGCTGGGGGACTCAGGGACTATCTGGGTACAACCTGGCGAGAGTGATTTGTGACGCTGAGCTGGGGGCCTGAGGGACCAGGGGACTGAAGAGTCCAGGGACTAGGGGCTGGAGACGCTGGGCTGGAGGACCGAGGGACCAGGGGCTGGAGGAGTACAGCGGTCATTAGTGCTGGCCTAGCGGGTTTGAGACTCAGGGGCTGGTTTAGCAATAGGGATACACACGTGGCTGCACTCGTAGTCTCACTCTGCCCCGAGTCAATGCTGCAAAGGGCTGTCCACAAGAAGGCCTGTCTGTAGACTGCATGCATGGCATGTATTCCAATGGACCATCCTCCTCAGTGAATTTCATAAAAATAAAAATGATAAAACATTAAAAAAGTTATAATTTTTAGATAAAAATATACTAAATATATTCACGTCATCAAATAATTGATTTCTGTTGAAAAAAACGTTTCATAAACAGAAGCAAACGGAACGGAACGTGGATAAACACACCTGACTTTGTCCAATAGAAACTCTGGTTTGCAACTGTTGGACTAATGATCAGCTAGAAGCAGGCAAGAGTGTGCAAGGCGGTATAGAATGTGTCTCTGTCTGTCTCCCTACATTGTCTCTCGACCTGTGTACGTTGTAAACTTGCATTCATAGGCCAGGTTGTAGCATGATGAACCTCATGATGGACATAGGAAGAATTTGAGTATTCACGTGGTAACCTAAACCTATCGATGTTACATTGAACTGGGTGAATGGAATATGAATGACAGTCATTCAATATGCCGTAATAGAAATAAGGCCATGTGGTCCTCCATCATCATAAAACACAACTGACCGTCACTGATGTACACGTGGGAGGTATGGTGGCCTGCTCGTCTTTTGAGAGAGAGGATAGGAAGAGAGAGGAGACGAGGAAGAAGAGGAGAGGAGAGAAGAGAGAGCAAACAGAGAGAAAGAGGAGGGTAAGATGAGTGTAACTGTTCTGGTAAAGACACTTCGTTGGAGATTCATCTGTACTTTCCTCTAGTGGGGTACAACAGATGAGTGGAGCTGTTCCCCTCACTGTTCTGGTAAAGACACTTCATTAGAGATCTGTTCTTTCCTGTATCTCCCGTCAAGCATGGCTGACAACATTCTCTGTATTACCAAAACACTACAGTTTCTGCATCACTGTACTGCGAGCAAATGCTAGCTAGTAGCTTTATACTGAGTGTACAAAACATTAGGAACACCTGCTCTTTCCATGAGACTGACCAGGTGAATCCAGGTGAAAGCTATGATCCCTTAACGTTACTTGTTAAATCCACTTCAATCCGTGTAGATGAAGGGGAGGAGACATGTTAAAGAAGCCATGAGACAGCTGAGGCATGGATTTTGTGTGTGTGCCGACAATCAACAATGTAAGTGCCTTTGTACGGGGTATGTGCCCGGTTTGAGTGTGTCAAGAACTGCAACGCTCCTGGTTTATCACATTCAACCGTTTCCCGTGTGTATCAAGAATGGTCCACCAACTCAAATGGTTCCGCAAAGGTCAACAACCCATCTTCTGTACATGTAGCAGCTTACGGGATCTTCAAGTATTTGAACTTGATAGTTTGAATTCTGTCGTATATAGAAAGACCTGAATGTAGCCTCACTATCCTCATCTGCCCTTTCTTTCTTCTGGATCTGACCTCAGAGAAGCATTAACATCTGGTGCTACTGGAACATTCCAGGAACTCACACATAGTTCCTTGAATGAAACATTTTGAACCTTGCCAAACCTCACAGTGTCAATATTTTCCACAGTGCTTTTCACTTCTGGTAATAAAAGTCTCAATCAGGCTCTGGCACAGAGCAATTCAAACTAATATTTATCTCTATTGTTCGTCTCATAAGGCGTCTCTGTGTTTTTTTGTCTGTGTTTTGTCTGACATCATTGGACTTTCAGAGAGTCAAGAGAAGCTGCAGTGTGAACCAATCGATTGTAAATTGCAGTGGCACCTCTGGAAAGATTCTCAGAAATGAGTCCCCTTCTGTCTCTGTCTCTCTATCACTTTCTTCCTTTTATGTCGTGTATGTACATGTGCTTACCTGGAGTGCCTGACGGTGACGCTGTTACTAATTATTACTATGGTCTTGCTCTTGACCCATGACATCAGATAAACATTGTTCTTCTCTCCGCATCCCTGCCTCAGTGTTCTAATATATTACATGGTGTCGGAAGTCAAGGACGAACAGAGACAAGGACAAACAGAGACAAGGACAAACAGAGACAAGGACAAACAGAGTCAAGGACAAACAGAGTCAAGGACAAACAGAGACAAGGACAAACAGAGACAAGGACAAACAGAGACAAGGACAAACAGAGTCAAGGACAGAGTCAAGGACAAACAGAGTCAAGGACAAACAGAGACAAGGACATAGACAAGGACAAACAGATTCAAGGACAGAGACAAGGACAAGCAGAGACACGGACAAACAGAGTCAAGGACAAACAGAGTCAAGGACAAACAGAGACAAGGACAGAGACAAGGACAAACAGAGTCAAGGACAAACAGAGACAAGGACAGAGACAAGGACAAACAGAGTCAAGGACAAACAGAGTCAAGGACAAACAGAGTCAAGGACAAACAGAGACAAGGACAAACAGAGACAAGGACAGACAAACTGATGCTTATGTGACTGATCTAAATCATAAAGCAAAAGACTGAGTTTCAATAACTTACCGAGTCACTGATACCTGCAATGGAAACCAGATCCAGGTGGAGTCTGACCACAAGCCCTTGGAAACAATATTCAATAAGTCACTCCAGAAAACACCAGCCAGACGACATGTGACAGACAAACCAGGAAAGGAGAAGCACTGATTCACTGAGCAAAGCATACCTGAAGGAACAGCAAGACAAGTTGCTTTATTTTATTTTACATTTATTTAACTAGGCAAGTCAGTTAAGAACAAATTCTTATTTTCAATGACAGCCTAGGAACAGTGGGTTAATTGCCTGTTCAGGGGCAGAACGACAGATTTGTACCTTGTCAGCTCGGGGATTTGATCTTGCAACTTGCCTCCTCTACACTCTAACCACTAGTCTACCTGCCACCTCTACACTCTAACCACTAGTCTACCTGCCGCCTCTACACTCTAACCACTAGTCTACCTGCCACCTCTACACTCTAACCACCAGGCTACCTGCCGCCTCAACACTCTAACCACTAGGATACCTGCCCCCTCTACACTCTAACCACTAGGCTACCTGCCGCCTCTACACTCTAACCACAGGCTATCTGCCGCCTCTACACTCTAACCACTAGGCTATCTGCCGCCTCTACACTCTAACCACTAGGCTACCTGCCGCCTCTACACTCTAACCACTAGGCTACCTGCCGCTGGATGTAAACTACATCACTTCCTGTGTCAGAAGAGAAAGTGCAGCAAGTCAAAACCTCAACAGCAGAAGGTGAAGAGTTAAGACTGGTCACAGAAACAGTTGAACAAGGATGGCGAGACACGAGACGGAAAGTTACAAAGAAAACACAGCACTGCTGGACCTTCAGAGAGGACTTGACTCAGATGGACTGCTGTTCAGAAGTTCTACACTTTTTAGAAACGTTTATAATTTGTAAGGAATGAACAAGTGATGTTCTGTTCTGGCCGGGCTTGGCTAATGTTGCAACAAAATGTGCAGTCTGCGAAAACACTAAAACCCGAAGAGACTCCCTCATGTCTCATCCGATCCCAGAGAGAGCTTGGGCTTCAATTGGAGTGGATCTCTACCATTACATGTCTCATCCGATCGCAGAGAGAGCTTGGGCTTCAATTGGAGTGGATCTCTACCATTACAATGACACAGACTATCTACAATGTGAGGATTACTACTCACAAATACCCAGACGTCTCCAAGCTCAGTGGAACAGCAAGTAAACACATTGTTACGGAAGTCGATCTCAGCAAGGCACGGGGGGACCGACGTCTTGTGTGCCGATAATGGAAGATAGTTGGCGAATCAAGAAATGTCTACCAGCTGGGAGATCAAACATGTCACGTCAAGGCCTAGATTTCCACAGTCATTCGGCCAAGCTGAGAGAGCAGTTCAGACTATGAAAAAACACGAGACAGCAACAGATATCCTAACATAATTATCCTTGAGTACAGAAACACAGTAGGCATCTCACCTGCACAACTACTAATAGGAAAGTGGCTGAAAGACAAAGATTCTGACATCAAAGAGATTGTTAAAGCCAGGACTCTATCAGCATGTCAGGCTCTGTCTCACAAGCAGACAACAGAGAGACTCTATCACCATGTCAGGCTCTGTCTCACAATCAGACAACAGAGAGACTATATCAGCATGTCAGGCTCTGTCTCACAAGCAGACAACAGAGAGACTCTATCAGCATGTCTCCGTCTCACAAGCAGACAACAGAGAGACTCTATCAGCATGTCAGGCTCCGTCTCACAAGCAGACAACAGAGAGACTCTATCAGCATGTCAGGCTCTGTCTCTCAAGCAGACAATAGAGACAAAACCACTACTTTGACCAAGGCACACACAATATGTACAGTACCAGTCAAACGTTTGGACACACCTACTCATTCAAGGTTTTTTCTCTATTTTGTACTATTGTCTAAGTTGTAGAATAACAGTGAGACATCAAAACCATGAAATAACACATATGTAATCACATTGTAACCAAAAAAAGTGTTAATATAAACAAAACACATTTTTTTTATATATTTATATTCTTCAAAGTAGCCATCATTTACGTCTCAAGTAGGCACCTGGAAATGCAAATGCGTTACGCTAAATGCTAAATGTACTCGTTAAAACTAAAACGTTCATTAAAACACACATACAGGGTGTTGAATTAAAGCTACACTCGTTGTGAATCTAGCCAAGAAGTCAGATTTTTAAAATGCTTTTCGGCGAAAGCATGAGAAGCTATTATCTGATAGCATGCAACACCCCAATATACCTGAAGGGGACGTAAACAAAAGAATTAGCGCAGCCGGCGCTACACAAAAACGCAGAAATAAAATATAAAACATTCATTACCTTTGATGATATTCTTTGTTGGCACGCCTATATGTTCCATAAACATCACAATTGGGTATTTTTCCCGATTAAATCCGTCCATGCATGCCCAAAATATCCATTTGTATAGCCTGTCTGGTTCAGGAAAAAAGCTCTCTTCCAACACGCAACGTCATTTTTTACAATTATATAAGTTGCCTATATTCTTTAACAAAACACTTCAACCTACTTTTGTAACCCAACTTTAGGTATTTGTAAACGTTAATAAGCGATCAAATTGATCACTGGGCAATCTGTATTCAATAGCAGCTACTCAAGAAAACAGTGTCCATTTTTCTCTCCTCCAAAATCGATTGCTGTAGGCTGGATGGAATGAAGGCTCTATTTGTCATGACACAAAGGATTTTTGTCAATGAAAATTACGTTTTTTGGCTACATCGTGTGGAAGCTGTAGGAATTGCATGCTTGGCCCTATTAATTTTGGTGCCCCTTAAACAATACATGCAAGTGGCGCATGGATATATTTTTCAGTTTTCAGTTTTTCTTGCGCTTTTCGATGAAACACACGCTCTGTTATAGTCACAGCCGTGATTTAACCAGTTTTAGAAACTTCAGAGTGTTTTCTATCCACACATACTAATCCTATGCATATACTATATTCCTGGCATGAGTAGCAGGACGCTGAAATGTTGCACGATTTTTAACAGAATGTTCGAAAAAGGAGAGGGTAGACTTAACATTGACTTTTTTTTTGGACACTTTTCTATAAAGCCCAGCTCTGTGGAGTGTACGGCTTAAAGTGGTCCTATGGACAGATACCACAATCTCTGCTGTGGAGCTTTGCAGCTCCTTAAGGGTTATCTTTGGTCTCTGTGTTGCCTCTCTGATTAATGCCCTCCTTGCCTGGTCCGTGAGTTTTGGTGGGCGGTCCTCTCTTGGCAGGTTTGTTGTGGTGCCATATTCTTTCCATTTTTTAATAATGGATACTCAACCTCAGGTGAGCAAAATCCTGAGACGTCCTTAGATATCGTGCACCGGCTGTTATTTACGAAAATAAATAGGTCACCTCCCCTGGTCTTACCAGATGTTCTGTCCTGCCGATACAGCGTTTAACCAGCCAGCTGTATGTTGATAGATTTTATTTTCCAAAGATTGCATGTTTGCTAGCAGAATGGAAGGAGGTGGGGGTTTATTCGATCACCTACGAATTCTCAGATGGCAGCCCGCCCTCTTGCCCCTTTTCTCCGCCTGATCTTCACGCAAATCACAGGGATCTGTTCCCGGAGAAGCAGTATATTATTCACATCGGGCTCGTTGGACTCGTTAAAACCTGTTAGGCCTAGGCAGAATACTGCCGCCTTTGGAGGAATTGTGTCTCTAAGTATAGCAGAACTCACAGGGCAGGCAATCTCCCAAACTAGTTTAGGGATCATGAAAGTTGGGGCAACTTTGACGCCATCGCCCCCACCCTTCCCAACCAGCTATGGATCTGGGGACACTTTCTATGTCTTCCACTAGATGTCCTCATTCAGTAGAGCGTTTAATCGTTCAAATCCCGCGAGTTTTGGCCCTATGGGAGTGAATTGAGTGTGTGTCACGAGAAAATACCTGTGCGTTAGGGCGCGAATTGGTCACATTCATTCCTTTGTTCCAGCTCTCCGGAGGAGAAGTAACAATGACCAGTTGAATTGAGAATTGTTTTGTACGTTTAGAACATCCTAAAGCTTGATTCTGCACTTAGTTTGACCTGTTTAGTCGACATATAATATGTCATTTTGAAGTTTTGATGCGCAACTTTTTGGGACCAGAGGAAATTTTGGGTGCATTTCAGCTGATATTGTTAGCAGATGCTAATACAAAGACACAAGACTTAAAACCAAACGATGTTTTGGGTAAGTATGAACCCTTCCAGTACATTCTGAACGAAGACCATCAAAGGTAAGGGAATATTTATGTTGAAATTGAAATTTTGTGTTTCTGTTGACTCCAACATAGCGGAGAATTATTGCTTATATCTGAGCGCCGTCTCAGAATATTGAATAGTGAGCGATTTCTGTAACGTTAAAAAGAAATGTAACAAAGCGATTGCATTAAGAAGCAGTGTATCTTTCTAACTATATGTAGAACATGTATATTTAGTCAAAGTTTATGATGTCTATTTATGTTATCTTGCGGCGCTATCTATATTTTCTCCGGACATTTTTCAGTATTTTCTGAACATGAATTCAATGTAAATGGACATTTATGGATATAAATGGCATATTATTGAAAAAAAAATGTACTGTGTAACATGTCCTATTGCTGTCATCTGATGAAGATTTTCAAAAGGTTAGTGAATGATTTATTTTTTTAATCCTGCTTTTATAATTGTATATTTTCTGGGACAAAATGGCAGCCTCTTGTCTTCGTTTCAGTGGTGGTCTAATATAAATATGTGGTGTGTTTTCGCCGTAAAACATTAAAAAAATCTGACATGCTGGGTAGATGAACAAGGTGTTTATCTTTCATTTGAGGTATTGGACTTGTTAATGTGTGGAGGTTAAATATTTCTAAGAATATTTTTGCATTGCCTGTGCCACGGTTTGAGCTGAACGGTGGGGGGTGGCGTTCCTCGAGGGGAACCCCTCGCTTCAACAGGTTTTAACCTATTGAACCTCTGGGGGCAGTATTTCATTTTTGGATGAAAAACGTTCCCGTTTTAAGCGCAATATTTTGTCACGAAAAGATGCTCGACTATGACAGCTTTGGAAAGAAAACACTCTGACGTTTCCAAATCTGCAAAGATATTGTCTGTGAGTGCCCCAGAATTGATGCTACAGGCGAAACCAAGATAAAACTTCAAACAGGAAATGAGCAAAATTTCTGAGGCGCTGTTTTCCATTGTCTCCTTATATGGCTGTGAATGCGACAGGAATGAGCTTACACTTTCTGCCGTTTCCCCAAGATGTCGGCAGCATTGTGACGTATTTATTTCATTTCATTTGCGATTTTCATGAATAGTTAACGTTGCGTTATGCTAATGAGCTTGCGGGGATAATTACACTCCTGGATACAGGTTTTTTTGGTAGCCAAACGTGATGTACAAAACGGAGCGATTTCTAATACACAAAGAATCGTTTTCGAAAAACTGAAAATTTGCTATCTAACTGAGAGTGTCCTCATTGAAAACATCTGAAGTTCTTCAAAGGTAAATTATTTTATTTGAATGCTTTTCTTGTTTTTGTGAAAATGTTGCACACTAAATGCTACGCTAAATGCTACGCTAAATGCTACACTAAATGCTACGCTAAATGCTACGCTAGCTGAGAGTGTCCTCATTGAAAACATCTGAAGTTCTTCAAAGGTAAATTATTTTATTTGAATGCTTTTCTTGTTTTTGTGAAAATGTTGCACACTGAATGCTACGCTAAATGCTACGCTAAATGCTACACTAAATGCTACGCTAAATGCTACGCTAGGTATCAATACTCTTACACAAATGCTTGTTTTGCTATGGTTGAAATGCATATTTTGAAAATCTGAGATGACAGCGTTGTTAACAAAAGGCTAAGCTTGAGAGCTAGCATATTTATTTCATTTCATTTGCGATTTTCATGAATAGTTAACGTTGCGTTATGGTAATGAGCTTGAGGCTATAAATAGGATCCCGGATCCGAGTTTGCTCGTCGCAACTGGTTAAGGGGGAAAAAGGATTCTGTCAGTCAGTGGTGAATAATCACAGTTCAGAAGTTATTTTCATTTATAAGAGACAGTAGCAACAACACTATGTACAAAATAAGACAATAAGTTAAAAAAAATATTTGGAAACAACACAATTGGAATACCTAAAATGTCAGCCTTGTTCTCCGGCGCAATCTTACCTGAAACATTTCCCGTAATTGATTTAGGCTGTTTATTTCGGGTTATCGGGATAATTGTGGAGGTCTCCACACTGCTAAATGTATAGTAATTTAGATTAAGAATGTATTGAGATACCAGTCTGTCATTACCACAAGTGACGAGAATAGCTAATGTTGGAAATAAAAAGATGAATATATAGTCAATGTAAGTCAATGTAAATGTATATTCTGCCAGTATCAGTGTGTGCTAAGTTTAGGGTCTTAAATGAAAGTGATTGAACCAATTATGAAGCACTAAGGAATGTCATTCTAAATGTGTGTTAGATCATTTATCAATAGGTATAATTTTGATTTGGAAAGGCGAGGATTCTAGACAAGAGTCATGCCCCTAAATTGTGAGGAGAGCCTCTAGATTGCAGATTGGGCTAACCTTGGCCCATTTCTCATTCCTATCAAGGTTGGTCTGAAACTGTTATAGCATGTGTTCTCTCTCTCTCTCTTCCCTTTGAAAGTCAATATGCAAGTGCCCTGGACCCGAATTCAGGAGATCTCTAGAGATGTAGAGAAATAATTGTGTAAATTGGCAGGTCAGCGGGTGTAATGCTCCGGGTGTCGTGGGTGTGGAGTCAAATGCAGGAGACAGAGAGTTCAATGCTGCGCGTCTTTTAATCGCACCAATGCACCACAGGGTGCTCACAAAAACGTTACGTTCCCAAAACACAGGGAATCAAAATGTACAATGGGAAACAATCCCGACCGGACACTAACACGTGCCAATACCACAGAGCCGAAGGTTTACATAGAAATAATCCCGCACAACAACCAGGCGGGCCGGCTGTCTAATAAAGACAAACTAATTAAACATTCACAGGTGCTACCACTCAACATACAAGGAGGGGAAGGAAAAACAATCAGTGGCAGCTAATAGGCCGGTGACGACGACCGCCGAGCGCCACCTGCCCGGGAAAGGGAAACACCCTCGGTCGGACTCATGACAGCGGGGGGGGGGGGGGGCAGTTGTGCAATCAATGACGATGAATGCTGTACGTCTGTCCCAGCTCTTCTAATATAACTGATCTCGACGAATACATTGCCACTGTTGCTAAGAATAATTCCCCACAACCAGTGGACCACTGCAACTTGGTTGGAATCCTTCCTGTTCCTGTTCGGAATTCCAAATGGGCAGAAGCATGTTTTTTGTTTGTCTAAATTGTGTTCTTTAACATGCTGTTTATGTGTGTGTGTTTATTTTATTTTTATAAATTCACTCCTGTGAATAGAAGTATATAACATTTATCATGATTATAGTATTACCATACTAATTGGATTGTACAACCCAGAATGAAGGGTTTGAAATGATGTATTATGTATTGGTTTTTTTCTGTGTTGATTTCCCTTCTTTAATAGGGAGTATAGAACGTTTTGATATAGAAGCTAAAATCTAAATGTAATGATTATTATGACACAAGAGGATGGAGTGACGGAACACTGTATGTTCTATGTTTGTGCTTTTTAATAAACCAATTTCTGTGTTCATTCAAGTGACTTACTGAACAAATCCTCACTATCATTAGCTGTGTTCGTTCAAGTGGCTGACTGAACAAATCCTCACTATCATTAGCTGCCATTTGGAAGTGCGCACAGAACTTTTGTTTTGAGAATGAAAGAGGAATGAATGATATCTCAGTTTCAAGGTCTCGGCTTAGAGAGAAGAAGCCTCGCGAGGTATTGGTCGGTCACACAAATGAAAAAAAAAATGGTAATGATCAATTGATAATGCTAAATAATACAAATATAACTTGTCTGTATATAAGCCGTATATAAGTCAACTGTTTGGACCTTCAGAGCTTCCGTATCAAGTTTGCTGATAAGGAACAATGAATAATTTAAGATCGACTTCGAGTGTCCCTGTGTAAGAATTTCCACAACACCCCTTTAGTGGAATCTATTCCCCCATGACTCCTTCAGTGGGCTACATCATTTAAAAAAATAATAATTTCCATTCTACCTATTCCTAATATTTGTTTTAGAATAAATGTTCATTATTTCATGCTGAAATCTTACCTCCTTGTGTTTCATGGTTACGGTCGTTCCCGACCCGTCACGAGAACTAAACCCTCCCCCCCCCCCAGGAGAGTCCTGACGCTCCAAAGCACAGGATGTAGTAGTCTGGTTTTCATGAGAACACTTATTAACAGTTGTACTTTCAGTGCTAGCTAGTTTCTTTCTGTGTCTGTCATGCCACAAAGGCACGTCTCATTGGAAATGCATTGCTAGTAGCATCAATGCACTCAGAAATACTGCATAACCAGCCTGCCTGCAGCTAAGGCCCAGCGGCAGCTTGTGATCATGAATTTAGATTCCATGTTCAGCAGTCTCTTTAGTAGTTCAACAGCAGACGGAACATAACATAATGTCCCTGAGTGTGCGTGTACTTGTGAGTGTCTCTCTCTGTGTGTTCCTCTAGTGTGTGTGTGGGTGTGTGTGTGTGTGTGTGTGTGTGTGTGTGTGTGTGTGTGTGTGTGTGTGTGTGTGTGTGTGTGTGTGTGTGTGTGTGTGTGTGTGTGTGTGTGTGTGTGTGTGTGTGTGCATGTGTGTGTGTGTGTGTGTGCATGTGTGTGTGTGTGTGTGTGTGTGTGTGTGCATGTGAGTGTGTGTGTGTGTGTGTGCATGTGTGTGTGTGTGTGTGTGTGTGTGTGTGTGTCTCGGCACCGCTATTCCAGCAGACACACACACACACACACACACACACACACACACACACACACACACACACACACACACGCACACACACACACACACATGCACACACACACACACACACACACACACACACACACACACACACACACACACACACACACACACACACACACCACTATAATGTATACAGGGAAGACATGGAAATGGTTGTGGAATGACGTTTGGCAAACGGTGCTCAAGCGTGTAGCTTTAGTGGATTCTGATACGATGGCCTCAGGGATCCTCAGACAGAGCTACTGTAGACCAAGAGGTAAACCCTCTCTACCAGCACACAGCCTTCTTATCAACCTTTCAACCAATCAGGATATTTAGTTCTGTTTTTTCGCGTTGTTCGTAACTTGTTTTGTACATAATGTTGCTGCTACCGTCTCCCATGACCGAAAAAGAGCTTCTAAACATCAGAACTGGGATTGCTCACCTCAAAATGGACGAAGAGGTATTTTTCAATAAGTTGGACACGAGGGATATACTGTTGACACCCAACCAGGCCCGATCCCTGTGATTCGCTGGAAAAAGGAATTTTGAGGCAAAAGATCAGGCTGCCTTGTGAGGACCAGGCGACTAGTGGCTAATCTGTCCTTGCCTTCCGTCCTGCTAGCTAATGACCAATGGCTGGAAAATAAATGGGACGAGCTGAAAGCACGTATATCCTACCAACGGGACATTAAAAACAGGAATATTGTTTGCTTCACTGAGTCGTCGATGAAAGACGACATTAAGAACATACTCTATCAGCAAGACAGAACAGCAGCCTCTGGTAAGACACGGGGCGGGGGCCTATGCATTTACGTAAAAGATATCTAAGGAAGTCTCGAGGTTTTGCTCACCTGAGGTTGAGTATCTCATGATAAGCTGTAGACTGCACAACCTACCAAGAGAGTTTTCATCAGTATTTGTCGTAGCTGTCCACCACAGAGCGAGGTTGGAACTAAAACTCAACGAGCTGTATTCCGCCATAAGCCAACAGGAAACCGCTCATCCAGAGGCGACGTTCTTTGTGGACGGTTACTTTATTGCAGGGAAACTTAAATCAGTTTTTCCGAATTTCTATCAACATGTTAAATGTGCAACCAGAGGAAAGAATATTCTAGACCACCCTTACTCCATACACTAGAGACGCGTACAAAGCTCTCCCTCACCCTACATTTGGCAAATCTGACCATAACTCCATCCTCCTGATTTCTGCTTAAAGCAGGAAGCACCAGTGACTTGGTCTATAAAAAAGTGATCGGATGAAGCAGATGCTAAACTACAGGACTGTTTTGCTAGCACAGACTGGAACATGTTCGGGATTTTTCCGATGACATTGAGGAGAACACCACATCAGTCACTGGCTTTATCAATAAGTGCATTGAAGACGTCATCCGTACAGTGACTGTACGTACATACCCCAACCAGAAGCCATGGATTACAGGCAACATCCGCACTGAGCTAAAGGGCTGCCGCTTTCAAGGAGCGGGACTCTAACCCTTGACTCTAACCCGGAAGCTTACAAGAAATCTCGCTATTCCCCCCCGACGAACCATCAAACAGGCAAAGCATCAGTACAGGAATAAGATCAAATCGTACTACACCGGCTCCAATGCTCGTCGGATGTGGCAGGGCTTGCAAACTATTACAGACTACAAAGGGAAGCACAGCCGAGAGCAGCCCAGTGACACGAGCCTACAAGTCGAGATAAATAACTTTTATGCTCACTTCGAGGGAAGTAACACTGAAACATGCATGAGAGCACCAGCTGTTCCGGATGACTGTGTGATCACAATCTCCGTAGCCGATATGAGTAAGACCTTTAAACAGATCAACATTCACAAGGCCGCAGAGCCAGACGGATTACCAGGACGTGTACTCCGAGCATGTGCTGACCAACTGGCAAGTGTCTTCAATCACATTTTCAACCTCTCTTTTTAGCTGAAAAACACTAGACGGTTTCATTTTGTTTTTGGCAGTGAAACGAGGCGAGAAAAAAAACTCACCCAAATATATAGCCCCGTTGGAAAATATAAATGGACTGTTTGAAAATGTGAAGGAAAAAAAGGTTAAAATAAAAAAATATTCTATTTAAAAAATAAAAAAAAAATGTATCACCTCTTATCTCCGACGGAGTACCCCAGTTTGGGAATAACTGCCTTCATTCAGGATTCAGGGATCAATTGTAGCTGGAGATGGTTCTGGTTTAAGATGGATGCCAATCGAGGTGAAAGGAGCACCACACACTTTCCCTCTTTTTCAATACTGTGGAGAAAAGGGTTATGCCAGGTGTCCTCTCTGCCTGAAAGAGATCAATTATGCCAACAAAGGGCCTCATGCTCTGCTGCTGGCACATTGTAGAGCAGATGTCCACAGACAGAAAGGGTACAATGTAATAAACTGCAGTGTAGCACAAAGATATTGCTTTTGTTGTGATGAACTTGACATAATGTAACAGTTGTGTGTGAGTGAGGGGGATAATTTTATTTTTTTATTCAGTGAATGTTATGTAGCCTTGTGCACTTAATCGATGTCTATAGTGGCCACTATAATAGAGCCAAAATAGAAAGCCTGTTTGTTTCATTATATTTCTACTTTAAAATGTTGTTTTTTTTCCCCTAAGTGCAATATTTAGAATGCTGTCATGGTCACAAGCGTTCTGTCATAAAGGCTGTCATGGTAACAAGCACTCTATTATAAAGGCTGTCATGGTAACACGAGTTATATTATAAAGGCTGTCATGGTAACAAGCGTTCTGTCATAAAGGCTGTCATGGTAACAAGCACTCTATTATAAAGGCTGTCATGGTAACACGAGTTATATTATAAAGGCTGTCATGGTAACAAGCGTTCTGTCATAAAGGCTGTCATGGTAACACGAGTTATATTATAAAGGCTGTCATGGTAACACGAGTTATATTATAAAGGCTGTCGTGGTAACAAGCATTATTTTATAAAGGCTGTCGTGGTAACAAGCGTTCTATTACAAAGCCTGTCATGGTAACAAGTGTCCTATTATCAAGGCTGTCATGGTAACAAGCGTTCTATTACAAAGGCTGTCATGGTAACAAGAGTTCTATTATAAAGGCTGTCATGGTAACAAGCGTTCTATTACAAAGGCTGTCATGGTAACAAGAGTTCTATTATAAAGGCTGTCATGGTAACAAGCGTTCTATTACAAAGACTGTCATGGTAACTAGCCTTCTATAATAAAGGCTGTCATGGTAACTACGATATTAGCTTATGGTTTTTGTAGTAAGTCTAGGCATCAAATAACATTGGCTTTCTTACCTTAAAATGTTTAGCTATGAATTCGGTTCACATTAACCAGTTTTTATTTTACACACAGAGACTGATCATATAGATCATATTCTGTTGTTTAATTAATACAGGTTAGTTTATAGAGAGTTAACACCTGCATGTCAAGAAGGGTTCCAGCCTAAAAGTCACTAGAAAAATGCATTTTAAAGCTTATTTAACACATATATATATATATATATATATATATATATATATATATATATATATATATATATATATATATATATATATATACATGTATCCCCGTGGCAGGGATTTTTTGTGTGTGTTTGGGTGCAAAAAAAAACAGCGTCACCTTTTTGGCCCTCGCCAGTTTGCATCCCTCAGTCTTCACATAAACTCTGTCACTGTCCTTTTCGTTTCACGGAAGTCCTTCATGCTCTTCCTGTTCTTGAGATTTCCTCAGCCAGCCTTGGGATTTCCTCAGCCAGCCTTGGGATTTCCTCAGCCAGCCTTGGGATTTCCTCAGCCAGCCTTGAGATTTCCTCAGCCAGCCATGAGATTTCCTCAGCCAGCCATGATATTTCCTCAGCCAGCCATGAGATTTCCTCAGCCAGCCTTGGGATTTCCTCAGCCAGCCTTGTTTGCTCAGTTATGCCAAGGAACGTGTTTGTGTGATGGAAGAGATGGACCACTAGAACAGGTAGGACCACTCCTCCATTGCTCTGCCCACACTGCTTTCCATGTTACTTGTTATGAGCTGGATGCAATAGGTTTTTTTTAACACAGGAAGGAGGCTGTTTTTGGTACTCATTCTTCACCTCTGTTTTCTTTTCATTCAGTTCTCCTGTTCTGCCCTGAGAGTCAGGTGGCCACCCAACGCATCCATAACGATCTAAACATTTTGACTTCCTGTTCCCACCAATTTCACCCTGATATTCACCCCCTGCTTGCCTCTTTTGTCGGTGCCGAGGTCAGCCTCGAGGAGTTCACGAATCTGTTTTCCATCTGTACACGGAGTGAATCGACATTCTTTCCACTTCTGTCTTGGAAAGAGCAGGGATCTCTCTCTCTCTCTATGATCTCTTTTAGCAACTTTTTGTCAGCTTTCCTCTTCCTGGTCTCTTTGCTCAGTAGATCATCAGTTTTTTTTTTTTCCATTGCAAATGTGAGGTTAGAGGTTAATTTGTGTCAAGGAATTGTGAACACCTCACTGGATGGGGAACAGTGAGTGACCTGCTCTCAATGTTGAACAAAACTCTGGCAAAATTGGTTGAGAGGGTTTGGGGACAGCCTTTGGTCCTACGGATAGAAAAATCACAAAACAAATATAAAATAAATCATGAGCAGATGGTTTAGACACAACATAAATAGTTCATTTTATTGATTTATTGATTTGAGTGCATGAAAAAGATTCAAATTCCTCCATTTGAAAAATGATTAAATATGTACCTGGATTGAGATATATCTGTATATATATATATATATATATACGGTGCATTCGGAAAGTATTCAGACCCCTTGACTTTTCCATATTTGACTCATTTCAGGAAACTAGGCGTATGTTGCGAGAGCCGTTTGAACGTAAAACTTGCATTTTTTGGGGGCAGAAATGCATTCTGGAACATGTGAACTTTCGCGTGCCTTAATAACAAACTTGTATGCCGTCTGTAAATACGTATACAATTTTTAAATTACGAGCCTAGTTGGTTTAGCCATGGACAAAGGGGACAACCTTCCCACTAGCCATGATTGGCTTAGATAATGAGTGGGCTGGACATGCAAGAGAGATGAGTTCGGATTGGTCTGCCGTGTAGAAGGCTTCTGTCTATAACATGAGCTGCTCAGTATGTGTAGGTAATCCTTTCTAACACAGCTTTTAATAAAGACATCACGTAGTAGAGCTGCATAAGTGTTGCTCTACACTTTTTGGAGGACCAAGTTTTGAAATCAGTGGAATTAGAGTACGATAGCTAAGGAGATGGATACAATTCTGGTGTTTGATTGCAAATATGCAGACAGAGTCGAAACAGAGAATACACAGAGGGCTGGAAGGCTTTTCCAACAGTCTTGAAGGAGTTCCCACTTATGCCGAGCACTAGGTGGGATGCTTTTCCTTCTCTCTGAGGTCTAACTCATTCCATACCATCTCAATTGGTTTAGGAAGTAGTCACTTGGAATGCATTTTCAATTAAGGAGAAAATCTTCGGAAAGGCTGTTTTTTGCACAATGTTCAGAACAACTTCCTCACAGTGGCCATGTCCGAATACCAGTGGTGACCCGTCATTCATGGCAGATGGGGCAACTCAATTAACTCAACTCTATTAACTCAACTCTATTAGCTCAACTCTACTAGCTCAACTCTATTAGCTCAACTCTATTAGCTCAACTCTATTAACTCAACTCAATTAACTCAACTCAATCTAACTCAACTCAGTTAACTCAACTCAATCTAACTCAACTCAATCTAACTCAACTCAATTAACTCAACTCAATTAACTCAACTCAATTATCTCAACTCAACCTAACTCAACTCAATTAACTCAACTCAACCTAACTCAACTCAATTAACTCAACTCAACCTAACTCAACTCAATTAACTCAACTCAATCTAACTCAACTCAATTTACGCAACTCAATCTAGCTCAACTCAATTAACTCAACTCAATTAACCCAACTCAATTAACGCAACTCAATCTAACTCAACTCAATCTAACTCAACTCAATCTAACTCAACTCAATTAACTCAACTCAATCTAACTCAACTCAATTAACTCAACTCAATTAACTCAACTCAATCTAACTCAACTCAAACTAACTCAACTCAATTAACTCAACTCAATCTAACTCAACTCAATCTAACTCAACTCAATTAACTCAACTCAATTAACTCAACTCAATCTAACTCAACTCAATCTAACTCAACTCAATTAACTCAACTCAATCTAACTCAACTCTATTAACTCAACTCTATTAACTCAACTAACTCAATCTAACTCAACTCAATCTAACTCAACTCAATTAACTCAACTCAATCTAACTCAACTCTATTAACTCAACTCTATTAACTCAACTAACTCAATCTAACTCAACTCAATCTAACTCAACTCAATTAACTCAACTCAATTTAACTCAACTCTATTAACTCAACTCTATTAACTCAACTAACTCAATCTAACTCAACTCAATCTAACTCAAGTCAATCTAACTCAACTCAATTAATTCAACTCAATCTAACTCAACTCAATCGAACTCAACTCAATTAACTCAACTCTATTAACTCAACTCTATTAACTCAACTCAACCTAACTCAACTCAACCTAACTCAACTCAATCTAACTCAACTCAATCGAACTCAACCTAACTCAACTCAATCTAACTCAACTCAATCTACCTCAACTCAATCTAACTCAACTATTTGACTTAATAAAGACGCATGTAAACATGGACTCTTTTTTTGCTTTCATTCTAGCTCAGTGCTTTCTGTGGTCGGGCAGCCAGCCATTTCGCTACACCCGCAATAACATCTGCTAAACACGTGTATGTGACCAACAAAATTGGATTTGATTTGAATCGATTTGTCTTGAAAGCACCATAAATCCAGAGAATGCCAGACTTTGATGACAAAGTTTGATGACAAAATTTGCCCAAGAAGGACCACCGCGCCACCTTCCTGTTCAAGTGAGGACAACAAACATGTCTTATATGCTGCTGCATAAATTATGCAATATTCCAGGGAGATATTTATACTGTAGCTAAGAAAGTAATACTAAGTGTATGTGGTGTAGTAAGCTGTTAGTAGCCCATGTGCCTCACCATAATAATTTGGTCCCTTTCCCCCATGTGTACCTTGGTGGTACACATGTAGCCTTTAGCCTGTTTTGGAGAAATGTAATCATCAAATATTGTAAGAGCTTTCATTGTCTGCTTATATGCCCCCTTTATTTATCCCATGGTTCTGACTTGGTGTACAGGGAGAACACTGTAAGAACGGCCCATGTTTTGAATTATGTCGTTGTAGATTTCAAAAGTGCTGAAGAAATATTTACATTACCCACGTCCGTCCTAGCTCGCTCATTAAAGTCTAAATCGAAATTATGGATTGCCTCTTATCTGCTCGTCGCCCCCTCATGCCATGGTTTGTACATCTCATTTATCAGTGGAAACCACATTTGTTTAATAAGCAAGTTGTTTTTACAGGCAGTAAATGAGGCTGAATGGACTATTTCACTGCAAGACAAGGCTCCCCTGATAGCCAGGTGTAGCAGTGGTACGTTGTTGGGACTCTGCTTGTTGGTACAGCTTTATGTAGGGCCTAACAGTTTGTGGGCAACGTTTGTCACCGTTACAATGCATTTGATGTGTTCTTTAGTGTTGTGTAGTGGATTTTCTGCCATGCATCCCATATACTTTTTGGGGCGTTTTCACCTACCAAGATTGACATGGTAAAATCGATACTACCTAATACTTATAACTGCATCCTAAATAGAAGGCTGTTTGAGTACGCGAAAAAGTGAAAGTGAATCGTGTGTTACATTTCACACATCTGGTGTACTTTAAATGCCTGGATGTCATACTCATTCTGGCTTTGAAAACAGCTGATCGATTCGATATGGGGATGTGACACCGAAATTAACGAATAGCGGGAAAACAACGCATATAAACATTACGCATTCGTAGTATTCGGAAATGGCAGAGATGTGGACCTCGGGTCACTTGACTCGGAATTGGACTCAATTATTTTTCACATCGCAAATTTTGCGCATTGAGATGACTTGGAGCTTGACTTTGATTTGACTCGTGACTTAACTTGGACTTGAGAGACTGGATTTGTCATCTTGCACACTACAGTATGTACAGTAAGCCTCTCTGGCCTTTATATCGAAGTGCCGCAGGTTCTGTGCTTTCTGTTCTATGTCTTGACCAATCAGATTCACGGAAAATACAGGTTGCGTAGTCCAGGCACAAAGCGCGTCATCTAGCAAAGTGCACGCAGATCCACTGTCCTCTGTATTTATTTAGCAAAGTGCGCGCAGATCCACTGTCCTGTGTATTTATTTAGCAAAGTGCGCGCAGATCCACTGTCCTCTGTATTTAAGTAGCAACGTGCATGCAGATCCACTGTCCTGTGTATTTATTTAGCAAAGTGCGCGCAGATCCACTGTCCTCTGTATTTAAGTAGCAACGTGCACGCAGATCCACTGTCCTGTGTATTTACTTAGCAACGTGCACGCAGATCCACTGTCCTCTGTATTTATTTAGCAACGTGCACGCAGATCCACTGTCCTCTGTATTTATTTAGCAAAGAGTGAAAACACATCACTCCTGGAAAAAAAAAGTCAGCGCAACCTCTCCACGTAAATGTTGCGGCAGCCTGCGCCTACACTGTATGTGACAAAACAAAGTTGAATAGTATGCAACGTTTCAAAAATATACTTTATATGCCCGGATGTCATACTCATTTAGGTTTTGACACCAGCTGATCAATTAGATATGGGCACGTGCCACCGGAATGAACACATAACAGGAAACAGGAAACAGGAAACAACGCAATCACACATTACTCATTGTAAGTAAATAGAATGTTTTGTAGTACGTGATTTTCGTTGTTGTTGTTGTTGTATGCTTTAAATGCCAGGATGTTCTACTCATGTCAACCCTTCATCTAGTTGAATTAGATGCACACTTTCCTACAATCTATTGAAAGAGGTGTGCTGCGATTGATAGGCCCTAGTTCTCTTCAAGTAGCCAAACAACACAACATTTTAATTGGGAATATGCCCGAAGCATCTGTGGTTGTATAGGCTAAGTCGTTTTTGTTCTTCTTAAAATGATCACAGTAATGCATCGTAAGTTACATATTCGAAAAACAGATTTGTTTTATTTTAATTTTAAAGTGCAATTCTGTTTTCTCATTGAAAAAAGTGTTTCTTGTTCTTTTGGCCTTCGTCAGAGTTTGTAAACTAAAGACTAAACCATCTTTTGATTTCTGAATGTGTCGGCTCCGGGTACACAGGATGTCATGTTAACCCTCCTGCTGTGTCCCGATCCAATTGGACCGATTTGGACATTCTCATTTAATCTGACTGTCATAAGGTTCTAAGGTTCCATAGCATTGTCCACACAGGGCATCTGACACAGAAAATGCATTTTGATGATCATTTTAAGTTTTGTACACCTGTGGTGTTTACACACACACGCATGCACACGCACGCATGCACACGCACGCACGCACACACACACACACACACACACACACACACACACACACACACACACACACACACACACACACACACACACACACACACACACACACACACACACCTCACTCCACTTCTTGGCTTCCATGGCAACTCCCATGGGAACCTTTCCCCAATAGAATCTTTCCCAAATGGGAACCACACCTGTTGGAATTCTCACAATCAATAATAACATTGTTTCAATAATACATAGAACTTTTCTTTCTCACAGCTCTGGTATATAAAGCTTTTTTGAGGCCTTGCACACAATTAATTCTGTGGCAGCACATTGACCAAACGATATACTGTATGTGAAGCTCTTGATCCTATCTTTGATCATGACACTGGTGAGGAGGAGAGAGTCCTTGTTAAACGTTGACATAAAGTAGTCTGTGATAAATAACACAATATGTTTCATCTGAGTATTTGTTATAGTCAAAATAATCCAGACATTATGCATTTTTTTTAAACTCAAAAACAAGTTATATGAGCTCAGGTCAATAAACAGCAAATAGAAGTTCAAAACTTGTAATGTTTCACAACTTAAGTTGATAAAAAGATCTAACACAACATTAGGTGATAATATATGTATTATTATGGATTCATAATCAGCTATAATGGGGCTGGCCATTTTGGACCAGGAACACAGAATGAATTAACATGATAACGAACAGAGCAGGAGAGTTTATCAGGCCTTTTGATTTGAAGACGTGGATTGTTTTAGTGTTGTAGGCTAGGCTAACCCATTGAAGGATTTAACGTATGAATGAAGCCTTGGCAGTCGTTCTGAACTCCGTTCCCAATGATCTTTAGTTTATTATGTTACTGCCCAGTGGTTCAGAATATGCACCCCACTGTCCCCATCTTTCTGTGTCACAGCTTTTGGATTTAAACATTTTAAATGTCTTGGTGTGTCTACTACGATCATTGATTTAATTTATATTTGTTACAGCACGTTTCAATAATAGATAGGTTGAAATTGAACCAAACGATCTGTTCTCTCTTGAGTCCTTTTTAAATAGGGTAGATTACCTATATGGTCTGCTATGGTATAGATTGAATGTAATAGTCTGTTTAAAACCAGCCTGAGTAGGTCTATAACCAGCCTGAGTAGGTCTATAACCAGCCTGAGTAGGTCTATAACCAGCCTGAGTAGGTCTATAACCAGCCTGAGAATGTATTATAACCAGCCTGAGTAGGTATATAACCAGCCTGAATAGGTATATAACCAGCCTGAATAGGTATATAACCAGCCTGAATAGGTATATAACCAGCCTGAATAGGTCTATAACCAGCCTGTGTAGGTCTATAACCAGCCTGAGTAGGTCTATAACCAGCCTGAGTAGGTCTATATTCCTATTGTATCCACAGTTTAGAGAAATCAATCCAATTGGAAATTATCTATTATCATACTGGTTAACGTGATGCGTGTCTGTTGAATTTGGAAAAAATCCACACTACTCAGCCAGTCAGGAGTCGCTACTGGCGTTTGGCCGAGGTATACTGATGTATAAATAGTATAGAGTTTCAGTATTTAGTACGCTAACAGGAGAAGGTTAGTCTGCTATAAAATGTTCTCAGATTGTATCCTCATGAAACCTGTTCACCTAATGCTCGGTGAACCTTGTTAACTGAGTCACCCCAAAGAGCCGAGCAGAGTAGAGGGCCTTGAGGTCTGAATCTAGTGTTCAGTGAACCGTGTATGTTAACTGAGTCACCCCAAAGAGCAGAGTAGAAGGCCTTCAGGGTCTGCATCTAATGTTCAGTGAACCCATGCCCCTCCTCTGTTTACTAGGAAACGCTGTAGAGCTTCGGGCCTTCAGGCCTCCTCTGGCCTCTTCAAGGTTTCTAAATACAGCATCCTATGACACCACACGAGATCACACCCGATAGACTTCAGTATTCAATGTGTTTCTAAGGTCCCCAGGACGTTGGAAGATGCCTTCAATACCGTCAAAACACTGAACCTAACCCACCCTCTTTGATCCCCCTCTAGACAGGAGGGTAGCAGGGGGCAAATGGGGGACACAGGGGGGTAACAGGAGGGAAACGGGGGGTGAAACAGGGGGGAATCGGGGTATCAGGGGGAAACGGGGGGTAACAGGAGGAAACGGGGGTTAACAGGGGGGAAACGGGGGGTAACAGGGGGGAAACGGGGTATCAGGGGGAAACGGGGGGTAACAGGGGGAAACAGGGGGTAACAGGGGGAAACAGGGGGTAACAGGGGGAAACAGGGTAACAGGGGGAAACAGGGTAACAGGGGGAAACAGGGTAACAGGGGGAAACAGGGTAACAGGGGGAAACAGGATAACAGGGGGAAACGGGGGGTAACAGGGGGGAAACTGGGGGTAACAGGGGATAACAGGGGATAACAGGGGGAAACAGGGGGGAAACGGGGGGTAACAGGGGATAACAGGGGGGAAACGGGGGATAACAGGGGGGAAACGGGGGGTAACAGTGGGGGAACAGGGGGTAACAGGGGGAAACAGGATAACAGGGGGAAACGGTGGGTAACAGGGGGGAAACTGGGGGTAACATTGGATAACAGGGGGAAACAGGGGGGAAACGGGGGGAAACAGGGGATAACAGGGGGAAACGGGGGATAACAGGGGGGAAATGGGGGGTAACAGGTGGGAAACGGGGGGTAACAGTGGGGAAACGGGGGGTAACAGGGGTGAAACGGGGTGTAACAGTGGGGAAACGGGGGGTAACAGGGGATAACAGGGGGGAAACGGGGGTAACAGGGGATAACAGGGGGGAAACGGGGGGTAACAGGGGATAACAGTGGGGAAACGGGGGGTAACAGGGGGGAAACGGGGGTTAACTGGGGGAAAACAGGGGGGTAACAGGGGGGAAATGGGGGGTAACAGGGGGGAAACGGGGGGTAACAGTGGGGAAACAGGGGGTAACAAGGGATAACAGGGGGGAAACGGGGGGTAACAGGGGATAACAGTGGGGAAACGGGGGGTAACAGGGGGGAAACGGGGGTTAACTGGGGGAAAACAGGGGGTAACATGGGGGAAATGGGGGGTAACAGGAGGGAAACGGAGGGTAACCGGGGGGAAACGGGGGGTAACAGGGGAGAAATGGGGGGTAACATGGGGGAAACGGGGGGTAACAGGGGGGAAATGGGGGGTAACAGGGGGGAAATGGGCGGTAACAGGGGGGAAACACAGTGCACCACAGTTGGGTCCCACTCCACTACTCTCCTGCCAAGGCCTTTAGTTTGAATACTACAGACTGATGAAATGCTCGGCTGCCCTTCACTGCTTTTGTCGGCTGTTGTCCCGAAGCTGTCTCTGTTTTTATTCAGCGCCATAGAAGATGCTGGTGTGTGATTTCAGGAGAGGTGCTTGTCTGTATTCATTGGAGCTGTGGAGTGATGGTTTTAACAACCAACCCCTGGAGGTGTACGTACAACACATGAAATAGGCTCCTGTTTAATCACATGATTTCCTTGCTGCTGTTCTCAATTTATTGGGTCAGTTTTGGTGGAAGAAGCCCGACTCAAAACAAACTACTCAGGCCAACGCTAATCCTTTCGTCTTAAGTCCCAAACGGCATCCTATTTCATAAATAGTGCCCTACTTCTGACCATGGGTCGCTATACAGGAAATAGAGTGTCATTTAGGACCGAGCATCTGGATAACTTCTGGGTCACCTTATTGGAGTCAACAGCGATGATAACTTCTGGGTCACCTTATTGGCGTCAGCATCTGGATAACATCTGGGTCACCTTATTGGAGTCAGCATCTGGATAACATCTGGGTCACCTTATTGGAGTCAGCATCTGGATAACTTCTGGGTCACCTTATTGGAGTCAGGATCTGGATAACTTCTGGGTCACCTTACTGGAGTCAGCATCTGGATAACTTCTGGGTCACCTTATTGGAGTCAGCATCTGGATAACTTCTGGGTCACCTTATTGGAGTCAGCATCTGGATAACTTCTGGGTCACCTTATTGGAGTCAGCATCTGGATAACTTCTGGGTCACCTTATTGGAGTCAGCATCTGGATAACTTCTGGGTCGCCTCATTGGAGTCAACAGCGATGATAACTTCTGGGGTCACCTTATTGGAGTCAGCATCTGGATAACTTCTGGGTCACCTTATTGGAGTCAGCATCTGGATAACATCTGGGTCACCTGATTGGAGTCAGCATCTGGATAACATCTGGGTCACCTTATTGGAGTCAGCATCTGGATAACTTCTGGGTCACCTTATTGGAGTCAGCATCTGGATAACATCTGGGTCACCTTATTGGAGTCAGCATCTGGATAACTTCTGGGTCACCTTATTGGAGTCAGCATCTGGATAACTTCTGGGTCACCTTATTGGAGTCAGCATCTGGATAACATCTGGGTCACCTGATTGGAGTCAGCATCTGGATAACATCTGGGTCACCTTATTGGAGTCAGCATCTGGATAACATCTGGGTCACCTGATTGGAGTCAGCAGCGATGATAACTTCTGGGTCACCTTATTGGAGTCAACAGCGATGATAACATCTGGGTCACCTTATTGGAGTCAGCATCTGGATAACATCTGGGTCACCTTACTGGAGTCAGCATCTGGATAACATCTGGGTCACCTTATTGGAGTCAGCATCTGGATAACTTCTGGGTCACCTTATTGGAGTCAACAGCGATGATAACTTCTGGGTCACCTTATTGGAGTCAGCAGCGCTGCAGCAGGGCTGGAGATTGTAAGAGCATTGGAGTGCTGCGATTGGTTCTGCTATCTAAATCACAGTTCACAACCGAACAAGACTTGTTGTGTTAGATTTTCTTCTTGAGGGATGCAGGGAGAGGAATAAAGGCCTTCCTTCCTTCCTTCCTTCCTTCCTTCCTTCCTACACGTGTTTTATTAAATCAAAAGAAGCCTGTGTTCTCTCTAACCTCTGTTCTTTACCGGAGAGGTACAAATCCCCTCCAGACAGCATTAATCAATGGGCGCTGAGGTCAGCTGAACATGGCTGTCCCCAACACCTTCACAGGGAGTCCTTGAAAAATCAGCCCTGAGCAATCAATCACCCACCATCCTGATGGCGATGTGTGCCCCGGGTCGGTCCAGGAGACAAAACTAGTTTTGGAGCAGAGGAAACAAAGAAAACATATTTATGAAAGAAAAAGGTCAACAACGAGCAAACTAGGACATTAACTATGAAAGTCCTTTACATGTTTAATGCATTATCTCTCTGTTCCCCTTGTTCTCTCTGTCTCAGTCTCGGAGTTCGTTCCAAAATGACACCCTAGTCCCTATGTAGTGCACTACTTTAGACCAGAGCCCTATGGAACCCGATTCCCTATATAGTGCACTACTTTAGACCAGAGCCCTACGGGGCTCTATTCCCTATATAGTGCACTACTTTAGACCAGAGCCCTATTTCCTATATAGAGCACTACTTTAGACCAGAGCATTAATGCTTCACAGCAGATTGAAAACAGTCCTATTGGCAGACAACAGACAACTGTTCTTTACTTGGTAAGCACACACACACACACACACACACACACACACACACACACACACACACACACACACACACACACACACACACACACACACTCCTCTCCTCTCCTCTCCTCTCCTCTCCTCTCCTCTCCTCTCCTCTCCTCTCCTCTCCTCTCCTCTCCTCTCCTCTCCTCTCCTCTCCTCTCCTCTCCACCCCTCCTCTCCTCTCCTCCCCTCCTCTCCTCCTGTCCTCTCCTCTCCTCTCCTCTCCTCTCCTCTCCTCTCCTCTCCTCTCCTCTCCACCCCTCCTCTCCTCTCCTCCCCTCCTCTCCTCCTCTCCTCTCCCTCCTCTCCACCCCTCCTCTCCTCTCCTCCCCTCCTCTCCTCCTGTCCTCTCCTCTCCTCTCCTCTCCTCTCCTCTCCTCTCCTCTCCTCTCCACCCCTCCTCTCCTCTCCTCCCCTCCTCTCCTCCTCTCCTCTCCCTCCTCTCCACCCCTCCTCTCCTCTCCTCCCCTCCTCTCCTCCTCTCCTCCCCCTCCTCTACTTAGCCGAACTAATGCGTTCCAGGCATTCTGCATTGATTTCCTCTCAGTCTGAGAGAAAATGGTAAAGACATGTTCTGATTGGCTGCCACCCTGCACTTGACATTGCACTTAATTGACAATGAACGAGTTTATATTTTACTAAAACATGACTCGACAGCTCCGAGTTGGCCACCGACGAGATGATCGAGGCATTCATTGAATACTGAGCGGATAATGAACACGGTGAATGAGGACCACCATCGTAGCTCTGAAACGCAGTGTCCCGTCAGATGCTCTCTCTCTCTCTCTCTCCCTCTCTGTCTCTCTCTCTCTCCCTCTCTCCCTCTCTCTCTCTCTCTCTCTCTCTCTGTCTCTCTCTCTGTCTCTCTCTCTCTCTCCCTCTCTGTCTCTCTCTCTCTCCCTCTCTCCCTCGCTCTCTCTCTCTCTCTCTCTCTCTCTCTCTCTCTCTCTCTCTCTCTCTCTCTCTCTCTCTCTCTCTCTCTGTCTCTCTCTCTGTCTCTCTCTCTCTCTCTCTCTCTCTCTTACCTACCTCTCTCTCTCCCTCTCTGTCCCTCTCTCTGTCTGCCTCTCTCTCTCTCTCTCTCTCTCTCTCTCTCTCCCTCTCTCCCTCTCTCCCTCTCTCTCTCTCTCTCTCTCTCTCTCTCTCTCTCTCTCTCTCTCTCTCTCTCTCTCTCTCTCTCTCTCTCTCTCTCTCTACCCCCACTCTCTCTCTCTCTGTCTCTTTCTCTCTCCCTCTCCCTCTCTCTCTCTCTCTCTCTCTCTCTCTCTCTCTCTCTCTCTCTCTCTCTCTCTATCTCTCTATCTCTCTCTCTCTCTGTCTCTCTCTCTCTCTCCCTCTCTCTCTCTCTCTCTCTCCCTCTCTCCCTCTCTCTCTCTCTCTCTCTCTCTCTCTCTCTCTGTCTCTCTCTCTGTCTCTCTCAAATTCAAATTCATTCAAATTCAAATTCAAGCTGCTTTATTGGCATGAAAAACATTGTGTCAATATTGCCAAAGCAACAATGTATACAATATACATTGTAACAAAATTGTAAATGATAGCAAATAATAATATAAAATGGTAGTAAATAATAATACAAAAATAAATACAATAAAATGGTAACAGTCTACAGTAAACATTAATAATTATAGTAATAACAATAATAGTAATAATAAGTAAGTTACTGTTTACTATGCAGATGTTATTATTCAGTGTCCCTCAGGCTATGGCAGGAAAATACATATTTGGCTGCAAGAGGAGCCATTGCTCCTTCGCCCATGAGTATTCTTAGTTTTTCTTCTGGGTTCAATTTGTAAAAATGTGGAATATATGTAGTAATTTCTGTGAATAATGAATCTCTTTGTGAGGAATATTTATCACAGTAAAGGAGAAAGTGCATCTCTGTCTCTACCTCCCCTGTCATGCAGTGACCACATACACGCTCCTCTTTGGGTAGCCATGTCTTTTTATGTCTGCCGGTTTCTATTGCCAATCGGTGGTCACTCAGCCTGTACTTGGTAAGGATCTGTCTCTGCTTCGTATCTCTGACAGAGTAGAGATAATCAGCCAATTCATATTCTCTGTTTAGGGTCAGATAGCAATTTAGTCGGCTTTGGGATTTTGTTTCGTTTTTCCAGTATTGTAAGTATGATTCCTTTGATTGGTTCATGATTTTGTTTATTGGAATTCTTTCTTTTGAAGCAGTGCTGGTGTCAGCTTGATTGGTGAGGTCCAACACCAGCTGACTGAGAGGGCTCGTTTCTGGGCTCAGCTCTTGGGCTTGAAGTGCTTTAAATTGCAGACTCGAATTTGGACTTGAATTTAGATGTAGCCAAAATTTTAATGATCTTTTCTGTATTTTCATTATTACTGGAAAACGGCCCAATTCTGCCCTACATGCATTAGTTGGTGTATTTCTCTGGACTTGTAGAATTTTCCGACAGAATTCTGCATGTAGGGTTTCAATTGGATGTTTGTCCCACATTTTAAAAACCAGTTTATTGAGTGGCCCCCAAACCTCACTTCCATAAAGTGCTATTGGTAGGATTACACTGTCAAATATTTTAGTCCAAATTCTAATTGGGATGTTGATTTTGAATAATTTCATTTTTATTGCATACATTGCTCTGCGGGCTTTTTCTTTGAGTGCCTTCACTGCCATATTAAAGTTTCCCGATGCAGATATGGTCAGACCAAGGTAGGTGTAATTTTTTGTGTGTTCAATTAAGGTGTTGTTCAGGGTGAATTTACATTTTTGTTTCTGACATCTGGGTTTTTTTTGGAAAATCATGATTTTAGTTTTTTGGAAATTTACTGCCAGGGCCCAATTATGGCAATATTGCTCCAGAATATTAATGTTTTGTTGAAGACCTTCTTTGGTTGGTGATAGAAGTACCAAGTCATCAGCATATAGCAGGTATTTCACCTCTGTGTCAAATAGTGTGAGTCCTGGGGCTGGAGATTGGTCCAACATGTCTGCTAATTCATTGATATAAATGTTGAAAAGATTTGGACTCAAATTGCAGCCTTGTCTCACACCTCGACATTGTGAAAAAAATTCTGTTCTTTGGTTTTTGATTTTTATTGCACACTTATTTTCTGTGTACATACATTTTATTAAGTCATACACCTTACCACCAAGCCCACTTTGTAGAATTTTGTAGAATAGCCCTTCGTGCCAAATCGAATCAAATGCTTTTTTAAAGTCAATAAAGCAAGCAAAGATTTTGCCCTCTTTTTTTTGGTGGACGTGTTTATTAATTAGTGTGTGTAAGGTGTATATATGGTCAGTAGTGCGATGGTTAGGGAGAAAGCCAATTTGACATTTACTTATTACATTTTTTTCTTGAAGAAAATCTCCCTCTCTCCCTCTCTCCCTCTCTCTCTCTCTCTCTCTCTCTCTCTCTCTCTCTGTCTCTCTCTCTGTCTCTCTCTCTCTCTCTCTCTCTGTCTCTCTCTCTCTCTCTCTCTCTCTCTCTGTCTCTCTCTCTCTCTCTCTCTCTCTCCCTCTCTCTCTCTCTCTCTCTCTCTCTCTCTCTCTCTCCCTCTCTCTCTCTCTCTCTCTACCCCCCTCTCTGTCTCTCTCTCTCTCTCTCTCTCTCTCTCTCTCTCTCTGTCTCTGTCTCTCTCTGTGTCTCTCTCTCTCTCTCTCTGTCTCTCTCTATGTCTCCCTCGCTCTCTCTCTCTCTCTCTCTCTCTCTCTCTCTCTCTATCTCTCTCTCTCTCTCTTTGGTTCCTGCAGATGATTTTCTTTAGTATTTGACCTTGCGGTCACAGGGCAGCAGCGGCCCTATCGCGGCACAGCGATACGGAAGGCAGCACAGAGCTCAACGACCCCAACAACAGCCAAGGACATACTGGGAGACAACTATGGAAACATACCTCACGCAACCACCAAGGCTTCTCTTGCATCAAATACTCCTTACGGTTACCGTCTCAGGACTGCTGTTCGTTATGAGGACAATTTAATCAGGAGATGTGGTGTATTGGGCTTGGGCCGCAGAGCATCGTGGGAGTTGGATATGTTGGAGATAAATGGTTGAACTGAATTTCATGTCTCGTCATTATTGATTTGTTATCAAGATGTGGTTAAGAAACCCATGAGACATAACAATAATTAATGTGTGACTTTTACATTAGTGAGTCTCTAAACACACACACACAGCTCTCTCTTATACACACATATAGCAAACCTTCGCAAACACACACACACACGCACGCACACACACACGCACGCACGCACACACACACACACACACACACACACACACATACTCTCTCCAAACCTTCACAAACTCCCCAATGCCACATATATCCTCCCCACAACCTCTCTTCCCCTCCCTCTCTCCCCCACAACCCCTCCCTCTCTCTCCCACAACCCCTCCCTCTCTCCCCCACAACCCCTCCCTCTCTCCCCCACAACCTCTCTTCCCCTCCCTCTCTCCCCCACAATCTCTCTTCCCCTCCCTCCCTCTCTCCCCCACAACCCCTCCCTCTCTCCCCCACAACCTCTCTTCCCCTCCCTCCCTCTTTCCCCCACAACCTCTCTTCCCCTCCCTCTCTCCCCCACAACCCCTCCCTCTCTCCCCCACAACCCCTCTTCCCCTCCCTCTCTCCCCCACAACCCCTCCCTCTCTCCCCCACAACCCCTCTTCCCCTCCATCTCTCCCCCACCACCAGTAGAGCTCCAACTCAGCCTAGGCTTTTTCGTCTGACAGCATACTTTGGTTTGCTGCAGTTTTGGGGAACGTATACTGAAAATGAAGTTAATAAGTACCAATTGCTTCTTTCTGGAAGAAGTTAAGATCCACTAAAGTTAACCTTGAGGAAAATATAGTTTTACTGAACTAAAGTTACTTTGAAAAAAGAAGTTCAAACATCATATCCCAATCTCAAATATCAACGACTACAAATTGCAAGAACATTTCACTCTGGAGTCAGATGGTAACAGAATGTGTAATTTAGCCCATTAAAACACAACAACTGTTTCACTCTGGAGTCAGATGGTAACAGAATGTGTAATTTAGCCCATTAAAACACAACAACTGTTTCACTCTGGAGTCAGATGGTAACAGAATGTGTAATTTAGCCCATTAAAACACAACAACTGTTTCACTCTGGAGTCAGATGGTAACAGAATGTGTAATTTATCCCATTAAAACACAACAACTGTTTCACTCTGGAGTCAGATGGTAACAGAATGTGTAATTTATCCCATTAAAACACAACAACTGTTTCACTCTGGAGTAAGATGGTAACAGAATGTGTAATTTAGCCCATTAAAACACAACAACTGTTTCACTCTGGAGTCAGATGGTAACAGAATGTGTAATTTATCCCATTAAAACACAACAACTGTTTCACTCTGGAGTCAGATGGTAACAGAATGTGTAATTTAGCCCATTAAAACACAACAACTGTTTCACTCTGGAGTCAGATGGTAACAGAATGTGTAATTTAGCCCATTAAAACACAACAACTGTTTCACTATGGAGTCAGATGGTAACAGAATGTGTAATTTAGCCCATTAAAACACAACAACTGTTTCACTCTGGAGTCAGATGGTAACAGAATGTGTAATTTAGCCCATTAAAACACAACAACTGTTTCACTCTGGAGTCAGATGGTAACAGAATGTGTAATTTAGCCCATTAAAACACAACAACTGTTTCACTCTGGAGTCAGATGGTAACAGAATGTGTAATTTAGCCCATTAAAACACAACAACTGTTTCACTCTGGAGTCAGATGGTAACAGAATGTGTAATTTAGCCCATTAAAACACAACAACTGTTTCACTCTGGAGTCAGATGGTAACATAATGTGTAATTTAGCCCATTAAAACACAACTGTTTCAAGTGAAAGTTACAACGGTCTGATGCCAAAAAAAGAAAGTAAATTCATGCCTTCTTTACCCATATGTTCTTACCTTATTACTAAAACATGTAATGTGGATTTCCTGTAGTTAGCTAAATGACCAAAACATGTCATGTGGATTTCCTGTAGTTAGCTAAATGACAAAAACATGTAATGTGGATTTCCTGTAGGTATCTAAATGACAAAAACATGTAATGTGGATTTCCTGTAGGTATCTAAATGACAAAAACATGTCATGTGGATTTCCTGTAGTTAGCTAAATGACCAAAACATTTTATTACCTACTGAAAACACTACCAAGGTCTAAATTTAGTTAAACTGCCAACAAGCTCATGCAAAATGTAATTAAATTACTAACACTGACTGTCTGGCATAATGCTACGATTCGTCGTAATGTCTTACATGCTACCCAGCTCTCCTTTAAAAGACTTCTCCGTGTTTCTTTCTGCTGTCGTGTTAGGCCTATGTCTCTATGTGTCGTTGTACGCACTGACGGCCAGACCTGTGTGATTTTATATAACCAAACGAATGGCCCCCCAGTAGGGTGGAGTGTCGTCTCACACACAGTACAGTGGCAGCTCTTCAGTTTTGTGACAGTGACCTCGGTGATGCCTCTCACGGCGACACATTTCAACCTGTGTCAGCCGTTAACGCGGTCTGTGCTGACTGAAGTGGAAATTGTTTGTGTATTTTATTTTTTTATAGACTGTGTCAATATGCTGCCCTTCTAGCAAGGGGAGAGACATCGTATCCGTGTTGACCCCCAGAAACAGGGGACAGATTTAGTAGCCATGTGGACCCCCAGCAACAGGGGAGAGACTTAGTAGCCATGTGGACCCCCAGCAACATGGGAGAGACTTAGTAGCGTATGGACCCCCACCAACAGGGGACAGATTTAGTAGCCATGTGGACCCCCACCAACAGGGGAGAGACTTAGTAGCCGTATGGACCCCCACCAACAGGGGACAGACTTAGTAGCCGTATGGACCCCCACCAACAGGGGACAGACTTAGTAGCCGTATGGACCCCCACCAACAGGGGACAGACTTAGTAGCCGTCAGTGGAGGCTCCTCAGATAAGGAAGGGGAGGACCATCCTCCCCAATGAATTTCATAAAAATAGTCAAACATTTAAAAAGTTATACTTTTTTTGATAAAACTGCAATGAATATATTCACATGTCACCAAATATTTGATGAAAACATCCTGTTTTGCAATGAAGGTCTACAGTTGCCTCAACAGCACTCTGTAGTGCAGCACCATGTTGTAGCCTGGAGGACAGCTAATTTCCATCCTCCTCTGGGTGCATTGACTTCAATACAATACGTTTAGAGGCTCTTGGTTCTCACCCCCTTCCATAGACTTACCCAGTAATTATGACAACTTCCAGAGGACGTCCTCCAACCTATCAGAGCTCTTGCAGCATGAACTGACATGTTGTCTAGCCAGTCAAAGGATCAGAGAATTAATTTAGTACTGAAAGCATAAGCTACAGCTAGCTAGCACTGCAGTGTATAAAATGTGGTGAATAGTTGAATCAAAGAGAGAGAAAGACAATAGTTTGAAAAATGTTGATCAAATTAATTTCTTCAAAAGTTAAGGAGAAGCGAGAGAGAGAGAGAGATTTTTAAACTTTCATTTCCACTTACTTAGCTAGCAAATGCAGCTAGCTATTTTAGCATACTCAAAAACCCTGCTCAAACAGAGTTCTGGCTCCCGCTCTTCCTTCCTGGCGCTCGAAGGCATCAAGCCCCCCAGCATTACGCACTCCTGTCATCATCATTACGCACTCCTGCCATCATCATTACGCACTCCTGCCATCATCATTACGCACTCCTGCCATCATCATTACGCACTCCTGCCATCATCATTATGCACACCTCCCTTCCCCCCCTGACCTGAACTGACCTGGACTTACTCACCTCTGTCATTACCTTCCCTGTATCTGTCTGGTTCCCCGCTCTGTTCCCTGCTTCTGGACTGATTGTCTTTGGTCCTTGTTGACCCCCGTGTGCTGATGCTGTTCCTGTCTTGTTCCCTGTCTGTTCCAACTAAATGTTTGACTTCCCGTACCTGCTTCTCATCCCCGGCGTCGGTCCTTACAGCTGACGATCCAACACAGCACTTGAACTCTTCCAAGTCAAGGTAAGATTTTGGTTTTATCAATTAATTTGTAAGGCAAACCGTTCGGACGCTAAAGACAATTTTGTGAGAAGACCGATTTTCAGGATGTCTCGTGGTCTGTTCAACACCACTCAAGCTCTGTCACCTTTCACCACAGACGCTGAAGTGCAACGTAAGGCCGATATGGAGGATTGAGATACAGCCAATGTAAACAAAACAGATATCTCTTGTTTAAACCGACTGTCTTCTATGGACATCAACCTTGTGGGTGTTTTAATGACCCAGCAGCAAACATTGTCACTGATTCTCCCTCTACCTGATTTCTTCTGTGGAATCTTTCTGCAGTATTTTCAGTAGGCCTGTCCTGTCTGGCTGTAGCAGGCCTGTCCTGTCTGGCTGTAGCAGGCCTGTCCTGTCTGGCTGTAGTAGGCCTGTCCTGTCTGGCTGTAGCAGGCCTGTCCTGTCTGGCTGTAGCAGGCCTGTCCTGTCTGGCTATAGCAGGCCTGTCCTGTCTGGCTGTAGTAGGCCTGTCCTGTCAGGCTGTAGCAGGCCTGTCCTGTCTGGCTGTAGTAGGCCTGTCCTGTCTGGCTGGAGCAGGCCTGTCCTGTCTGGCTGTAGCAGGCAAGTCCTGTCTGGCTGTAGTAGGCCTGTCCTGTCTGGCTGTAGTAGGCCTGTCTGGCTGTGGCAGGCCTGTCCTGTATGGCTGTAGTAGGCCTGTCTGGCTGTAGCAGGCCTGTCCTGTCTGTTTGGAGAAGGCCTGTCCTGTCTGGCTGGAGCAGGCCTGTCTATCTAGTACCCATACAGTATAACACATACCAATTAGTACCCATACAGTATAACACATACCAATTAGTACCCATACAGTATAACACATACCTTTCCTTTAAACACTCTATATTCCTCCCTTTTAATTCATGTTGTTCTCCCCAACATCAGTCTCAAATTATTTCTGCTGTCCATGACGATGCTAAGTCTCTCTCTTAGAAATAACTCAACTACGCACTTGCTCTCTTGCAAGCAATACATTTAGCTAACATTAGTCTAGCTCTCTTGCGAGCAATACATTTAGCTAACATTAGTCTTGCCCGTGTCAGAGAAAACATCTGTTTTGAACAGTCCTCTTCCGAATGGAATAGTCTACTGTAGGTTCAGAATCGCCAATCTTTTGTTATGTCTCACGGGTTTCGTAACCATGTCTATTATAACAATTCAATAATGACGAGGCAGGAATTCAGTTCAACCATTTATCTGGAATGTGATTATCTCCAACATATCCAACTCCCATAATGCTCTGCGGTAAAAACCCACAATACACCACAATTCTATTGAAATAACATGCTTCTTAGTTTTAACCATCGATGTCGGTTGATAATTTATTTATCTTTTATGAAAATAGTATTTTCCTGTGTTCTGTTGCTTCTACCCCCAAAAAGACTGCTGAGTAGTTAGTCTGGGTGTCTTTTGGTTCACTAGTACCCTGTGTATCTAACCTAGTTATCATTACTCAGTACTGGTACTAGTTATCATTACTCAGTACTGGTACTAGTTATCATTACTCAGTACTAGTACCCTGTGTATATAACCTAGTTATCATTACTCAGTACTAGTACCCTATTGCTTCTACCCCCAAAAAGACTGCTGAGTAGTTAGTCTGGGTATCTTTTGGTTAACTAGTACCCTGTGTATCTAACCTAGTTATCAATACTCAGTACTGGTACTAGTTATCATTACTCAGTACTGGTACCCTGTGTATATAGCCTAGTCATCATTACTCAGTACTGGTACTAGGTATCATTACTCAGTACTAGTACCCTGTGTATATAACCTAGTTATCATTACTCAGTACTGGTAGTCTGTGTATATAGCCTAGTTATCATTACTCTGTACTGGTACCCTGTGTATGTAGCCTGGTTATCATTACTCAGTGCTGGTACCCTGTGTATATAACCTAGTTATCATTACTCAGTACTGGTACCCTGTGTATATAACCTAGTTATCATTACTCTGTACTGGTACCCTGTGTATGTAGCCTGGTTATCATTACTCAGTACTAGTACCCTGTGTATCTAACCTAGTTATCATTACTCAGTACTGGTACTAGTTATCATTACTCAATACTGGTACCCTGTGTATCTAACCTAGTTATCATTACTCAGTACTGGTACCCTGTGTATATAACCTAGTTATCATTACTCTGTACTGGTACCCTGTGTATGTAGCCTGGTTATCATTACTCAGTGCTGGTACCCTGTGTATATAACCTAGTTATCATTACTCAGTACTGGTACCCTGTGTATATAACCTAGTTATCATTACTCTGTACTGGTACCCTGTGTATATAACCTAGTTATCATTACTCAGTACTGGTAGTCTGTGTATATAGCCTAGTTATCATTACTCTGTACTGGTACCCTGTGTATGTAGCATGGTTATCATTACTCAGTGCTGGTACCCTGTGTATATAACCTAGTTATCATTACTCAGTACTGGTACCCTGTGTATATAACCTAGTTATCATTACTCTGTACTGGTACCCTGTGTATGTAGCCTGGTTATCATTACTCAGTACTAGTACCCTGTGTATCTAACCTAGTTATCATTACTCAGTACTGGTACTAGTTATCATTACTCAATACTGGTACCCTGTGTATCTAACCTAGTTATCATTACTCAGTACTGGTACCCTGTGTATATAACCTAGTTATCATTACTCTGTACTGGTACCCTGTGTATGTAGCCTGGTTATCATTACTCAGTACTATTACCCTGTGTATCTAACCTAGTTATCATTACTCAGTACTGGTACTAGTTATCATTACTCAGTACTAGTACCCTGTGTATCTAACCTAGTTATCATTACTCAGTACTGGTACTAGTTATCATTACTCAGTACTAGTACCCTGTGTATATAACCTAGTTATCATTACTCAGTACTGGTAGTCTGTGTATATAGCCTAGTTATCATTACTCTGTACTGGTACCCTGTGTATGTAGCCTGGTTATCATTACTCAGTGCTGGTACCCTGTGTATATAACCTAGTTATCATTACTCAGTACTGGTACCCTGTGTATATAACCTAGTTATCATTACTCAGTACTGGTAGTCTGTTTATATAGCCTAGTTATCATTAACAGTACTAGTACCCTGTGTATATAGCCTGGTTATCATTACTCAGTGCTGGTACCCTGTGTATGTAGCCTGGTTATCATTACTCAGTACTGATACCCTGTGTATATAACCTAGTTATCATTACTCAGTTCTGGTACCCTGTGTATATAACCTAGTTATCATTACTCAGTACTGTTACCCTGTGTATATAACCTAGTTATCATTACTCAGTACTGACACCCTGTGTATATAACCTAGTTATCATTACTCAACACTGGTACCCTGTGTATAAAGCCTAGTTATCATTACTCAGTACTGATACCCTGTGTATATAACCTAGTTATCATTACTCAGTACTGATACCCTGTGTATATAACCTAGTTATCATTACTCAGTACTGATACCCTGTGTATATAACCTAGTTATCATTACTCAGTACTGATACCCTGTGTATATAACCTAGTTATCATTACTCAGTACTGATACCCTGTGTATATAACCTAGTTATCATTACTCAGTACTGATACCCTGTGTATATAACCTAGTTATCATTACTCAGTACTGATACCCTGTGTATATAACCTAGTTATCATTAATCAGTACTGATACCCTGTGTATATAACCTAGTTATCATTACTCAGTACTGATACCCTGTGTATATAACCTAGTTATCATTACTCAGTACTGATACCCTGTGTATATAACCTAGTTATCATTACTCAGTACTGATACCCTGTGTATATAACCTAGTTATCATTACTCAGTACTGTTACCCTGTGTATATAACCTAGTTATCATTACTCAGTACTGATACCCTGTGTATATAGCCTGGTTATCATTACTCAGTACTGATACCCTGTGTATATAGCCTGGTTATCGTACCTTAATGTGTATTTATTATAACTGTTATAATTACGTGTTTTATGGTTCTATTATTTCTCTGTTGTCATTCTGTCTGCGTTGGTGGGAAGGACCCGTTACTCAGCATTTCACTGTTAGTCTACAACGGTTGTTTACGAAGCATGTGACGAATAAAATTTGATGTTGACTATATTCTCCATTGCAGCTATTGGAAAAACATAATCGATTTGTGTTGTGGAGCAAGAGTTAATCAGAGATAGGAATTCAGAAAAAGCAAAACAATTATGCCATTCTGGAAACATTATGCCATTCTGGAAACATTATGCCATTCTGGAAGCATTATGCCATTCTGGAAACATTATGCCATTCTGGAAACATTATGCCATTCTGGAAACATTATGACATTCTGGAAACATTATGCCATTCTGGAAACATTATGACATTCTGGAAACATTATGCCATTCTGGAAACATTATGCCATTCTGGAAACATTATGACATTCTGGAAACATTATGACATTCTGGAAACATTATGCCATTCTGGAAACATTATGCCATTCTGGAAACATTATGACATTCTGGAAACATTATGCCATTCTGGAAACATTATGCCATTCTGGAAACATTATGCCATTCTGGAAACATTATGCCATTCTGGAAACATTATGACATTCTGGAAACATTATGCCATTCTGGAAACATTATGCCATTCTGGAAACATTATGCCATTCTGGAAACATTATGACATTCTGGAAACATTATGCCATTCTGGAAACATTATGCCATTCTGGAAACATTATGCCATTCTGGAAACATTATGCCATTCTGGAAACATTATGACATTCTGGAAACATTATGCCATTCTGGAAAGAGTATGCCATTCTGGAAACATTATGACATTCTGGAAACATTATGCCATTCTGGAAACATTATGCCATTCTGGAAACATTATGCCATTCTGGAAACATTAGGACATTGTGGAAACATTATGACATTCTGGAAACAGTATGCCATTCTGGAAACATTATGACATTCTGGAAACATTATGACATTCTGGAAACATTATGACATTCTGGAAACATTATGACATTCTGGAAACAGTATGCCATTCTGGAAACAGTATGCCATTCTGGAAACAGTATGCCATTCTGGAAACAGTATGACATTCTGGAAACAGTGTGACATTCTGGAAACATTATGCCATTCTGGAAACATTATGCCATTCATGAAACAGTATGACATTCTGGAAACAGTATGCCATTCTGGAAACAGTATGCCATTCTGGAAACAGTATGACATTCTGGAAACAGTATGACATTCTGGAAACATTATGCCATTCTGGAAACATTATGCCATTTATGAAACAGTATGACATTCTGGAAACATTATGGCATTCTGGAAACAGTATGCCATTCTGGAAACAGTATGACACTCTGGAAACAGTATGACATTCTGGAAACAGTATGACATTCTGGAAACATTATGCCATTCTGGAAACATTATGCCATTCATGAAACAGTATGAGATTCTGGAAACATTATGCCATTCTGGAAACATTATGCCATTCTGGAAACATCATGCCATTCTGGAAACAGTATGCCATTCTGGAAACATTATGTCATTCTGGAAACATTATACCATTCTGGAAACATTATGTCATTCTGGAAACAGTATGCCATTCTGGAAACATTATGACATTCTGGAAACATTATGCCATTCTGGAAACATTATGCCATTCTGGAAACATTATGCCATTCTGGAAACATCATGCCATTCTGGAAACAGTATGCAATTCTGGAAACATTATGCCATTCTGGAAACATTATGCCATTCTGGAAACATTATGCCATTCTGGAAACATTATGCCATTCTGGAAACATTATGTAATTCTGGAAGCATTATGACATTCTGGAAACAGTATGCCATTCTGGAAACAGTATGCCATTCTTAAACAGTATGCCATTCTGGAAACATTATGCCATTCTGGAAACATTATGCCATTCTGGAAACATCATGCCATTCTGGAAACAGTATGCAATTCTGGAAACATTATGCCATTCTGGAAACATTATGCCATTCTGGAAACATTATGCCATTCTGGAAACATTATGCCATTCTGGAAACATTATGACATTCTGGAAACATTATGTAATTCTGGAAGCATTATGACATTCTGGAAACAGTATGCCATTCTGGAAACAGTATGCCATTCTTAAACAGTATGCCATTCTGGAAACATTATGCCATTCTGGAAACATTATGCCATTCTGGAAACATTATGCCATTCTGGAAACAGTATGCCATTCTGGAAACATTATTCCATTCTGGAAACATTATGCCATTCTGGAAACATGCCATTCTGGAAACAGCATGCCATTCTGGAAACAGTATGTCATTCTGGAAACATTATGCCATTCTGGAAACATTATGACATTCTGGAAACAGCATGCCATTCTGGAAACATTATGACATTCTGGAAACAGTATGTCATTCTGGAAACAGTATGTCATTCTGGAAACAGTATGCCATTCTGGAAACAGTATGCCATTCTGGAAACATTATGCCATTCTGGAAACAGTATGCCATTCTGGAAACGTTATGACATTCTGAAAACATTATATAATTCTGGAAACAGTATGCCATTCTGGAAACATTATGCCACTCTGGAAACATTATGCCATTCTGGAAACAGTATGACATTCTGGAAACATTATGCCATTCTGGAAACAGTATGACATTCTGGAAACAGGAAGTATTTGAGTGTTGTTTTGCCGCTGTGTTGTTAGTGATAGCATGCAACAGAGCTCTCCGACCCCAGACCATTCTCTTTGCTCCTATTCCCCTGGTCCCTCTGACCTCTCCTGCACCATGTCATGCTCAGGTCTGACTTAAAACTGTGAACTATTACTACCGATTAATGTAAAGTCGTATGCTCATGTATGGCCGTACTGTCTTCGATTCTGAAGCATTTTACGCTGTGTGAAGAAGGAGAAGCTTTAAAAACAACAACACATTTTGATTTGAATGTAATTTCCCATTTGAGCTGCCGCAGGGAGTTCTTCCCGACAGAGCTGTGCGTTGCTGCTCACATCTCAGAACGTGAGGCATGCTTTTAAAGACATCACCGTTCCACTATCTATGCTGCTGCCTTGATGGACAGGTGTCAAACTTCCCAAACGGAACGAGTGCTGGAGATGAAGCAGGCGAACCAGGTAGAGAGAGACTGGGAAACCCGTTGGATGAGGCTTTGGGCTCGGTTTGTACACTGTAACTGCATAACTCATTAAAGAAATTGAGTCATGACGACGCAAAAAAAAACCTCCAAAGATCAGTAGAACTCAAATCAGAAAAGTAGTACTGACTCAGATATCAATAAGTAATAAATAAGTAATCAATAACTCAATAAGATTCATTATCATCTAATGTTTCTAATATTTGTAATGGTAATTATATATTAGGTTATTGAGTAAAGTCATTTGTATTTATCTGTGTTCTGCTAATCTAAATCTAATCTATTGAGTTTTTCTATTTTATGATTTTTTAAAAATATTTTAAAGTCACGCAAATATTTATTAAATAAGATGTTCTTAGTTGATTCTATAATGTCTGACGTTTTTACGTAACATAATGAAGTAGTAGTCAGACACATTGATATTCCTAAAACAGCATTAAGCAGTTAGCTTTGCTATGATGAACAAATATGGGTGGTAATGTAAGTGGTTATGTGGGTGGCCCGTCAGGAAGTCCAGGACCCATTTGCACAGGGCGGGGTTCAGACCCAGGGCCTCCGGCTTGATGACGAGCTTGGAGGGTACTATGGTAGTGAATGCTGAGCTTTAGTCAATGAACAGCATTCTTACATAGGTATTCCTCTTGTCCAGATGGGATAGTCCAGTAGTGCAGTGTCATGGCGATTGTATTGTCTCTGGACCTATTGGGGCGTTAAGCAAATTGAAGTGGGTCTAGGGTGTCAGGTAAGGTGGAGGTGATGTGATCCTTAACTAGTCTCTCAAAGCGCTTCATGATGCCAGAAGTGAGTGCCACGGGGCGGTAGTTATTTAGTTCAGTTACCTTTGCTTTCTTGGGAACAAGGGTGGCCATCTTGAAGCATGTGGAGACAGCAGACTGGGATAGGGAGAGATTGAATAGGTCCGTAAACTCACCAGCCAGGTGGTCTGCGCATGCTCTGAGGACGCGGCTGGGGATGCCGTCTGGGCCTGCAGCCTTGCAGCCTCTTAGAACTACTCATCCCGGATCCGTGAGAACTGTCATCAACTACACTAATTAGCGTAGCGCAACGGTCAAAAAATATTACTAGAAAATATTTATAGTCATGAAATCACAAGTGAAATATAGTGAAACACCACCTTTTGTTAATCACCCTGTCGTCTCAGATTTTAAATTATGCTTTACAGCCAAAGCAAGACAAGTGTTTGTGTAACTTTATCGATAGCCTAGCATAGCATTATGTCCAGTTAGCAGCAGGAAGCTTGGTCACGAAAATCAGAAAAGCAATCGAATTAACCGTTTACCTTTGATGATCTTCGGATGTTTTCACTGACGAGACTCCCAGTTAGATAGCAAATGTTTATTTTGTTCCATAAAGATAATTTTTATACCCCAAATTCCTCCATTTGTTTGTCACAGAAACATGGCAAACGTGTTTTATAATCAATCCTCAAGGTGTTTTTCAAATATCTATTCGATAATATATCAACTGGGAAAATTGGCTTTTCAGTAGGAGTGAGAGGAAAAATTACTACCTCTGTCTTTTACGCAAGAATCACTCTGAGAGCCCTCAGCTGGCCACTTACGCAATGTAGTCGTTTACGCACATTCTTCAACATAAAGGCGTGAAACTGCGTCACAATGCCGTAAACACCTTAGGGAAAAATTAGTAAAAGGAATCTGGTTGATATCCCTTTCAGTGGCCAATAGGGGCGCATAGGAAGACAAAGGTTTCAAAACATGAGTCACTTCCTGATTGGATTTTTCCTAGGCTTTCGCCTGCAACATCAGTTCTGTTATACTCACAGACAATATTTTGGCAGTTTTGGAAACTTTAGAGTGTTTTCTTTCCTTAAGCTGTCAATTATATGCATATTCTAGTTTCTGGGCCTGAGAAATAGGCGGTTTACTTTGGGAACGTTATTTTTCCAAAAATGAAAATAGTGCCCCCTAGTTTCAAGAGGTTTAAATGTCTTACTCACTTCGGCCACAAAAAAGGAGAGCCCACAGACCTTGGTAGTGTTCCACGTCGGCCACAGAAAAGGAGAGCCCACAGACCTTGGTAGTGTTCCACGTCGGCCACAGAAAAGGAGAGCCCACAGACCTTGGTAGTGGGCCACGTCGGGCGAAGGTGTTTATCTTGTCCGGGAGCAAGACGTCGGTGTCCGTGACGTGGCTGGGTTTCCCTTTGTAGTCTGTAATTTAGCGCTGGGCTGTGTTATAACGTAGCAAATAGCATTAGCCGTGTCAGCTCATATTAGCGCTGGGCTGTGGTATAACCTAGTATAGAGCATTAGCCTAGTCAGCTCATTTTAGCCCTGGGCTGTGGTATAACCTAGTATAGAGCATTAGCATAGTCAGCTCATATTAGCCCTGGGCTGTGGTATAACCTAGTATAGAGCATTAGCCTAGTCAGCTCATATTAGCCCTGGGCTGTGGTATAACCTAGTATAGAGCATTAGCCTAGTCAGCTCATATTAGCCCTGGGCTGTGTCATAACCTAGTGTAGAGCATTAGCCTAGTCAGCTCATATTAGCCCTGGGCTGTGGTATAACCTAGTATAGAGCATTAGCCTAGTCAGCTCATATTAGCCCCTGGGCTGTGGTATAACCTAGTATAGAGCATTAGCCTAGTCAGCTCATATTAGCCCTGGGCTGTGGTTTAATTAACCTAGTATAGAGCATTAGCCTAGTCAGCTCATATTAGCCCTGGGCTGTGGTATAACCTAGTATAGAGCATTAGCCTAGTCAGCTCATATTAGCCCTGGGCTGTGTCATAACCTAGTATAGAGCATTAGCCTAGTCAGCTCATATTAGCCCTGGGCTGTGGTATAACCTAGTATAGAGCATTAGCCTAGTCAGCTCATATTAGCCCTGGGCTGTGGTATAACCTAGTATAGAGCATTAGCCTAGTCAGCTCATATTAGCCCTGGGCTGTGGTTTAACCTAGTATAGAGCATTAGCCTAGTCAGCTCATATTAGCCCTGGGCTGTGTCATAACCTAGTGTAGAGCATTAGCCTAGTCAGCTCATATTAGCCCTGGGCTGTGGTATAACCTAGTATAGAGCATTAGCCTAGTCAGCTCATATTAGCCCCTGGGCTGTGGTATAACCTAGTATAGAGCATTAACCTAGTCAGCTCATATTAGCCCTGGGCTGTGGTTTAATTAACCTAGTATAGAGCATTAGCCTAGTCAGCTCATATTAGCCCTGGGCTGTGGTATAACCTAGTATAGAGCATTAGCCTAGTCAGCTCATATTAGCCCCTGGGCTGTGGTATAACCTAGTATAGAGCATTAACCTAGTCAGCTCATATTAGCCCTGGGCTGTGGTTTAATTAACCTAGTATAGAGCATTAGCCTAGTCAGCTCATATTAGCCCTGGGCTGTGGTATAACCTAGTATAGAGCATTAGCCTAGTCAGCTCATATTAGCCCTGGGCTGTGTCATAACCTAGTGTAGAGCATTAGCCTAGTCAGCTCATATTAGCCCTGGGCTGTGGTATAACCTAGTATAGAGCATTAGCCTAGTCAGCTCATATTAGCCCTGGGCTGTGGTATAACCTAGTATAGAGCATGAGAGAACCTAAAAGAGATGAGGAACAAAAAGAAAAACACCATACCACGTGGCACGATCCTCCTGACAGAAATAGCTTCCTATTCTCTCTCTCTCTCTCTCTCTCTCTCTCTCTCTCTCTCTCTCTCTCTCTCTCTCTCTCTCTCTCTCTCTCTCTCTCTCTCTCTCTCTCTCTCTCTCTCTCTCTCTCTCTCTCTCTCTCTCTCTCTCTCTCTCTCTCTCTCTCTCTCTCTCTCTCTCTCTCTCCCCAGGAGCTGCTTTGATGAACCATTTTGCATTTTGTTTCCTTCATTGCAACGGCAAATCCCTGGCTGCTCTCCTTTCGGGTTACACTGGAGACTAGAACAATTTAGCAGAATCACTAAAAGTTTAGCTTAGCACAGAGAGAAACAAAGATGCCATCTGAAAGCAGAAAGAAACAAAGATTCCACTTGAAAGATTAGCTTAGCACAGAGAGAAACACAGAAAATAAGGAAAAGTATTGAGCTGAATGTTAGTTGTTCCGGAAGAGGATCGTTGTCTATTTAGACTTTTGTTATGGTTTATTTTCTCCTTTTACTAAAGTTGTAAATCGGTGTCATCTTTAACCATATCGTGTGACGGACTGACGAAGGAGCTCTGAATAAATGATGCAGTCCTCTCCTTCGCTCCGCTAGTGACAGAAGCCTCTCAATCATGCATGAGAGGTGGATGAATGATGGAAGAGAGGGAGGGAAGAGAGGGAGGGAAGAGAGAAAGGGGGGAGAAGGAGGGAAGAGGCTAGGGAAGAGAAAGAGGGGAGGGAGAGAGCGAAGAGAGGGAGGGAAGAGAGAGAGGGAAGAGAGGGAGGGAAGAGAGGGAGGGAAGAGTGGAAGGGAAGAGGGGACGAGAAGAGAGGGAGGGAAGAGAGGAAGGGAAGAGAGAGAGGGAAGAGAGGAAGGGAAGAGAGAGAGGGAAGAGAGGGTGGGAAGAGAGGACAGAAAGAGAGGACGGGAAGAGAGGGATGGAAAAGAGAACGAGAAGAGAGGGAAAGAAGAGAGGACAAGAAGAGAGGGAAGGAAGAGAGGACGAGAAGAGAGTGAAGGAAGAGTAGGAGGAAAGAGAGGACAAGAAGAGAGGGAGGGAAGAGAGGAAGGGAAGAGAGGGAGGGAAGAGAGAGAGGGAAGAGAGAGAGGGAAGAGAGGGAGGGAAGAGTGGAAGGGAAGAGAGGACGAGAAGAGAGGGAGGGAAGAGAGGAAGGGAAAAGAGAGAGGGAAGAGAGGAAAGGAAGATAGAGATGGAAGAGAGGAAGGGTAGAGAGAGAGGGAAGAGAGGGTGGGAAGAGAGGGTGGGAAGAGAGGACAGGAAGAGAGGACAGGAAGAGAGGGAAGGAAAAGAGGACGAGAAGAAAGGGAAGGAAGAGAGGACGAGAAGAGAGGGAAGGAAGAGAGGGAAGGAAGAGAGGACGAGAAGAGAGGGAAGGAAGAGAGGACAACAAGAGAGGGAAGGAAGAGAGGGAAGAGAGGGTGGGAAGAGAGGGTGGGAAGAGAGGACAGGAAGAGAGGATGGGAAGAGAGGTGAAGGAAAAGAGGACGAGAAGAGAGGGAAGGAAGAGAGGACGAGAAGAGAGGGAAGGAAGAGAGGACAACAAGAGAGGGAAGGAAGAGAGGACAACAAGAGAGGGAAGGAAGAGAGGGAAGAGAGGGTGGGAAGAGAGGGTGGGAAGAGAGGACAGGAAGAGAGGATGGGAAGAGAGGTGAAGGAAAAGAGGACGAGAAGAGAGGGAAGGAAGAGAGGACGAGAAGAGAGGGAAGGAAGAGAGGACGAGAAGAGAGGGAAGGAAGAGAGGACGACAAGAGAGGGAAGGAAGAGAGGGAAGGAAGAGAGGACGAGAAGAGAGTGAAGGAAGAGAGGGAAGGAAGAGAGGGAAGGAAGAGAGGACGAGAAGAGAGTGAAGGAAGAAAGGACAAGAAGAGAGGGAAGGAAGAGAGGACGAGAAGAGAGGGAAGGAAGAGAGGACGAGAAGAGAGGGAAAGAAGAGAGGACGACAAGAGAGTGAAGGAAGAGAGGACGACAAGAGAGGGAAGGAAGAGAGGGAAGGAATAGAGGACGAGAAGAGAGTGAAGGAAGAAAGGGAAGGAAGAGAGGGAAGGAAGAGAGGATGAGAAGAGAGGGAAGGAAGATAGGATGAGAAGAGAGGGAAGGAAGAGAGGGAAGGAAGAGAGGATGAGAAAAGAGGGAAGGAAGAGAGGATGAGAAGAGAGGGAAGGAAGATAGGACGAGAAGAGAGGGAAGGAAGAGAGAATGAGAAGAAAGGGAAGGAAGAGAGGATGAGAAAAGAGGGAAGGAAGAGAGGACAAGAAGAAAGGGAAGGAAGAGAGGATGAGAAGAAAGGGAAGGAAGAGAGGATGAGAAAAGAGGGAAGGAAGAGAGGACAAGAAGAGAGGGAAGGAAGAGAGGACGAGAAGAGAGGGAAGGAAGAGAGGATGAGAAGAGAGGGAAGGAAGAGAGGATGAGAAAAGAGGTGGAGGGAGGAGAAGAAAGGGAAGGAAGAGAGGACGAGAAGAGAGGGAAGGAAGAGAGGATGAGAAGAGAGGGAAGGAAGAGAGGATGAGAAAAGAGGTGGAGGGAGGAGAAGAAAGGGAAGGAAGAGAGGACAAGAAGAAAGGGAAGGAAGAGAGGATGAGAAGAAAGGGAAGGAAGAGAGGATGAGAAAAGAGGGAAGGAAGAGAGGACAAGAAGAGAGGGAAGGAAGAGAGGACGAGAAGAGAGGGAAGGAAGAGAGGATGAGAAGAGAGGGAAGGAAGAGAGGATGAGAAAAGAGGTGGAGGGAGGAGAAGAAAGGGAAGGAAGAGAGGACGAGAAGAGAGGGAAGGAAGATAGGACGAGAAAAGAGGGAAGGAAGAGAGGATGAGAAGAAAGGGAAGGAAGAGAGGATGAGAAGAGAGGGAAGGAAGATAGGACAAGAAAAGAGGGAAGGAAGAGAGGATGAGAAAAGAGGTGGAGGGAGGAGATGCTTCTTTTTCTCTTTTATCTGGTGGGAGAAAGGGATGAGACAGATTCATTATGACACGACCTGCTTCATCACAAACATCAAGACAAGGAAGTGTTTCTTCAGTGATAGCTTTGTAGTGTATTCACCAGGAAAGGACTAAACAAGTCCCTAACGTCAGTCTGCGATACGGAAGAAATGGTAGTTTTCTCTGAGTTTCACTCTCCACCTTCCTCTCGTGTTTGATATTTATAGATTCGTCTACAAAATGAGTACAGTGCTCTTCTAATTGGGTAACTTCCTGGGATACAGAAATACAGAGCTCTTTACAGTCCAACCTTATCCATCCTTTCAGCCTGGTAAACATTGATTAAATATCTTGACCTGTAATTTAAAAGGACCACTGCAGACCTATGCTGCTAAATGTCAACGACACCGTTGTTACGTCAATGTTGCACAGCTGATTTCACCTAATTGGTGGACTACACACACACACACACACACACACACACACACACACAGACACACACACGTAAACACACACACACACAGACACACAGACACACACACACACACACACACACGTAAACACACACACACACACACACACACACACACACACACACACACACACACACACACACACACACACACACACACACACACCCACACAGACACACACACACACACACACACACACACACACACGTAAACACACACACACACACACACTTTGGTCTCGTCTGCTAGTCTTAGCAGTGTCCTCAGAGAACACTTGTCATTCGAACAGCTGTTTCTTTAGTCAGAACAGATTCTTCTCAGATCGTTCAGGACATGTTTCCTCTCTGTTTCTCTGGTCAGATCCTTCTCAGATCGTTCAGGACACGTTTCCTCTCTGTTTCTCTGGTCAGATCCTTCTCAGATCGTTGAGGACATATTTCCCCTCTGTTTCTCTGGTCAGATCCTTCTCAGATCGTTCAGGACATATTTCCCCTCTGTTTCTCTGGTCAGATCCTTCTCAGATCGTTCAGTACATATTTCCCCTCTGTTTCTCTGGTCAGATCCTTCTCAGATCGTTCAGGACATATTTCCCCTCTGTTTCTCTGGTCAGATCCTTCTCAGATCGTTCAGGACATGTTTCCTCTCTGTTTCTCTGGTCAGATCCTTCTCAGATCGTCCAGTGTGTGTCGCAGTCAGATGTTAAAGTTCGACATTTAAGAGCAAATGGAAAACAAGTATGAACAACAAAAATGAGTTAGTAAACCAAATGAACAATATTTACCACATCAACACTGAACATCATTTATATACAACATTTCAACACTGAAATTAGTTTTACACAGCAGTTATACTGAAGGGAATTTGGAGAGTCCCTTGATGGCCCTTGAATGAATAGATTCCCGTATTTGTCCACAAGGGTTTATTAAAAAAAAAAACTCTCATCATCACAAGTGGTCATTAGAGATATCATGTTGCCAACATGTTATCTCCCAGGGGAGCCGAGGGGAGGCGAGGGGATGGGAGAGGAGGAGAGGAGCGGAGAGGAGAAATGAGAGGAGATGGGAGAGGAGGAGAGGATCGGAGAGGACAGGAGCAGAGCGGGGAGGAGAGGGGATATGAGAGGAGAGGTGAGGGGATGGGAGAGGAGGGGAGGAGATGAGCGGAGAGGAGAAGAGAGGAGAGGGGAGGGGAGGGGAGGGGAGGGGTGGACGGAGAGGAGGAGAGGGGAAGGGAGGGGAGGGGGAGGAGGAGAGGAGAGGGGAGGGGAGGGGAACGGAAGGGAGGAGGCGAGGCGAGGCGAGGAGAGGAGTGACGAGGAGAGGAGAAGAGAGGAGAGGAGAGGAGAGGGGAAGGGGGGGGGGAGGGGAGGGGAGGGGCGGAGGGAGAGGAGGAGAGGAGGGGGGGTGGAGGGGAGGGGAGGCGAGGGGATGGGAGAGAAGGAGCGGAGAGGAGAAATGAGAGGAGATGGGAGAGGGGGAGAGGAGCGGAGAGGACAGGAGCAGAGCGGGGAGGAGAGGGGATATGAGAGGAGAGGAGAGGAGATGAGCGGAGAGGAGAAGAGAAGGGAGGGGAGGGGCGGGGAAGGGAGGAGGCGAGGCGAGGGGAGGGGAAGGGAGGAGGCGAGGCGAGGCGAGGAGAGGAGAGGAGAGGAGAGGGGAGGGGAGGGGAGGAGAGGAGAGGAGAGAAGAGGAGAAGAGAGGAGATGAGAGGAGAGGAGAGGAGAGGAGAGGAGAAGAGATGAGAGGAGAGGCAAATAATTACTTTTATTATTTTTTAAGAACTAAAGACTGTAGACTGTAGACCTTGTTGTTCTCAAAGCAGCCACTTAGCTGAAGTATATTTTCACTGTTTGTCTCTCAGTTCACATCAGTCTCCTTTTCCCAGGATCTGCAGACCAATAGAAGGCCTTTTCCCAGACAGGGCAGACCAATAGAAGGCCTTTTCCCAGACAGGGCAGACCAATAGAAGGCCTTTTTCCAGACAGGGCAGATAGAAATTAGCTGTTAGCTAAATCAGCTACAACATGTCATTAAGTTGTTGTTGTTCAAATAAACGAAAAAAGAAAATTCAATCGAGACCTTAAACGGAATGAACAACAAAGACGTAATGCAACATGACATTTTATGAAGCTGTTTGGTGGAATGGTCTCGTCTCAGGGAAGATCCTCGGAGCCAGATCAGGAGAAGGAAGGTAGCCATAGGCTAATGACATCGAACCCCCCCCCCCCCCCAAGGAGAGACCATTATGTTATTACAGCTAGTGGTGGTGGTAAGGGAGGAGAGGTGAGGAGAGGGGAGGGGAGAGGAGAAGAGAGGAGAGGAGAGGAGAGGAGAGGAGAGGAGAGGAGAGGAGAGGAGAGGAGAGGAGAGGAGAGGAGAGGAGAGGAGAGGAGAGAAAGAACTGAGAACGAGGGTAAATTGACATGAAATTACATCCCAAGATTTATGCCCATTGGTTGAGAGAGAGGAAAGTAATGATTGGCAGAGTGAGATCGTAGTTTAAACAGCCAGCGTGCTGATTGGCAGAGTGAGACCGTAGTTTAAACAGCCAGCGTGCTGATTGGCAGAGTGAGACCGTAGATTAGTTAAAACCAGTTTAGTCTATGTGGGCGTTATTTCATTATTGGATTAAAAAACGTGCCCGTTTTAAGCGCAATATTTTGTCACGAAAAGATGCTCGACTATGCATATAATTGATAGCTTTGGAAAGAAAACAGTCTAACGTTTCAAAAACTGCAAAGATATTATCTGTGAGTGCCACAGAACTCATGCTACAGGCGAAACCAAGATGAAACTTCAAACAGGAAATGAGCAGAATTTCTGAAGCTCTGTTTTCCAATGTCTCCTTATATGGCTGTGAATGCACCACGAACGAGCCTGCCCTTTCTGTCGTTTCTTCAAGATGTCTGCAGCATTGTGACGTATTTGTAGGCATATCATTGGAAGATTGGCCATAAGAGACTACTTTTTCCAGGGGTCCGCCTGGTGTCCTTTGTCTAAATTGGTGCGTAATCTTCAGGTGCGGGCATTTTCTCCTGGGATTCAGGAGAGAAAGCATACTTCCACGAACGATATATCATCGAAGAGATATGTGAAAAACACCTTGAGGATTGGTTCTAAACAACGTTTGCCATGTTTTAGTCGATATTATGGAGTTAATTTGGAAAAAAGTTCGGCGTTTTGATGACTGGATTTTCAGTTTTTTTTGGTAGCCAAACGTGACGCACCAAACGGAGCGATTTCTCCTAAACAAATAATCTTTCAGGAAAAACTGAACATTTGCTATCTAACAGAGTCTCCTCATTGAAAACATCTGAAGTTCTTCAAAGGTAAATTATTTTATTTGAATGCTTTTCTGGTTTTTGTGAAAATGTTGCCTGCTGAATGCTAACGCTAATGCTAATGCTAAATGCTACGCTAGCTAGCTACTGTTACACAAATTATTGTTTTCCTATGGTTGAGAAGCATATTTTGAAAATCTGAGATGACAGTGTTGTTAACAAAAGGCTAAGCTTGAGAGCTAGCATATTTATTTCATTTCATTTGCGATTTTCATGAATAGTTAACGTTGCGTTATGGTAATGAGCTTGAGGCTGTATTCACGATCCCGGATCCGGGATGGCTAAGTGCTAGAGGTTAAACAGCCAGCGTGCTGATTGGCAGAGTGAGACCGTAGATTAAACAGCCAGCGTGATGATTGGCAGAGTGAGATCGTAGGTTAAACGGCCAGCGTGATGATTGGCAGAGTGAGATCGTAGGTTAAACGGCCAGCGTGATGAATGTGCGTCATTCAGAGGCCAAAAGGTCAATAGGTGAATGCGTTCCCACACATGGCTAATAGGAAGGATGAGAGGAATCAAAACGATGATGATGAAGACGATGATGATGATACGTTTGTATATATCTTTCTAGGGAGTTTTTCCTAGCCACCGTGCTGCTACACCTGCATTGCCTGCTGTTTGGGGTTTTAGGCTGGGTTTCTGTACAGCACTTTGAGACATCAGCTGATGTCAGAAGGGCTATATAAATACATTTGATTTTGGTTTGATATTCAGTCCCGCTTCGCCCGTGGTGTAGGGAGAAAACATCACAGCTTGGAGAGGAGAGGAGGAGGGAGGGAGGGAGGGGAGAACATCACAGCTTGGAGAGGAGAGGTGGAGGGAGGGAGGGAGGGAGGGGAGAACATCACAGCTTGGAGGAGAGGTGGAGGGAGGGAGGGAGAACATCACAGCTTGGAGAGGAGAGGTGGAGGGAGAACATTACAGCTTGGAGAGGAGAGGTGGAGGGAGGGAGGGGAAAACATCACAGCTTGGAGAGGAGAGGTGGAGGGAGGGAGGGAGAACATCACAGCTTGGAGAGGAGAGGTGGAGGGAGGGAGGGGAGAACATCACAGCTTGGAGAGGAGAGGTGGAGGGAGGGAGGGAGGGAGGGAGGGGAGAACATCACAGCTTGGAGAGGAGAGGGGGAGGGAGGGAGGGAGGGAGGGAGGGAGGGAGGGAGGGAGGGAGGGAGGGAGGGAGGGAGGGAGGGAGGGAGGGAGGGAGAACATCACAGCTTGGAGAGGAGAGGTGGAGGGAGGGAGGGAGGGAGGGAGGGAGGGAGGGAGGGAGGGAGGGAGGGAGTGAGGGAGGGAGGGAGGGAGGGAGGGAGGGGAGAACATCACAGCTTGGAGAGGAGAGGTGGAGGGAGGGAGGGGAGAACATCACAGCTTGGAGAGGAGAGGTGGAGGGAGGGAGGGAGGGAGGGAGGGAGGGAGGGAGGGAGGGAGGGAGGGAGGGAGGGAGGGAGGGAGGGAGGGAGGGAGGGAGGGGAGAACATCACAGCTTGGAGAGGAGAGGTGGAGGGAGGGAGGGAGGGAGGGAGGGAGGGAGGGAGGGAGGGAGGGAGGGAGTGAGGGGAGAACATCACAGCTTGGAGAGGAGAGGTGGAGGGAGGGAGGGAGGGAGGGAGGGAGGGGAGAACATCACAGCTTGGAGAGGAGAGGTGGAGGGAGGGAGGGAGGGGAGAACATCACAGCTTGTAGAGGAGAGGTGGAGGGAGGGAGGGAGGGAGGGAGGGAGGGGAGAACATCACAGCTTGGAGAGGAGAGGTGGAGGGAGGGAGGGAGGGAGGGAGGGAGGGAGGGAGGGAGGGAGGGAGGGAGGGAGGGAGGGGAGAACATCCCAGCTTTGGCTTCCGTGTCTTTTTGTAGCACCAAACCTTTTGTGAAAGGTACAACACCGTGTACAAATCTCCTCGAACTCGTGGAGATGTGTCCCGTTTCCTTTAGGCCTCTTTAACAGGGAAACTGTTTAGTTGTAAAGACTGCTGCCTGTTTCTAATCAAGAATGTGAAACAATAGTTTGTCTGTTTGATCTTTTTCATCATATGGGCAGAATATTATCTATAGGTTAGAGGCCTAGCGCACTGAATTTTGATCCGTTTTGAAAATAACACATTTAAAAGTGGAAAAATAATCATTTTGTTGAAAGGGATGAGATTTCAATTAAACAAAGACTGGATAGATGGCTTAGTCCAGCAATCGGATTGAAAGTAATTCGTATGCGAATAATCCAAACATTCTGTTAAAAAAAATAACAGCGCCGCTAACTTCAGTATTTATTATTCTCAGAGAGGAGCAGATCAGGCGACTGAACCTACATTTATCCGTCTGCGCATGAAGGCTAAACTTACAGACGGGAACGACAGACAGCAAGTCAATTCCTTCCCGGAAGTGCGCCCCTCACTGACGGAGTACTCTCTCCAAGTTAAAACCATGTTCGTTCTGTCGGACGTCACCATAGTAACGGGTCACAGCGTTTACCGACCGACCGTACGTCAGGTGAGTTATTGTGTTGAACGAACTTCAGAGTACTTTTCTTAGGCGTGAGTGGTCTGAGGGGCGGGAAAAGCAGGCAGACCGGCAGCACAGCGGGGCAGCTCGGGATAATTAGATTGACAGTTCCGGTTGCCTAGCGATGGACTTTAGCCCCGCTTCGGGAAGTGGCGAGAAGCGACATGTTAAATGCCCTTTCAGTGGCGCTTCTAAGCCACTCCAGAGAAGTTTTCGAGGCGGTATTTAAAAAAAGCCATTCAGACATGCTGTGATCGAGGTCCTTTCAAAGGCCACACATTTTATACGTCCATATGAAGAGATGTATATAGGCCTAGACTACAATACTCTGCACATACATTCTTAGAAAAACATGTTTGGGATTCTTGGCACTGAAAATTGACCCTAAAAGCTTCTTCCAAGAATCCCAAAGGTGGTGGAGGTTCATCGAGGAGTTGGTGGGGGGGTGCTCTCAGAAACCAAACTGCCCCAACCGAAAATATTGCGGATTTAAATTTGAAAGGACAGCAGGTGAAGGCACTTCACTGAATTTTTTTTAAACATCTCCTCAATTTAAGGTTTGTCCCTTGTATGATCTTAACTCATATTGCTTTATGATGATACCATATATCTTCTCATATTTGTGCCAATATTTCATAAAACAGAAAATGGATGGAATTCAATGGATATTAATCAATAAAGAGGTAAGAACATGTAGACTATATTAATATGTAGACTATATTAATATGTAGACTATATTAATATGTAGACTATAAGGATATGTAGACTATAAGAATATGTAGACTACATTAATATGTAGACTATATTAATATGTAGACTATATTAATATGTAGACTATATTAATATGTAGACTGTATTAATGTGTAGACTATAAGAATATGTAGACTATAAGAATATGTAGACTGTATTAATGTGTAGACTATAAGAATATGTAGACAATATTAATATGTAGACTATAAGACTATGTAGACTATATTAATATGTAGACTATAAGAATATGTAGACTATATTAATATGTAGACTATAAGAATATGTAGACTATAAGGATATGTAGACTATAAGAATATGTAGACTATATTAATATGTAGACTATAAGAATATGTAGACTATAAGAATATGTAGACTATATTAATATGTAGACTATATTAATATGTAGACTATAAGAATATGTAGACTATATTAATATGTAGACTATATTAATATGTAGACTATAAGAATATGTAGACTATATTAATATGTAGACTATATTAATATGTAGACTATATTAATATGTAGACTACATTAATATGTAGACTATAAGAATATGTAGACTATATTAATATGTAGACTACATTAATATGTAGACTATATTAATATGTAGACTATATTAATATGTAGACTATATTAATATGTAGACTGTATTAATGTGTAGACTATAAGAATATGTAGACTATAAGAATATGTAGACTGTATTAATGTGTAGACTATAAGAATATGTAGACAATATTAATATGTAGACTATAAGACTATGTAGACTATATTAATATGTAGACTATAAGAATATGTAGACTATATTAATATGTAGACTATAAGAATATGTAGACTATAAGGATATGTAGACTATAAGAATATGTAGACTATATTAATATGTAGACTATAAGAATATGTAGACTATAAGAATATGTAGACTATATTAATATGTAGACTATATTAATATGTAGACTATAAGAATATGTAGACTATATTAATATGTAGACTATCAGAATATGTAGACTATATTAATATGTAGACTATATTAATATGTAGACTATAAGAATATGTAGACTATATTAATATGTAGACTATATTAATATGTAGACTATATTAATATGTAGACTATATTAATATGTAGACTATATTAATATGTAGACTACATTAATATGTAGACTATAAGAATATGTAGACTATATTAATATGTAGACTATATTAATATGTAGACTATATTAATATGTAGACTATATTAATATGTAGACTATATTAATATGTAGACTATATTAATATGTAGACTATAAGAATATGTAGACTATATTAATATGTAGACTATATTAATATGTAGACTATATTAATATGTAGACCATATAAATATGTAGACTATATTAATATGTAGACTATAAGAATATGTAGACTATAAGAATATGTAGACTATAAGACTATGTAGACTATAAGAATATGTAGACTATAAGAATATGTAGACTATAAGAATATGTAGACTATATTAATATGTAGACTATATTAATATGTAGACTATAAGAATATGTAGACTATATTAATATGTAGACTATAAGAATATGTAGACTATAAGACTATGTAGACTATAAGAATATGTAGACTATATTAATATGTAGACTATAAGAATATGTCGACTATATTAATAGGTAGACTATATTAATATGTAGACTGTAAGAATATGTAGACTATAAGAATATGCAGACTATATTAATATGTAGACTATAAGGATATGTAGACTATAAGACTATGTAGACTATAAGAATATGTAGACTATAAGACTATGTAGACTATAAGAATATGTAGACTATATTAATATGTAGACTATATTAATATGTAGACTATAAGAATATGTAGACTATAAGGATATGTAGACTATAAGAATATGTAGACTATAAGAATATGTAGACTATAAGAATATGCAGACTATATTAATATGTATACTATATTAATATGTAGACTATAAGGATATGTAGACTATATTAATATGTAGACTATAAGAATATGTCGACTATATTAATAGGTAGACTATATTAATATGTAGACTATAAGAATATGTAGACTATATTAATATGTAGACTATAAGAATATGTCGACTATATTAATAGGTAGACTATATTAATATGTAGACTGTAAGAATATGTAGACTATATTAATATGTAGACTATATTAATATGTAGACTATATTAATATGTAGACTGTATTAATATGTAGACTATAAGGATATGTAGACTATAAGAATATGTAGACGATATTAATATGTATACTATATTAATATGTAGACTATAAGAATATGTAGACTATATTAATATGTAGACTATAAGAATATGTAGACTATAAGAATATGTAGACTATATTAATATGTAGACTATAAGAATATGTAGACGATATTAATATGTATACTATATTAATATGTAGACTATAAGAATATGTAGACTATATTAATATGTAGACTATATTAATATGTAGACTATAAGAATATGCAGACTATATTAATATGTATACTATATTAATATGTAGACTATAAGGATATGTAGACTATAAGAATATGTAGACTATATTAATATGTAGACTATATTAATATGTAGACTATATTAATATTAGGACTATATTAATATGTAGACTATATTAATATTAGGACTATATTAATATGTAGACTATAAGAATATGCAGACTATATTAATATGTAGACTATAAGGATATGTAGACTATAAGAATATGTAGACTATAAGAATATGTAGACTATAAGAATATGTAGACTATAAGAATATGTAGACTATAAGAATATGCAGACTATAAGAATATGTAGACTATAAGGAGATGATGAAGACTATAAGAATATGTAGACTATAAGAATATGTAGACTATCATAATATGTAGACTATAAGGATATGTAGACTATAAGAATATGTAGACTATAAGAATATGTAGACTATATTAATATGTAGACTATATTAATATGTAGACTATAAGGATATGTAGACTATAAGAATATGTAGACGATATTAATATGTATACTATATTAATATGTAGACTATATTAATATGTAGACTATATTAATATGTAGACTATATTAATATGTAGACTATAAGAATATGTAGACTATATTAATATGTAGACTGTATTAATATGTAGACTATATTAATATGTAGACTATATTAATATGTAGACTATAAGAATATGTAGACTATAAGAATATGTAGACTATATTAATATGTAGACTATATTAATATGTAGACTATAAGAATATGTAGACTATAAGAATATGTAGACTATATTAATATGTAGACTATAAGGATATGTAGACTATAGGAATATGTAGACTATATTAATATGTAGACTATAAGAATATGTAGACTATATTAATATGTAGACTATATTAATATGTAGACTATAAGGATATGTAGACTATAAGAATATGTAGACTATATTAATATGTAGACTATAAGAATATGTAGACTATAAGAATATGTAGACTATATTAATATGTAGACTATAAGAATATGTAGACTATAAGGATATGTAGACTATAGGAATATGTAGACTATCAGAATATGTAGAATATAAGAATATGTAGACTATAAGAACATGTAGACTATAAGGATATGATGAAGACTATAAGAATATGTAGACTATAAGAATATGTAGACTATAGGAATATGTAGACTATATTAATATGTAGACTATAAGAATATGTAGACTATAAGAATATGTAGACTATATTAATATGTAGACTATATTAATATGTAGACTATAAGAATATGTAGACTATAAGAATATGTAGACTATAAGAATATGTAGACTATATTAATATGTAGACTATAAGAATATGTAGACTATAAGAATATGTAGACTATATTAATATGTAGACTATATTAATATGTAGACTATAGGAATATGTAGACTATATTAATATGTAGACTATATTAATATGTAGACTATATTAATATGTAGACTATCAGAATATGTAGACTATATTAATATGTAGACTATCAGAATATGTAGACTATAGGAATATGTAGACTATAAGGATATGATGAAGACTATAAGAATATGTAGACTATATTAATATGTAGACTATAGGAATATGTAGACTATATTAATATATAGACTATATTAATATGTAGACTATAAGGATATGTAGACTATAAGGATATGTAGACTATAGGAATATGTAGACTATAGGAATATGTAGACTATATTAATATGTAGACTATAAGAATATGTAGACTATCAGAATATGTAGACTATATTAATATGTAGACTATAAGAATATGTAGACTATAAGAATATGTAGACTATAAGAATATTTAGACTATAAGGATATGTAGACTATAAGAATATGTAGACTATATTAATATGTAGACTATAAGAATATGTAGACTATAAGGATATGTAGACTATAAGAATATGTAGACTATAAGAATATGTAGACTATAAGGATATGTAGACTATAAGAATATGTAGACTATAAGAATATGATGAAGACTATAAGAATATGATGAAGACTATAAGAATATGATGAAGATTAGCTGTATTGGGTGTAGATGGCTGAACTGCTCACTTTAGTGTCTGTGTCTGCAGGTGTACAGACCAGGAGGCACACGAAGGGATGTCACTTGGTTTTTGTATGTTATACAGATCACATTTACCCTCCTCCTCCCTGACCTCTAAAACTATTATTGAAACTGTTTATTTTATTTATTTTAATTCACATATACCACCAAAAACCAAGTTATGAATACTGTTGTGTGTGTCTTTTGTTAATCATCTGTATAATTACATGTTTGGGGATTGACAGACTTCACCCTCCCTCCACCTCTGGTGAATATAACAGGAAACCTGTTCGATCACCATGCACTGCAAAATCATTCTGGCTGTGGATACGGAGAACATCAACATAACAACATCAACAGGCCAGAGGATAAACCCATTGGACTCTGCTGGGAGTTTACCTCATATTTAGATTTCTTTTTAAAAGATCTGCTTTGCCACTAAAATACGTTCTTTGAAGAACCCCTAAAGGTACAGAGTCAATGTGGAGGCTATATACAGGGTGTTACGGTACAGAGTCAAAGTGGAGGCTATGTACAGGGTGTTACGGTACAGAGTCAATGTGGAGACTATATACAGGGTGTTACGGTACAGAGTCAATGTGGAGGCTATATACAGGGTGTTACGGTACAGAGTTAATGTGGAGGCTATATACAGGGTATTACGGTACATAATCAATGTGGAGGCTATATACAGGGTATTACGGTACAGAGTCAATGTGGAGGCTATATACAGGGTATTACGGTACAGAATCAATGTGGAGGCTATATACAGGGGATTTCTGTACTGCTACAGAGTCAATATGCGGGGGCACAGGTTAGTCGAGGTAATTGAGGTAATATGTTCATGTAAGTAGAGTTAATTAAAGTAACTATGCATAGATAAAAAAACTCAGATGATTTTAGTCCATAACAATATTTGTAGCCAAACTGTACACGATACAATGGAAAGCGGAAAGACATACACATTTAATAACAAACTCATCAACACAATCGTGCACTAGTTAGCAATAAAATGGTTTTACTTTCTTTAATAACCGACTCATGAACACAGTCACGCAACAGGCTACAGCTACAGCTTCCCTGGGAAACTCAATGTACTGTAGCCTCACGCAAACAAAGGAATTTGCTTCTGCTGCAGTGTTCGTGGTAAGAAATGTATGTGCAGCTTGGAGAGGAGAGGTGGAGGTAGGGAGGGAGAGAGATGATCACAGCTTGGAGAGGAGAGGTGGAGGTAGGGAGGGAGAGAGATGATCACAGCTTGGAGAGGAGAGGTGGAGGTAGGGAGGGAGAGAGATAATCACAGCTTGGAGAGGAAAGGTGGAGGTAGGGAGGGAGAGAGATGATCACAGCTTGGAGAGGAGAGGTGGAGGTAGGGAGGGAGAGAGATGATCACAGCTTGGAGAGGAGAGGTGGAGGTAGGGAGGGAGAGAGATGATCACAGCTTGGAGAGGAGAGGTGGAGGTAGGGAGGGAGAGAGATAATCACAGCTTGGAGAGGAAAGGTGGAGGTAGGGAGGGAGAGAGATAATCACAGCTTGGAGAGGAGAGGTGGAGGTAGGGAGGCAGAGAGATAATCACAGCTTGGAGAGGAGAGGTGGAGGTAGGGAGGGAGAGAGATAATCACAGCTTGGAGAGGAGAGGTGGAGGTAGGGAGGGAGAGAGATGATCACAGCTTGGAGAGGAGAGGTGGAGGTATGGAGGGAGAGAGATAATCACAGCTTGGAGAGGAGAGGTGGAGGTAGGGAGGGAGAGAGATAATCACAGCTTGGAGAGGAGAGGTGGAGGTAGGGAGGGAGAGAGATGATCACAGCTTGGAGAGGAGAGGTGGAGGTAGGGAGGGAGAGAGATGATCACAGCTTGGAGAGGAGAGGTGGAGGTAGGGAGGGAGAGAGATAATCACAGCTTGGAGAGGAGAGGTGGAGGTAGGGAGGGAGAGAGATAATCACAGCTTGGAGAGGAGAGGTGGAGGTAGGGAGGGAGAGAGATAATCACAGCTTGGAGAGGAGAGGTTGAGGTAGGGAGGGAGAGAGATGATCACAGCTTGGAGAGGAGAGGTGGAGGTAGGGAGGGAGAGAGATAATCACAGCTTGGATAGGAGAGGTGGAGGTAGGGAGGGAGAGAGATAATCACAGCTTGGAGAGGAGAGGTGGAGGCAGGGAGGGAGAGAGATAATCACAGCTTGGAGAGGAGAGGTGGAGGTAGGGAGGGAGAGAGATAATCACAGCTTGGAGAGGAGAGGTGGAGGTAGGGAGGGAGAGAGATAATCACAGCTTGGAGAGGAGAGGTGGAGGTAGGGAGGGAGAGAGATGATCACAGCTTGGAGAGGAGAGGTGGAGGTAGGGAGGGAGAGAGATAATCACAGCTTGGAGAGGAGAGGTGGAGGTAGGGAGGGAGAGAGATAATCACAGCTTGGAGAGGAGAGGTGGAGGTAGGGAGGGAGAGAGATAATCACAGCTTGGAGAGGAGAGGTGGAGGTAGGGAGGGAGAGAGATAATCACAGCTTGGAGAGGAGAGGTGGAGGTAGGGAGGGAGAGAGATAATCACAGCTTGGAGAGGAGAGGTGGAGGCAGGGAGGGAGAGAGATAATCACAGCTTGGATAGGAGAGGTGGAGGTAGGGAGGGAGAGAGATAATCACAGCTTGGAGAGGAGAGGTGGAGGTAGGGAGGGAGAGAGATAATCACAGCTTGTAGAGGAGAGGTGGAGGTAGGGAGGGAGAGAGATGATCACAGCTTGGAGAGGAGAGGTGGAGGTAGGGAGGGAGAGAGATAATCGCAGCTTGGAGAGGAGAGGTGGAGGTAGGGAGGGAGAGAGATGATCACAGCTTGGAGAGGAGAGGTGGAGGTAGGGAGGGAGAGAGATAATCACAGCTTGGAGAGGAGAGGTGGAGGTAGGGAGGGAGAGAGATAATCACAGCTTGGAGAGGAGAGGTGGAGGTAGGGAGGGAGAGAGATAATCACAGCTTGGAGAGGAGAGGTGGAGGTAGGGAGGGAGAGAGATAATCACAGCTTGGAGAGGAGAGGTGGAGGCAGGGAGGGAGAGAGATAATCACAGCTTGGAGAGGAGAGGTGGAGGTAGGGAGGGAGAGAGATAATCACAGCTTGGAGAGGAGAGGTGGAGGTAGGGAGGGAGAGAGATAATCACAGCTTGTAGAGGAGAGGTGGAGGTAGGGAGGGAGAGAGATGATCACAGCTTGGAGAGGAGAGGTGGAGGTAGGGAGGGAGAGAGATAATCGCAGCTTGGAGAGGAGAGGTGGAGGTAGGGAGGGAGAGAGATAATCACAGCTTGGAGAGGAGAGGTGGAGGTAGGGAGGGAGAGAGATAATCACAGCTTGGATAGGAGAGGTGGAGGTAGGGAGGGAGAGAGATAATCACAGCTTGGAGAGGAGAGGTGGAGGTAGGGAGGGAGAGAGATAATCACAGCTTGGAGAGGAGAGGTGGAGGTAGGGAGGGAGAGAGATAATCACAGCCTGGAGAGGAGAGGTGGAGGTAGGGAGGGAGAGAGATAATCACAGCTTGGAGAGGAGAGGTGGAGGTAGGGAGGGAGAGATAATCACAGCTTGGAGAGGAGAGGTGGAGGGAGGGAGGGAGAGAGATAATCACAGCTTGGAGAGGAGAGGTGGAGGTAGGGAGGGAGAGAGATAATCACAGCTTGGAGAGGAGAGGTGGAGGTAGGGAGGGAGAGAGATAATCACAGCTTGGAGAGGAGAGGTGGAGGTAGGGAGGGAGAGAGATAATCACAGCTTGGAGAGGAGAGGTGGAGGTAGGGAGGGAGAGAGATGATCACAGCTTGGAGAGGAGAGGTGGAGGTAGGGAGGGAGAGAGATAATCACAGCTTGGAGAGGAGAGGTGGAGGTAGGGAGGGAGAGATAATCACAGCTTGGCGAGGAGAGGTGGAGGTAGGGAGGGAGAGAGATAATCACAGCTTGGAGAGGAGAGGTGGAGGTAGGGAGGGAGAGAGATGATCACAGCTTGGAGAGGAGAGGTGGAGGTAGGGAGGGAGAGAGATGATCACAGCTTGGAGAGGAGAGGTGGAGGTAGGGAGGGAGAGAGATAATCACAGCTTGGAGAGGAGAGGTGGAGGTAGGGAGGGAGAGAGATGATCACAGCTTGGAGAGGAGAGGTGGAGGTAGGGAGGGAGAGAGATAATCGCAGCTTTGAGAGGAGAGGTGGAGGTAGGGAGGGAGAGAGATGATCACAGCTTGGAGAGGAGAGGTGGAGGTAGGGAGGGAGAGAGAATCACAGCTTGGAGAGGAGAGGTGGAGGTAGGGAGGGAGAGAGATGATCACAGCTTGGAGAGGAGAGGTGGAGGTAGGGAGGGAGAGAGATAATCACAGCTTGGAGAGGAGAGGTGGAGGTAGGGAGGGAGAGAGATAATCACAGTTTGGAGAGGAGAGGTGGAGGGAGAGAGAGAGAGAGAGAGAGAGAAAAGAGAAAAGGAAGCGATTACCAAACCTTTCATAACATAACCATCACCTACAGAGAGATGAACCTGGAGAAGAGTTCCCTGAGCAAGCTGGTCCTTCTTTTTGTTTTCTCATGATTTGGTTGGGTCTAATTGTGTTGCTGTCCTTGTGCTCTTTGGAGTCTGTTTGTCTTTGTGAACAGAGCCCCAGGACAGCAACACAATTAGACCCAACCAAATCATGAGAAAACAAAAAGATAATTACTTGACAGACTGGAAAGAATGTTTTAAAAAACAGAGCAAACTAGAATGCTATTTGGCCCTAAACAGAGATTATATCGTGGCAGAATACCTGATCACTGTGACTGACCCAAACTTAAGGGAAGCTTTGACTATGTACAGACTCAGTGAGCATAGCCTTGGTATTGAGAAAGGCCACCGGAGGCAGACATGGCTCTCAAGAGAAGACAGGCTATGTGCACACTGCCCACAAAATGAGGTGGAAACTGAGCTGTACTTCCTAACCTCCTGCCCAATGTATGACCATATTAGAGAGACATATTTCCCTCAGATTACACAGATCCACAAAGAATTCGAAAACAAATCCAATTTTGATAAACTCCCATATCTACTGGGTGAAATTCCATAGTGTTCCATCACAGCAGCACGATTTGTGACCTGTTGTAACAAATCAAATCAAAGTTTATTTGTCATGTGCGCCAAATACAACAGGTGTAGGGTATACAGGGATACAGTGAAATGCTTACTTACAGGCTCTAATCAATGGTGCGTAAAAAAAGGTATGTGTGTGTGTGTGTGTGTGTGTGTGTGTGTCGGTAAATAAAGAAATAAAACAACAGTAAAAAGACATTTGAAAAAAGAGAGGCGAGGCTATATACAGACACCTGTTAGTCAGGCTTATTGAGGTAGTATGTACATGTAGATATGGTTAAAGTGACTATGCATATATGATGAACAGAGAGTAGCAGTAGCGTAAAAGAGGGGTTGGCGGGTGGTGGGACACAATGCAGATAGCCCGGTTAGCCAATGTGCGGGAGCACTGGTTGGTCGGGCCAATTAGGTAGTATGTAACATCGAAGGTTGGAGAGGAGAGGAGAGGAGAGGAGAGGAGAGGAGAGGAGAGGAGAGGAGAGGAGAGGAGAGGAGAGGAGAGGGAGGGAGGGAGGGAACTTAGGAAGTTGGAGAGGAGATGAGAGGGGAGGTGGCGGGAGGGAGGAAGGGAATATTGGAGGTTGGAGAGGAGAGGAGAGGAGAGGAGAGGAGAGGAGAAAACATAGGAGGTTGGAGAGGTGGAGGGAGGAAGGGAGAGAGAGCAGGAACATGGGAGGTTGGAGAGGAGAGGGGAGGGAGGGAGGGAACATAGAAGGTTGGAGACGGGAGGGAGGGAGGGAACATAGGAGGTTGGAGGGGGGAGGCGAGGGAGGGAGGGAACAAAGGAAGTTGGAGAGGAGAGGGAGGGAGGGAGGGAACATAGGAGGTTGGAGGTCAGTGAGGCTGGTCACACAATAACACTCAACAAGTTCCTGCTGCCTTTGGACACTCATCACTCTTGTCCACCGCATTCAGTAAGAAACCTGTGCAGTAAGAACCCTGAAACCTGAGCAGTAAGAACCCTGAAACCTGAGCAGTAAGAACCCTGAAACCTGTGCAGTAAGAACCCTGAAACCTGAGCAGTAAGAACCCTGAAACCTGTGCAGTAAGAACCCTGAAACCTGAGCAGTAAGAACCCTGAAACCTGAGCAGTAAGAACCCTGAAACCTGAGCAGTAAGAACCCTGAAACCTGTGCAGTAAGAACCCTGAAACCTGAGCAGTAAGAACCCTGAAACCTGTGCAGTAAGAACCCTGAAACCTGTGCAGTAAGAACCCTGAAACCTGTGCAGTCCCTTTGGTTCCATTTAAAGGACTGTAGGCTCCGTTAGTGTTCCTCACTTGTTCATCTAATTGGTGGTGGACTGGAGATCATATTGACCAGACCCGATGAAGAAGGTCTCCAATTGAACTCCTCACAAATCAATGAGTTAATCTAAGGGGGATTACAGACCTGAGTTACTCTAAGGGGGATTACAGACCAGAGTTACTATAAGAGGGATTCAGACCGGAGTTACTCTAAAGGGGATTACAGACCTGAGTTACTCTAAGGGGGATTACAGACCTGAGTTTCTCTAAGGGGGATTACAGACCTGAGTTAATCTAAGGGGGATTACAGACCTGAGTTACTCTAAGGGGGATTACAGACCTGAGTTACTCTAAGGGGGATTACAGACCTGCGTTACTCTAAGGGGGATTACAGACCTGAGTTACTCTAAGGGGGATTACAGACCTGAGTTACTCTAAGGGTGATTACAGAACTGAGTTACTCTAAGGGGGATTACAGACCTGAGTTACTCTAAGGGGGATTACAGACCTGAGTTACTCTAAGGGTGATTACAGACCTGAGTTACTCTAAGGGGGATTACAGAACTGAGTTACTCTAAGGGTGATTACAGACCTGAGTTACTCTAAGGGGGATTACAGAACTGAGTTACTCTAAGGGTGGGTGGGAGGGGGGGGGGGGGGGGGGGGGGTCAGAACTGAGTTACTCAAAGGGGAATTCAGACCTGAGCTACTCTAAGGGGAATTCAGACCTGAGCTACTCTAAGGGGGTTTACAGATCTGAGTTACTCTAAGGGGGGATTACAGACCTGAGTTACTCTAAGGGGGATTACGGACCTGAGTTACTCTAAGTGGGATTACAGACCTGAGTTACTCTAAGGGGAATTCAGACCTGAGCTACTCTAAGGGGGTTTACAGATCTGAGTTACTCTAAGGGGGGATTACAAACCTGAGTTACTCTAAGGGGGATTACAGACCTGAGTTACTCTAAGGGGGTTTACAGACCTGATATACTCTAAGGGGTGGATTCAGACCTGATATACTCTAAGGGGGTTTCAGACCGGATATACTCTAAGGGGGATTAGAGACCTGATATACTCTAAGGGGTGGATTCAGACCTGATATACTCTAAGAGGGGGATTACAGACCTGATATACTCTAAGGGGGATTACAGACCTGATATACTCTAAGAGGTGGATTCAGACCTGATATACTCTAAGGGGGGGATTCAGACCTGATATACTCTAAGGGGTGGATTCAGACCTGATATACTCTAAGGGGTGGATTCAGACCTGATATACTCTAAGAGGGGGATTCAGACCTGATATACTCTAAGGGGTGGATTCAGACCTGATATACTCTAAGGGGTGGATTCAGACCTGATATACTCTAAGAGGGGGATTCAGACCTGATATACTCTAAGGGGTGGATTCAGACCTGATATACTCTAAGGGGTGGATTTAGACCTGATATACTCTAAGGGGTGGATTCAGACCTGATATACTCTAAGGGGGATTACAGACCTGATATACTCTAAGGGGGGGATTCAGACCTGATATACTCTAAGAGGGGGATTCAGACCTGATATACTCTAAGGGGGGGATTCAGACCTGATATACTCTAAGAGGGGGATTCAGACCTGATATACTCTAAGAGGGGGATTCAGACCTGATATACTCTAAGGGGTGGATTACAGATCTGATATACTCTAAGGGGTGGATTACAGACCTGATATACTCTAAGGGGTGGATTCAGACCTGATATACTCTAAGAGGGGTGGATTCAGACCTGATATACTCTAAGAGGGGGATTCAGACCTGATATACTCTAAGAGGGGTGGATTCAGACCTGATATACTCTAAGAGGGGTGGATTCAGACCTGATATACTCTAAGAGGGGTGGATTCAGACCTGATATACTCTAAGAGGGGGATTCAGACCTGATATACTCTAAGAGGGGTGGATTCAGACCTGATATACTCTAAGGGGTGGATTACAGACCTGATATACTCTAAGAGAGGGATTCAGACCTGATATACTCTAAGGGGTGGATTACAGACCTGATATACTCTAAGAGGGGGATTCAGACCTGATATACTCTAAGGGGTGGATTACAGACCTGATATACTCTAAGAGGGGGATTCAGACCTGATATACTCTAAGAGGGGGATTCAGACCTGATATACTCTAAGAGGGGGATTCAGACCTGATATACTCTAAGAGGGGGATTCAGACCTGATATACTCTAAGAGGGGGATTCAGACCTGATATACTCTAAGGGGTGGATTCAGACCTGATATACTCTAAGGGGTGGATTACAGACCTGATATACTCTAAGGGGTGGATTCAGACCTGATATACTCTAAGAGAGGGATTCAGACCTGATATACTCTAAGGGGTGGATTCAGACCTGATATACTCTAAGAGGGGGATTCAGACCTGATATACTCTAAGAGGGGGATTCAGACCTGATATACTCTAAGAGGGGGATTCAGACCTGATATACTCTAAGAGGGGGATTCAGACCTGATATACTCTAAGAGGGGGATTCAGACCTGATATACTCTAAGAGGGGGATTCAGACCTGATATACTCTAAGAGGGGGATTCAGACCTGATATACTCTAAGGGGTGGATTCAGACCTGATATACTCTAAGGGGTGGATTACAGACCTGATATACTCTAAGGGGTGGATTCAGACCTGATATACTCTAAGAGGGGGATTCAGACCTGATATACTCTAAGAGGGGGATTCAGACCTGATATACTCTAAGAGGGGGATTCAGACCTGATATACTCTAAGGGGTGGATTCAGACCTGATATACTCTAAGGGGTGGATTCAGACCTGATATACTCTAAGGGGTGGATTACAGACCTGATATACTCTAAGAGGGGGATTCAGACCTGATATACTCTAAGAGGGGGATTCAGACCTGATATACTCTAAGAGGGGGATTCAGACCTGATATACTCTAAGAGGGGGATTCAGACCTGATATACTCTAAGAGGGGGATTCAGACCTGATATACTCTAAGAGGGGGATTCAGACCTGATATACTCTAAGAGGGGGATTCAGACCTGATATACTCTAAGAGGGGGATTCAGACCTGATATACTCTAAGAGGGGGATTCAGACCTGATATACTCTAAGAGGGGGATTCAGACCTGATATACTCTAAGAGGGGGATTCAGACCTGGGTTCCGCTTGTTTACATGGTCCTGTTTTCCCTTTATTCTCTATGCGTATTCTGACCTTGAACTCACGCCTGGGGAGAAGCCTGTAGCATCACGTTATACGTTTGGGGTGGAGATCAAAGACATGGTGTGTCGGAGGTGTTTCTACACACACGTCGTGTTCTGATGTTGACAGATATTCCCTCTTAATTCCCCTTTAAACAAGAGGAGGAAAGATGGAGAAAGATGGAGAAAAACATCGGTTCCAAAATGAAAACATCACATTTATTTTTACCAGATAGAAATATCCCACACACTGCTTGCACTGTAATTTACAAATTGATGAGAGCTATTGCTAATCACTTGGTCAATTAGTAATCCATTTGGAGAAGGGGTTTGTCAAAATAAATTACAATTTTTAACCTTACGATCGCTGGAGGTAAATGTGAAACCAGTCTATTTTTCAGGGGGTATTTTATTAGGATACCCATTAGCTGTTGCGAAAGCAGCAGCTACTCTTCCTGACGGTCCACACAGAACATGAAACATGACATAATACAGAACATTAATAGACAAGAGCAGAAGTAAATACATGTAAAACATCACACGTGGCCGACATGTCAATATATACTGTTGTCACGATCGTTTAAAGATGGATTGGACCAAGGTGCAGCGTGGTAGGCGTACATCACATCTTTATTCAATGAACATCAATAAACAAGAAAGATAAACGACACGTAAAGTTTTGTAGCGCTGACACAGCAACTATACAAAAACAAGATCCCACAACTAAAGGTGGAAAACTAGAATGCCCACCCAAATCACACCCTGACCTAACCAAATAGAGAAATATAAAGGCTCTCTAAGGTCAGGGCGTGACAACTGTACATCCAAACTATCTGGGTCCAATAGAGGAGAGGAGTTGTGAGGTGTTGCTTCATCTGTTTATGACACCAGGTTTGTTGTTTATTTGAGCGATATGAGGTGGAAGGAAGTTCCATGCAATAAGGTCTCTATATAATACTGTACGCTTTCTGGAATTTGTTCTGGATTTGGGGACTGTGAAAAGACCCCTGATGGCATGTCTGTTGGGGTAAGTGTGTGTGTCAGAGGTGTGTGTAAATTGAATATACAAACAATTTGGGATTTTCAACACATTGTTTCTTATAAAAAGAAGAAGTGATGCAGTCAGCCTCTCCTCAGGTCTTTGCCAAGAGAGACTGACATGCACAGTATTTATATCAGCCCTCTGATCACAATGAAGAGCAAGATGTGCCGCTCTGTTCTGGACCAGCTGCAGCTGGTCCAGCATATTTCAGCAAACTGAAAAGCATGTCAATATGACAGGTGTTTCAGACTCTTTTTCACAGTAAGGTATAAATAGCTGTGTCATTATTCAGAATTGTAAGTGTAGGCCTGTGGCTTCATAGTTTAAAAGGACATTTGGAGACTCAAGCCTAGGTTGTAGTCTGTGGAAGCCCCACTGACTGTAACCTACCGAGTTTACTCTAGAATGTTTAAATGATATTTATGGATTTTTCTTTTTTAATTGTTTTACAGTTTCTATCATAATAAATTATAGCCACTGTCGGTACCAACCGTCAGTAATACACATCATAACAGTCAATTTCATGCAGTGACTGTTAATTTTCTTTTCATTTAGCATCATTCCAATAGTAGTTAGGTTTCTTTTATCCGTCACGTTCGTGTGATTGTTCCAGCTATACTGGATCCTATTAGTGTCACGCCCTGACCATAGAGAGCCTTTGTTTTTCTATGGTATAGTAGGTCAGGGCCTGACTGGTTTTCTAGTTATTATTTTCTATGTGGGGTTCTAGTTTAGAGGTTCTATGTGGGGTTCTAGTTTAGTTTTCTATGTTGGTGTTTGGTATGATTCCCAGTTAGAGGCAGCTAACTATTGTTGTCTCTAATTGGGGATCATATTTCAGTAGCATTTTTTGCACCTGTGTTTTATTGAGATATTGCTTTTAGTACGTAGCACCTCTGTAGCCACGGTTCGTTGTTTGTTTCGTTCTTTCTTTGTTGTTTTGTGCTTTTTCAAATACAGTGCCTTGCGAAAGTATTCGGCCCCCTTGAACGTTGCGACCTTTTGCCACATTTCAGGCTTCAAACAAAAAGATATAAAACTGTATTTTTTGTGAAGAATCAACAACAAGTGGGACACAATCATGAAGTGGAACGACATTTATTGGATATTTCAAACTTTTTTAACAAATTAAAAACTGAAAAAATTGGGCGTGCAAAATTATTCAGCCCCTTTACTTTCAGTGCAGCAAACTCTCTCCAAAAGTTCAGTGAGGATCTCTGAATGATCCAATGTTGACCTAAATGACTAATGATGATAAATACAATCCACCTGTGTGTAATCAAGTCTCCGTATAAATGCACCTGCACTGTGATAGTCTCAGAGGTCCGTTAAAAGAGCAGATAGCATCATGAAGAACAAGGAACACACCAGGCAGGTCTGAGATACTGTTGTGAAGAAGTTTAAAGCCGGATTTGGATACAAAAAGATTTCCCAAGCTTTAAACATCTCAAGGAGCACTGTGCAAGCGATAATATTGAAATGGAAGGAGTATCAGACCACTGCAAATCTACCAAGACCTGGCCGTCCCTCTAAACTTTCAGCTCATACAAGGAGAAGACTGATCAGAGATGCAGCCAAGAGGCCCATGATCACTCTGGATGAACTGCAGAGATCTACAGCTGAGGTGGGAGACTCTGTCCATAGGACAACAATCAGTCGTATATTGCACAAATCTGGCCTTTACGGAAGAGTGGCAAGAAGAAAGCTATTTCTTAAAGATATCCATAAAAAGTGTTGTTTAAAGTTTGCCACAAGCCACCTGGGAGACACACCAAACATGTGGAAGAATGTGCTCTGGTCAGATGAATCCAAAATGGAACTTTTTGGCAACAATGCAAAATGTTATGTTTGGCGTAAAAGCAACACAGCTCATCACCCTGAACACACCATCCCCACTGTCAAACATGGTGGTGGCAGCATCATGGTTTGGGCCTGCTTTTCTTCAGCAGGGACAGGGAAGATGGTTAAAATTGATGGGAAGATGGATGGAGCCAAATACAGGACCATTCTGGAAGAAAACCTGATGGAGTCTGCAAAAGACCTGAGACTGGGACGGAGATTTGTCTTCCAACAAGACAATGATCCAAAACATAAAGCAAAATCTACAATGGAATGGTTCAAAAATAAACATATCCAGGTGTTAGAATGGCCAAGTCAAAGTCCAGACCTGAATCCAATCGAGAATCTGTATAAAGAACTGAAAACTGCTGTTCACAAATACTCTCCATCCAACCTCACTGAGCTCGAGCTGTTTTGCAAGTAGGAATGGGAAAAAATGTCAGTCTCTCGATGTGCAAAACTGATAGAGACATACCCCAAGCGACTTACAGCTGTAATCGCAGCAAAAGGTGGCGCTACAAAGTATTAACTTAAGGGGGCTGAATAATTTTGCACGCCCAATTTTTCAGTTTTTTATTTGTTAAAAAAGTTTGAAATATCCAATAAATGTCGTTCCACTTCATGATTTTGTCCCACTTGTTGTTGATTCTTCACAAAAAAATACAGTTTTATATCTTTATGTTTGAAGCCTGAAATGTGGCAGAAGATCGCAAAGTTCAAGGGGGCCGAATACTTTCGCAAGGCACTGTAAATATGATGTGGAAACCATATTGCAGTTTGGCCCGATAATTATTCCAGCGAACGTGACAGGCTAACTTATTAAACGCTGTCCAGCCTATTGGAATCCCTATGGAACCCACACCATACTGTATGTAGTAGCTACACGGTTCCCAAATGGACTGTCATCGTCACAGTTCCGTGATCAGTGAGTTTATTATTTTATATTTACTTTATATTTATTTTATATTTATTTCATATTTTACATTTATTTTATAATTTGATATTTATTTTATAATTATTTAATATTTATTTTATAATAATTTTATAATAATTTTATATTTATTTTATATTTATTTTATATTTTACATTTATTTTATAATTATTTGATATTTATTTTATAATTATTTAATATTTATTTTATAATAATTGTATAATAATTTTATTTTTATTTTATATTTATTTTATATTTTACATTTATTTTATAATTATTTGATATTTATTTTATAATTATTTTATATTTATTTTATATTTTACATTTATTTTATAATTATTTGATATTTATTTTATAATTATTTTATATTTATTTTATATTTTACATTTATTTTATAATTATTTGATATTTATTTTATAATTATTTTATATTTATTTTATATTTTACATTTATTTTATAATTATTTGATATTTATTTTATAATTATTTAATATTTATTTTATATTATATTTTTTTTCTCACCTTCCACTATTTCATGAACATTTGAATATGACAACTTTCAGGACAAAACACACCACATACAAAAACCCATGTCACACCCTGGCCTGACCAAAATAAGAAAGAAAACACAAAATACTAAGACCTGGGCGTGACAGCTGGCCTCTGTCTCTAAGTGTGTAAGTGGGGCCCCCAGGAGCCTGACAATGTGTTTCTGACAGCTAGTTATTTAAAAAAGTAGACTGCAACAATTAGAACCAGACAGAAGGTCCTGCAAATGTCCTCTGGCTCCTACAGCAGCAGTAAGTTGGGCTGCTCCTCCGCTTAAATGGAATGGAGTTCCAAATAGAACCCTATACCCTTCCTATTGCACTACATTTGACCAGGGTCCATAGGGTTCTGGTAGAAAGTAGTGCACTATATAGGGAATAGGGTGCCATAGGGCTCTGGTCTAAAGTAGTGCGCTATATAGGGAATAGGGTGCCATTTGGGAAGCAGCCTCTGTCGCTGTGAGGAGGGAGGCCAGCTTGTAGCATTTAGAAATGCAAAATGTGGCAGTAAATATTTTATTGGGGTCAAAGGGATGCTAATGGTGATGTTGGTCCGCTGGCAAGGCTAGTCAGGGGTCAGAGTAAATACACCACACACACACACACACACACACACACACACATACACACACACACACACAGACACACATACAGACACACACACAGACACACACACACACACACACACACACACACACACACACACACACACACACACACACACACACACACACACACAGACACACACAAAAACACGCAGACACAAATAAAGACACACACACAGACACACACACACACACACACACACACACACACACACGCAGACACACACACACACACAGACACAGACACACATACAGACACACACACAGACACACACACACACACACACACACACACACACACACACACACGCAGACACACACACACACACAGACACAGACACACATACAGACACACACACAGACACACACACACACACACACACACACACACACACACACACACACACACACACACACACACACACACAGACACACACAAAAACACGCAGACACAAATAAAGACACACACACAGATATACACACACACACAGACACACAGACAGACACACAGACACACACAAACACACACACACACACACATACACACACACACAGACACACACACAGACAGACAGACACACACAGACACACACAGACAGACACACACAGACACACACAGACACACACAGACACAGACACACACGCACACGCACACAGACACACACAGACACACACACAGTAAAGAAAACAGGTCTCAGTATCTTTGAGTGTCTGGAAAAAGGTAGGGGTGAGGTCTGGAAGGACAGAGAGGGAGGTCTGGAAGGACAGAGAGGGAGGTCTGGAAGGAGAGAGAGGGAGGTCTGGAAGGACAGAGAGGGAGGTCTGGAAGGACAGAGAGGGACGTCTGGAAGGACAGAGAGGGAGGTCTGGAAGGACAGAGAGGGAGGTCTGGAAGGACAGAGAGGGAGGTCTGGAAGGACAGAGAGGGAGGTCTGGAAGGACAGAGGGAGGTCTGGAAGGACAGAGAGGGAGGTCTGGAAGGACAGAGAGGGAGGTCTGGAAGGACAGAGAGGGAGGTCTGGAAGGACAGAGAGGGAGGTCTGGAAGGAGAGAGTGGGAGGTCTGGAAGGACAGAGAGGGAGGTCTGGAAGGACAGAGAGGGAGGTCTGGAAGGACAGAGAGGGAGGTCTGGAAGGACAGAGAGGGAGGTCTGGAAGGACAGAGAGGGATGTCTGGAAGGAGAGAGAGGGAGGTCTGGAAGGAGAGAGAGGGAGGTCTTGAAGGAGAGAGTGGGAGGTCTGGAAGGAGAGAGAGGGAGGTCTTGAAGGAGAGAGTGGGAGGTCTGGAAGGAGAGAGGGGTAGGTATGGAATTAGGGAGGGTTGAGGTCTGGAAGGAGAGAGGGGTAGGTCTGGAAGGAGAGAGGGGTAAGGTCTGGAAGGAGAGAGGGTTAGGTCTGGAAGAAGGAAGGGTAGAGGTCTAGAAGGAGAGAGGGGTAGGTCTGGATGGAGAGAGGGGTAGATCTGGAAGGAGAGAGGGGTAGGTCTGGAAGGAGAGAGGGGTAGGTCTGGTTGGAGAGAGGGGTAGGTCTGGAAGGAGAGAGGGGTAGGTCTGGAAGAAGGGAGGGTAGAAGTCTGGAAGGAGAGAGGGGTAGGTCTGGATGGAGAGAGGGGTAGATCTGGAAGAAGAGAGGGGTAGGTCTGGAAGGAGAGAGGGGTAGGTCTGGAATTAGGGAGGGTTGAGGTCTGGAAGGAGAGAGGGGTAGGTCTGGAAGGAGAGAGGGGTAGGTCTGGAAGGAGAGAGAGGTAGGTCTGTAAGGAGGGATGGGGAATGACTGGAAGGAGAGAGAGGGAGGTCTGGAAGGAGAGATAGGGAGGTCTGGAAGGAGAGAGGGAGGTCTGGAAGGAGAGAGTGTGAGTTCTGGAAGGAGAGAGAGTGAGGTCTGGAAGGAGGGATGGGGAATGACTGGAAGGAGAGAGAGGGAGGTCTGGAAGGAGAGAGAGGGAGGTCTGGAAGGAGAGAGAGGGAGGTCTGGAAGGAGAGAGGGGTAGGTCTGGAAGGAGAGAGGGGTAGGTCTGGTTGGAGAGAGGGGTAGGTTCGGAAGGAGAGAGGGGTAGGTCTGGAATTAGAGAGGGTTGAGGTCTGGAAGGAGAGAGGGGTAGGTCTGGAAGGAGAGAGGGGTAGGTCTGGAATTAGGGAGGGTTGAGGTCTGGAAGGAGAGAGGGGTAGGTCTGGAAGGAGAGAGGGGTAGGTCTGGAAGGAGAGAGGGGTAGGTCTGGAAGGAGAGAGGGGTAGGCCTGGAGGAAGGTGAGGGTAGAGGTCTGGAAGGAGAGAGGGGTAGGTCTGGATGGAAAGAGGGGTAGGTCTGAAAGGAGAGAGCGGTCACCAAACAGACTTTTCAGACGGATCAGTTAGAGCTACACACTAATAGGGGTTAAAATTGGGGGTAAAATAGGGGATAAAATTGGGGGTAAAATAGTGGGGTAAAATAGTGGGGTAAAATAGGTGTTCAAATCGGGGTTCAAATTGGATTTAAAATAGGGGGGTTAAATAAGGGTTAAAAGAGGTGTCAAATGAGGGGTTGAAATGGTGTTCAAATTGGGGGTAAAATAGGATGTAAAATATGGCTTAAAATAGTGGGTAAAATAAGGGGTAAAATAGGGGGTAAATATGGGGTAAATATGGTAAAAAGGGGTTAAATATGGGGTAAATATGGGTTAAAATAGGGGGTAAATATGGGTTAAAATAGGGGGGTAAAATAGGGCTTAAAATACAGGTCAAAATAGTGGGTTGAAATAGATGTTAAAATCGGGGTTCAAATTTAATTTAAAATAGAGGGTAAAATAGGGGGGTTAAATAGGGGTTAAAAGGGGTTCAAATGGGGTTAGACTTGGGGGTAAAATAAGGAGTTAAAATATGGGGGTAAAATAGGGGTTAAAATGGTGAGTAAAATAGGGGTTAAAATAGGGGGTAAATATGGGTCAGATATGGTAAATATGGTAAATAGGGGTTAAAATAAGGGTTTAAATATGGGTTAAATATGGATTAAAAGAGAGGTAAAATATGGGTTAAAATATGGCTTTAAAAATGTGTTAAAATAGGGGTTAAATATGGGGTAAATAGGGGGATAAAATATGGGCTAAATAGGGGGTAAAATAATGGGGTAACATAAGGCTAATTAGGGGTTAAAAAGGGTGTGAAATAGGGGTTAATATAGGGGCTAAAATAGGGGTACAATATGTGTGGTGTTAAATTAGACGTTAAATATGGTAGAAAGGGGGTAAAATAAGGGTTTACACAGGGGTAGGCCAGAGTTCAGACCAGAGTTCAGACCAGAGTTCAGACCAGAGTTCAGGCCAGAGTTCAGGCCAGAGTTCAGACCAGAGTTCAGACCAGAGTTCAGACCAGAGTTCAGCCCAGAGTTCAGCCCAGAGTTCAGCCCAGAGTTCAGCCCAGAGTTCAGCCCAGAGTTCATGCCAGAGTTCATGCCAGAGTTCAGACCAGAGTTCAGACAAGAGTTCAGACCAGAGTTCAGGCCAGAGTTCAGGCCAGAGTTCAGGCCAGAGTTCAGGCCAGAGTTCAGACCAGAGTTCAGGCCAGAGTTCAGGCCAGAGATCAGGCCAGAGTTCAGACCAGAGTTCAGGCCAGAGTTCAGGCCAGAGTTCAGGCCAGAGTTCAGGCCAGAGTTCAGGCCAGAGTTCAGGCCAGAGTTCAGGCCAGAGTTCAAGACACACCCGTAAAGAGTTTGGATGTCGAAGAGACAAACATCTGAACTGTTGGTGAGAGTCTCATCCAAACTACTGGTCAGAGTCTCATCCAAACAACTGGACTATTGGTGAGCGTCTCATCCAAACAACTGGACTACTGGTGAGAGTCTCATCCAAACAACTGGACTACTGGTGAGAGTCTCATCCAAACAACTGGACTACTGGTGAGAGTCTCATCCAAACAACTGGACTACTGGTGAGAGTCTCATCCAAACAACTGGACTGTTGGCGAGAGTCTCATCCAAACAACTGGACTACTGGTGAGAGTCTCATCCAAACAACTGGACTACTGGTGAGAGTCTCATCCAAACAACTGGACTATTGGTGAGAGTCTCATCCAAACAACTGGACTACTGGTGAGAGTCTCATCCAAACATCTGGACTATTGGTGAGAGTCTCATCCAAACAACTGGACTACTGGCGAGAGTCTCATCCAAACAACTGGACTACTGGTGAGAGTCTCATCCAAACAACTGGACTACTGGTGAGAGTCTCATCCAAACAACTGGACTACTGGTGAGAGTCTCATCCAAACAACTGGACTGCTGGTGAGAGTCTCATCCAAACATCTGGACTACTGGTGAGAGTCTCATCCAAACAACTGGACTACTGGTGAGAGTCTCATCCAAACAACTGGACTGCTGGTGAGAGTCTCATCCAAACATCTGGACTACTGGTGAGAGTCTCATCCAAACAACTGGACTACTGGTCAGAGTCTCATCTTTCTATGATGGTCACTTACTAGTTTGAAGCTCAAACGGTTGTTTTTTTCCTTGTCCAGATCCTCTCACGTGTAGAAAAAGAGATCCATGCAATGGAATCTGCTTACAGACCGCGAGGGAGATATTCAATATTCAAACTTATGTCAACATGTGAGCCACTGGTGCAGCAATCTACTCAAGAGGATTTTAAGTATTTTTATTTCAAAAATCCATGTGTACGTGTTTATAGAGTGCATATTTAATCAGGAGTGAGTGTTAGGCATGTGTCTATGCTTGTGCGTGGGTGTCTCTTCACAGTCCCCGCTGTTCCATGAGGTGTGTTTTGTATCTGTTTTTAAAATCTGATTCTACTGCTGCATCAGTTACCTGATGTGGAATAGAGTTCCATGTAGTTATTGGCTCTATGTAGTACTGTGGAATAGAGTTCCATGTAGTCATGGCTCTATGTAGTACTGTGGAATAGAGTTCCATGCAGTCATGGCTCTATGTAGTACTGTGGAATAGAGTTCCATGTAGTCATGGCTCTATGTAGTACTGTGGAATAGAGTTCCATGTAGTCATGGCTCTATGTAGTACTGTGGAATAGAGTTCCATGCAGTCATGGCTCTATGTAGTACTGTGGAATAGAGTTCCATGTAGTCATGGCTCTATGTAGTACTGTGGAATAGAGTTCCATGTAGTCATGGCTCTATGTAGTACTGTGGAATAGAGTTCCATGTAGTCATGGCTCTATGTAGTACTGTGGAATAGAGTTCCATGTAGTCATGGCTCTATGTAGTACTGTGGAATAGAGTTCCATGTAGTCATGTCTCTATGTAGTACTGTGGAATAGAGTTCCATGTAGTCATGTCTCTATGTAGTACTGTGGAATAGAGTTCCATGTAGTCATGGCTCTATGTAGTACTGTGGAATAGAGTTCCATGTAGTCATGGCTCTATGTAGTACTGTGGAATAGAGTTCCATGTAGTCATGGCTCTATGTAGTACTGTGGAATAGAGTTCCATGTAGTCATGTCTCTATGTAGTACTGTGGAATAGAGTTCCATGTAGTTATTGGCTCTATGTAGTACTGTGGAATAGAGTTCCATGTAGTCATGGCTCTATGTAGTACTGTGGAATAGAGTTCCATGCAGTCATGGCTCTATGTAGTACTGTGGAATAGAGTTCCATATGGTCATGGCTCTATGTAGTACTGTGGAATAGAGGTCCATGTAGTCATGGCTCTATGTAGTACTGTGGAATAGAGTTCCATGTAGTCATGGCTCTATGTAGTACTGTGCACCCGTCATAGTCTGTTCTGAGCTGTGTGCCAGGGTAAGACACACAGGGTAAGACACACAGGGTAAGACACACAGGGTAAGACACACAGGGTGAGTAAAATAGGGTTTGGGCGGATAACGATATCATAACCGCCATCGATAAAAGACAATACTGTGCAGCCGACTTCATCGACCTGGCCAAGGCTTCCGACTGTGTCAATCACCGCATTCTTATCGGCAGACTCAACAGCCTTGGCTTCTCAAATGATTGCCTTGCCTGGTTCACCAACTACTTCTCAGACAGAGTTCAGTGTGTCAAATCGGAGGGCCTGTTGTCCGGACCTCTGGCAGTCTCTATGGGGGTGCCACAGGGTTCAATTCTCGGGCCGACTCTTTTCTCTGTACCCATCAATGATGGCGCTCTTGCTGCTGGTGATTCTCTGATCCACCTCTACGCAGACGACAACATTCTGTATAATTCTGGCCCTTCTTTGGACACTGTGTTAACAAACCTCCAGATGAGCTTCAATGCCATACAACTCTCCTTCCGTGGCCCCCAACTGCTCTTAAATGCAAGTAAAACTAAATGCATTCTCTTCAACCGATTGCTGCCCGCACCTGCCCGCCCGACTAGCATCACTACTCTGGACGGTTCTGACTGAGAATATGTGGACAACTACAAATATCTAGGTGTCTGGTTAGACTGTAACCTCTCCTTCCAGACTCACATTAAGCATTTCCAATCCAAAATTAAATCTAGTATCGGCTTCCTTTTTCACAACAAAGCCTCCTTCACTAATGCTGCCAAACATACCCTCATAAATCTGGCTATCCTAACGGACCTTTGACTTTGGCGATTTAATTTACAAAATAGCCTCCAACACTCTACTCAGCAAATTGGATGCAGTCTATCACAGTGCCATCCGTTTAGTCACCAAAGCCCTATATACTACCCACCACTGCGACCTGTATGCTCTCGTTGGCTGGCCCTCACTACATATCCGTCGCCAAACCCACTGGCTCCAGGTCATCTATAAGCCTTTGCTAGGTAAAGCCCCACCTTATCTCAGCTCACTGGTCACCATGGCAACACCCACCCGTAGCACTCGCTCCAGCAGGTATATTTCACTGGTCATCCCTCAAATCCAACACTGCCTTTGGCCGCTTTTCTTTACAGTTCTCTGCTGCCAATGACTGGAACTAATTGGAAAAAATCACTGAAGCTGGAGACTCATATCTCCCTCTCTAGCTTTATTAAGCACCAGCTGTCAGAGCAGCTCCCTGATCATTGTACCTGTACATAGCCCATCTGTAAATAGCACACCCAACTACCTGTACATAGCCCATCTGTAAATAGCACACCCAACTACCAACTAGCACACCCAACTACCTTATCCTCGTGCTCTTTTGCACCTCAGTATCTCTACTTGCACATCATCATCTGCACATCTATCACTCCAGTGTTAATTGCTAAATTGTAATTATTTTGCCTCTATGGCCTATTTATTGCCTTACCTCCCTAATCTTCTACATTTACACACACTGTAGATATATTTTTCTATTGTGTTATTGACTGTACGTTTGTTTATGTGTATCTCTGTGTTGTTGTTTTGTCGCACTGCTTTGCTTTATCTTGGCCACTTCGCAGCTGAAAAAGTTACACAGGGTAAGTAACACAGGGTAAGTAACACATGGTAAGTAACTAAGAGTAAGTAACTCAGGGTAAGAAACACAGGGCAATTAACACAGGGTAAGTAACACATGGTAAGTAACTAAGGGTAAGTAACTCAGGGTAAGAAACAGGGCAATTAACACAGGGCAATTAACACAGGGTAAGTAACACAGGGTAAGTAACTCAGGGTAAGTAACTCAGGGTAAGTAACACAGGGTAAGTAACACAGGGTAAGTAACTCAGGGTAAGTAACTCAGGGTAAGTAACACAGGGTAAGTAACACAGGGTAAGTAACACAGGGTAAGTAACACAGGGTAAGTAACACAGGGTAAGTAACTCAGGGTAAGTAACACACGGTAAGTGACTCAGGGTAAGTAACACAGGGTAAATAACACAGGGTAAATAACACAGGGTAAATAACACAGGGTACATAACACAGGGTAAGTAACTCAGGGTATGAAACACAGGGCAATTAACACAGGGTGAGTAACCCGGGGTAAATAACACAGGGTAAGTAACACAAGGTAAGTAACACAGGGTAACTTAGTCCAGCATTTAGTTCTGTCTCATCTTTTTTTTTAAACAATGACAATCAAAGAAAGCAAAAAAAGAAAAGTTATCAACATTATTAAGTAAATGAGCTTTCTGTGAGTGTCACCTGATCATCTTGTCTTTTATTGTTCCTTCTCCGTACATTGCTCAACTCACGTCAACATCCTCAGTAAAAAATGGTTCATTAATGTCTCTCCCTTGTTCACATGGTTTATTAAATACGGACAGAGATCTTAGTGCCTTGATATAGAGTTAAAAACACTCAGCACACCAGACATGTGTCATTAATTAGAATGCTGTGCACACTCAGCACATCAGACATTTATCATTTAATGAGAGATCCTCACAACCCGTTTCCATTCCTCAGTACTCCTGAGTCATTACTCACACAGCTAGCAAACACATGTATTTAAATTAACTCCAGGACATGCATTCCAATTGACACCCCTGTTCCCTGTATAGTGCACTTGTTTTGACCATAGGGGTTTGGTAAAAAAGTAGTGCACTTGTTTTGACCATAGGGGTTAGGTAAAAAAGTAGTGCACTTGTTTTGACCATAGGGTTTTGGTCAAAAGTAGTGCACTTGTTTTGAACATAGGGTTTTGGTCAAAGGTAGTGCACTACGTAGGGAATAATAGGGTACGATTTGGCAGGCATCCTAGATTCACACGGGATCTTGAGGAGCGATGGAGTTCCGTTTTCACCGCCTGATGGAAGTGAAGTTCATGTTTTAACAGAGAGATTCGAGGTTGGATGTTTTTGGGTGGTTTTGTATGCAGCGTGTGGGATGTCACATTCAGGTTGTGCTCCAGACAGACAGATACGACCAATTGAGATGCACTACTGCCAGACTGATCCTGCGTCTGAAGAGCAAAGTTGATGATACCGAAATGTCAGTTTGACTCAAAGTCCTGACGTATTTTTGTTATTGAGGCGAGTCTTTATTCAGACGTTATTTGCATGGAGCCGGGACTGACCTTTTGGGTTGATCTGATCTAACAAATGAGATCTCATCTGTCTCTAACACCGACAGGAAAACGAGGGAACACAGACAGGAAAACGAGGGAACACAGACAGGAAAATGAGGAAACACAGAGAGGAAAACGAGGGCACACAGACAGGAATACGAGGGCACACAGGAAAACGAGGGAACACAGACAGGAAAATGAGGGAACACAGACAGGAAAACGAGGGAACACAGACAGGAAAATGTTATGTTTCCTGAAAAATCTATTATTTCCTAAGTTCTGGTCAGATCACATTCATCTCTCTCTCTCTCTCTCTCTCTCTCTCTCGCTCTCTCTCTGTCTATCTATATATATTTAGTATCAGTCAACATTTTGAACACACTTACTCATTCCAGGGGTTTTCTTTATTTTTACTATTTTCTACATTGTACAAAAAGAGTGAAGACCTTAAACTATGAAATAACACATGTTTAGAAGGTGTGTCCAACGGTTTGACTGGAACTGTATATATATATATATATATATATACTGCTCAAAATAATAAAGGGAACACTTAAACAACACAATGTAACTCCAAGTCAATCACACTTCTGTGAAATCAAACTTTACACTTAGGAAGCAACACTGATTGACAACACATTTCACTTGCTGTTGTGCAAATGGAATAGACAAAAGGTGGAAATTATAGGCAATTAGCAAGATACCCCCAATAAAGGAGTGTTTCTGCAGGTGATAACCACAGACCAATTCTCAGTTCCTTTGCTTCCTGGCTGATGTTTTGGTCACTTTTGAATGCTGGCGGTGCTTTCACTCTAGTGGTAGCATGAGATGGAGTCTACAACCCACACAAGTGGCTCAAGTAGTGCAGCTCATCCAGGATGGCATATCAATGCGAGCTGTGGCAAGAAGGTTTGATGTGTCTGTCAGCGTAGTGTCCAGAGCATGGAGGCGCTACCAGGAGACAGGCCAGTACATCAGGAGACGTGGAGGAGGCCGTAGGAGGGCAACAACCCAGCAGCAGGACCGCTACCTCCGCCTTTGTGCAAGGAGGTTCAGGAGGAGCACTGCCAGAGCCCTGCAAAATGACCTCCAGCAGGCCACAAATGTGCATGTGTCTGCTCCAACGGTCAGAAACAGACTCCATGAGGGTGATATGAGGGCCCGAAGTCCACAGGTGGGGGTTGTGCTTACAGCCCAACACCGTGCAGGACGTTTGGTATTTGCCAGAGAACTCCAAGATTGGCAAATTCGCCACTGGCGCCCTGTGCTCTTCACAGATGAAAGCAGGTTCACACTGAGCACATGTGAAAGACGTGTCAGAGTCTGGAGACTCCGTGGAGAACGTTCTGCTGCCTGCAACATCCTCCAGCATGACCGGTTTGGCGGTGGGTCAATCATGGTGTGGGGTGTCATTTCTTTGGGGGGGCCTCCATGTGCTTGCCAAAAGTAGCCTGACTGCCTTTAGGTACCCAGACGAGATCCTCAGACCCCTTGTGAGACCATATGCTGGTGCGGTTGGCCCTGGGTTCCTCCTAATGCAAGACAATGCTAGACCTCATGTGGCTGGAGTGTGTCAGCAGTTTCTGCAAGAGGAAGGCATTGATGCTATGGACTGGCCCGCCCGTTCCCCAGACCTGAATCCAATTGAGCTCATCTGGGATATCATGTCTCGCTCCATCCACCAACGCCACGTTGCACCACAGACTGTCCAGGAGTTGGCGGATGCTTTAGTCCAGGCCTGGGAGGAGATCCCCCAGGAGACCATCCGCCACCTCTTCAGGAGCATGCCCAGGCATTGTAGGGAGGTCATACAGGCACGTGGAAGCCACACACACTACTGAGCCTCATTTTGACTTGTTTTAAGGACATTACATCAAAGTTGGATCAGCCTGTAGTGTGTATTTTCCACTTTAAAACCTATTTTTGCTTTGTCACTATGGGGTATTGTGTGTAGATTGATGAGAAGAAATCCACTTTAAATTTTTATCCGACAGGGTAGCCTAGTGGTTAGAGCGTTGGACTAGTAACCGAAAGGTTGCAAGATCGAATCCCAGAGCTGACAAGGTACAAATCTGTTGTTCTGGCAGAACAACCCCACTGTTCATAGGCTGTCATTGAAAATAAGAATTGATCATTTTTGTGTGATTTTGTTGTCAGCACATTCAACTATGTAAAGAAAAAAGTATTTAATAAGAATATTTCATTCATTCAGATCTAGGATGTGTTATTTTAGTGTTCTTTATTTTTTTGAGCAGTTTATATATACAGTGGGGCAAAAAGTATTTAGTCAGCCACCAATTGTGTAAGTTCTCCCACTTAAAAAGATGAGAGAGGCCTGTAATTTTCATCATAGGTACACTTCAACTATGACAGACAAAATTAGAAAAAAAAATCCAGAAAATCACAGAAGTTTCTCAATACTTTGTTAAATACCCTTTGTTGGCAATGACAGAGGTATATACATATGACAGAGGTATATACATATGACATAGTATATATATATTTATTCAGATTAAAACCTCTCACTTTCGGTTATTTGATATTGAAATCATCTCCTAAATATCACTATTTTTAAAACAAGCCACAGAAAGTTGGTTTCAATTTCAGTTTAATCCACAAGAAAATCCCAAAACAAATATTATGGTTTAAAATAAAATATACTAATTGAAATAAAAAATACTAATTGAATGAAAAAGAAAATGTATAATCTCTGTAAATTATATCATAAAAATGGACTGGTGGAGTTATGTCACACATGCAGCTAACTAAAATATGCTCTAACCAAAATTACAACCAACTCATTTCAGCATTACCGCAAAAATGTAAGAGGAAAGTGGAAGGGGGAAGAAGTAAGGAGAGAGTCCTGTTCGCCTTTAGAAAGTATTCAGACGGCTTGACTTTTCCCACATTTTATTTGGTTACATCATTATTCCAAAAATGATTAAAAAAAATAAAAAATACATCCTCATTAATCTACACACCCCATGATGACTGAGCAAAAACAGGCTTTTAGAAAAGTTGCTAATTTATTAATTTAAAATAAATAAAAATAATGAAATATCACATTTCCAGAAGTATTTCGACCCTTTACTCAGTACTTTGTTGAAGCACCTTGGGCAGTGGTTGCAGCCTGGACTCTTCTTGGGTATGACGCTAGAGAACATCCCTACTGCCTGTGATCTGGCAGACTCCCTAAACAGAAATACCTCATTTGTAAATTTTGTCTGAGTGTTGAAGTGTGCCCCTGACAATTAGTAAATTTAAAAACCACAAAAAATCTTGCCATCTGGTTTGCTCAATATAAGGAATTTGAAATGATTTATACTTTTACTTTTGATACTTAAGTATATTTTAGCGATTAAATTAAACCAAATACTTCTAGACTTTTACTCATGTAGTATTTTACTGGGTGACTATGACTTTTACTTGAGTCATTTTCTTTTAAGGTATCTTTACTTTAAGTATGAAAATGGGGTACTTTTTCCACCACTGGACCTGAGCGCTCTGGAGCAGGTTTTCATCAGGATCTCTCTGCTTTGTTCATCTTTGCCTCGATCCTGACTAGTCTCCCAGTCCCTGCTGCTGAAAAACATCCCCCCGGCATGATGCTGCCACCACCATGCTTCACTGTAGGGATGGTGCCAGGTTTCCTCCAGTTGTGACGCTTGGCATTCAGGCCAAAATAGTTCAATCTTTGTTTCATCAGACCAGAGAATCTTGTTTCTCATGGTCTGAGAGTCTTTAGGTACCTTTTAACAAACTCCAAGTGGGCTGTCATGTGCCTTTTACTGAGGAGTGGCTTTCGTCTGGCCACTCTACCATAAAGACCTGATTGGTGGAGTGCTGCAAAGATGGTTGTCCTTCTGGAAGGTTCTCCCTTCTCCACAGAGGAACCTTAGAGCTCTGTCAGACTGACCATCGGGTTCTTGGTCACCTCCTTGACCAAGGCCCTTCTCCCCCGACTGTTCAGTTTGGCCAGGCGGCCAGCTCTAGGAAGAGTCTTGGTGGTTCCAAACTTCTTCCATTTAAGAATGGTGGAGGCCACTGTGTTCTTGGGGACCTTCAATGCTGCAGACATTTTTGGGTACCCTTCCCCAGATCTGTACCTCGACACAATCCTGTCTCGAAGCTCTACAGACAGTTCCTTCCACCTCATGACTGGGTTATTTCTTTTACATATAATGTCATCTGTGAGACCTTATATAGACTGGAGTTCCTTTCCAAATCATGTGCAATCAATTGAATTGACCACTGGTTGATTCATGGGGATAAGGGGTTATTTTGTGTCAAATGCAACAGACCAAAACATTTATATTTAATACATAGAATAAGGCTGTAACATAACAAAATGTGGAAAAGGTGAAGGGGTCTGAATACTTCCCAAAGCCTCTCTCTCTCTCTCACACACACACACACACACACACACACACACACACACACACACACACACACACACACACACACACACACACACACACACACACACACACACACACACACACACACACACACACAGAGAGGTAGACAGTAAACCAGGTGTCAGAAGCTGTAATATCTGCAAGGTTCTGACTTGCCCAGACAAGGTGTCCCGGGCCACACAATCAATGGAGCGTGACTGAAACTACTGTGAAGTTGTGTCGGTACGAAGAGAACGAGGCCAGGCTGAGGACAGTTAGTCTGGGTCTAGTGGTCTAATGTCCTGACCACCTGAGAAGAAGGTAGAGGGCAGGCAGAGGACAGTTAGTCTCGGTTTAGTGGTCTAATGTCCTGACCAGCTGAGAAGAAGGTAGAGGGCAGGCTACACAAACAGCTTCTGGTCTTCTACTGATCTGCTGTTGCCTTCAGTTCTCTTCATTTCTTACAACTGTCTGGCCCTGTGCCTACACTGACTACAGCACGACTCCCACTGCTCTCCCAGGCCACAGACAGGAGTAATTTCATTTCATTTAATTTCAGTAAAAGAGTGACAGAGGTGACCAGTGACCAAAGCACTAGGCAGGACTGGAGGAGATCGGGGGAAAGAGTGACCCAGAGACCCAGAGCACTAGGCAGGACTGGAGGAGATCGGGGTAAAGAATGACCCAGAGACCCAGAGCACTAGGCAGGACTGGAGGAGATCGGGGTAAAGAATGACCCAGAGACCCAGAGCACTAGGCAGGACTGGAGGAGATCGGGGTAAAGAATGACGCAGAGACCCAGAGCACTAGGCAGGACTGGAGGAGATCGGGGGAAAGAATGACCCAGAGACCTAGGCAGGACTGGAGGAGATTGGGGAATAGAGTGACCCAGAGCACTAGGCAGGACTGGAGGAGATCGGGGTAAAGAGTGACCCAGAGACCCAGAGCACTAGGCAGGACTGGAGGAGATCGGGGTAAAGAGTGAACCAGAGACCCAGAGCACTAGGCAGGACTGGAGGAGATCGGGGTAAAGAGTGACCCAGAGACCCAGAGCACTAGGCAGGACTGGAGGAGATCGGGGTAAAGAATGACCCAGAGACCCAGAGCACTAGGCAGGACTGGAGGAGATCGGGGTAAAGAATGACCCAGAGACCCAGAGCACTAGGCAGGACTGGAGGAGATCGGGGTAAAGAATGACGCAGAGACCCAGAGCACTAGGCAGGACTGGAGGAGATCGGGGGAAAGAATGACCCAGAGACCTAGGCAGGACTGGAGGAGATCGGGGTAAAGAATGACCAAGAGACCCAGAGCACTAGGCAGGACTGGAGGAGATTGGGGAATAGAGTGACCCAGAGCACTAGGCAGGACTGGAGGAGATCGGGGTAAAGAGTGACCCAGAGACCCAGAGCACTAGGCAGGACTGGAGGAGATCGGGGTAAAGAGTGAACCAGAGACCCAGAGCACTAGGCAGGACTGGAGGAGATCGGGGTAAAGAGTGACCCAGAGACCCAGAGCACTAGGCAGGACTGGAGGAGATCGGGGTAAAGAATGACCCAGAGACCCAGAGCACTAGGCAGGACTGGAGGAGATCGGGGTAAAGAATGACCCAGAGACCCAGAGCACTAGGCAGGACTGGAGGAGATCGGGGGAAAGAATGACCCAGAGACCTAGGCAGGACTGGAGGAGATCGGGGTAAAGAATGACCCAGAGACCCAGAGCACTAGGCAGGACTGGAGGAGATCGGGGTAAATGGTGGAGGGTTATGGTAGGAATAATGGTGAGGGTTTAAACACGACTGATGATATGAAACATAGACACTCTCAGGGAGATATAATGTTCTATATAATAGTGACGAGAGAAGTAGAGAGACTACAGTGTTACAGTACAAGACAGTAACCACCAGTAACAGTAACCTACAGTAACCTACAGTATTAGTAACCTACAGTAACAGTAACCTCCTACAGTATTAGTAACCTACAGTATTAGTAACCTACAGTAGCAGTAACCACCAGTAACAGTAACCTACAATATTAGTAACCTACAGTAACAGTAACCTACAGTATTAGTAACCACCAGTAACAGTAACCTACAGTAACAGTAACCTACAGTATTAGTAACCTACAGTAACAGTAACCTCCTACAGCATTAGTAACCTACAGTATTAGTAACCTAGAGTAGCAGTAACCACCAGTAACAGTAACCTCCTACAGTAACAGTAACCTACAGTAACAGTAACCACCAGTAACAGTAACCTCCTACAGCATTAGTAACCTACAGTATTAGTAACCTAGAGTAGCAGTAACCACCAGTAACAGTAACCTCCTACAGTAACAGTAACCTACAGTATTAGTAAGCTACAGTAACAGTAACCTCCTACAGCATTAGTAACCTACAGTAACAGTAACCACCAGTAACAGTAACCTACAGTAACAGTAACCTACAGTAACAGTAACCTACAGTATTAGTAACCTACAGTAACAGTAACCACCAGTAACAGTAACCTACAGTATTAGTAACCTACAGTAGCAGTAACCACCAGTAACAGTAACCTACAGTAACAGTAACCTACAGTAACAGTAACCTACAGTATTAGTAACCTACAGTAACAGTAACCTACAGTAACAGTAACCTACAGTATTAGTAACCTACAGTAGCAGTAACCACCAGTAACAGTAACCTACAGTAACAGTAACCTACAGTAACAGTAACCTACAGTATTAGTAACCTACAGTAACAGTAGCCTACAGTAACAGTAACCTACAGTATTGGTAACCTACAGTAACAGTAACCACCAGTAGCAGTAACCACCAGTAACAGTAACCACCAGTAACAGTAACCTACAGTAACAGTAACCTACAGTATTAGTAACCTACAGTAACAGTAACCTACAGTAACAGTAACCTACAGTAACAGTAACCTACAGTAACAGTAACCACCAGTAGCAGTAACCACCAGTAACAGTAACCTACAGTATTAGTAACCTACAGTAACAGTGACCACCAGTAGCAGTAACCACCAGTAACAGTAACCTACAGTAACAGTAACCTACAGTAACAGTAACCTACAGTAACAGTAACCACCAGTAACAGTAACCTACAGTATTAGTAACCTACAGTAACATTAACCTACAGTATTAGTAACCTACAGTAACAGTAACCACCAGTAGCAGTAACCACCAGTAACAGTAACCTACAGTATTAGTAACCTACAGTAACAGTAACCACCAGTAGCAGTAACCACCAGTAACAGTAACCTACAGTATTAGTAACCTACAGTAACAGTAACCACCAGTAGCAGTAACCACCAGTAACAGTAACCTACAGTAACAGTAACCTACAGTAACAGTAACCTACAGTATTAGTAACCTACAGTATTAGTAACCTACAGTATTAGTAACCTACAGTAAAAGTAACCTACAGTAACAGTAACCTACAGTAACATTAACCTACAGTAACAGTAACCTACAGTACTAGTAGCCTACAGTAACAGTAACCTGCAGTAACAGTAACCTACAGTAACAGTAACCTACAGTATTAGTAACCTACATTAACAGTAACCTACAGTAACAGTAACCTACAGTATTAGTAACACACAGTATTCGTAACCTACAGTAACAGTAACCTACAGTATTAGTAACCTACAGTAACCTACAGTATTAGTAACCTACAGTAACAGTAACCTGCAGTATTCGTAACCTACGGTAACAGTAACCTACAGTATTAGTAACATACAGTATTCGTAACCTACAGTAACGGTAACCTACAGTATTAGTAACCTACAGTAACAGTAACCTGCAGTATTCGTAATCTACAGTAACAGTAACCTACAGTATTCGTAACCTACAGTAACAGTAACCTACAGTATTAGTAACCTATGGTAACAGTAAGCTACAGTATTAGTAACCTACAGTAACAGTAACCTACAGTAACAATAACCTGCAGTATTCATAACCTACAGTAACAGTAAGCTACAGTATTCGTAACCTACAGTAACAGTAACCTACAGTAACAGGACAGTCAGAAGTGACCAACAGTACAGTAGCTAGCTCCTGAACTTGTCCTCTGGTCCTCTCATGCTCCAATACTCTCTCGATCTCTGTCCTCCCGCAACGCCACCATCCCCAATCCCCAGGGGACACAATGTGCTTGACCTTCCCCAGCTGCACTGCCTTTGGAGATCTCCCCTCCACCACCAGCCCCAAACCAGTATGATGCATCCTGCCAAATGACCATCTCTATCATGTCTCTCTGTTTCTGTCTTTATCTTTCTCTCTGTTTCCGTCTGTATTTTACCCTCTCTGTTTCCATCTGTATTTTACCCTCTCTGTTTCCGTCTGTATTTTAGCCTCTCTGTTTCCTACTGTATTTTACCCTCTCTGTTTCCTACTGTATTTTATCCGCTCTGTTTCCATCTGTATTTTAGCCTCTCTGTTTTCGTCTGTATTTTAGCCTCTCTGTTTCCGTCTGTATTTTAACCTCTCTGTTTCCGTCTGTATTTGACCCTCTCTGTTTCCTACTGTATTTTAGCCTCTCTGTTTCTGTCTGTATTTTAGCCTCTCTGTTTCTGTCTGTATTTTAGCCTCTCTGTTTCTGTCTGTATTTTAGCCTCTCTGTTTCCATCTGTATTTTAGCCTCTCTGTTTCCGTCTGTATTTTAGCCTCTCTGTTTCCGTCTGTATTTTAACCTCTCTGTTTCCGTCTGTATTTGACCCTCTCTGTTTCCTACTGTATTTTAGCCTCTCTGTTTCCGTCTGTATTTTAGCCTCTCTGTTTCCGTCTGTATTTTAGCCGCTCTGTTTCCATCTGTATTTGACCCTCTCTGTTTCTGTCTGTATTTTACCCTCTCTGTTTCCGTCTGTATTTTAGCCTCTCTGTTTCTGTCTGTATTTTACCCTCTCTGTTTCCTACTGTATTTTAGCCTCTCTGTTTCTGTCTGTATTTTAGCCTCTCTGTTTCCGTCTGTATTTTAGCCTCTCTGTTTCCTACTGTATTTTACCCTCTCTGTTTCCATCTGTATTTTACCTTCTCTGTTTCCGTCTGTATTTTAGCCTCTCTGTTTCTGTCTATATTTTACCCTCTCTGTTTCCTACTGTATTTTAGCCTCTCTGTTTCCTACTGTATTTTACCCTCTCTGTTTCCGTCTGTATTTTAGCCTCTCTGTTTCTGTCTGTATTTTAGCCTGTCTGTTTCCGTCTGTATTTTACCCTCTCTGTTTCCATCTGTATTTTACCCTCTCTGTTTCCGTCTGTATTTTAGCCTCTCTGTTTCTGTCTGTATTTTAGCCTCTCTGTTTCCGTCTGTATTTTAGCCTCTCTGTTTCCGTCTGTATTTTACCCTCTCTGTTTCCGTCTGTATTTTAGCCTCTCTGTTTCCGTCTGTATTTTACCCTCTCTGTTTCTGTCTGTATTTTACCCTCTCTGTTTCCGTCTGTATTTTAGCCTCTCTGTTTCCGTCTGTATTTTGAGCTCTCTGTTTCCGTCTGTATTTTAACCTCTCTGTTTCCATCTGTATTTTAGCCTCTCTGTTTCCGTCTGTATTTTAGCCTCTCTGTTTCCGTCTGTATTTTACCCTCTCTGTTTCTGTCTGTATTTTACCCTCTCTGTTTCCGTCTGTATTTTAGCCTCTCTGTTTCCGTCTGTATTTTGAGCTCTCTGTTTCCGTCTGTATTTTAACCTCTCTGTTTCCATCTGTATTTTAGCCTCTCTGTTTCCGTCTGTATTTTAGCCTCTCTCTCTGTGAAACATGTTGTTATTACAGACTGGGCCAGGGAGAGGTTGAAAATGTCAGTGAAAGCACTTGCCAGTTGGGCAACACTTTCTTAGGTTGTCTGCTTGTTTAGATATGATAAGGAAGCTCAGAGGTCAAATATACTGTTTAGATATGAAATGGAAGCTCAGAGATCGAAAATACTGTTTAGATATGAAATGGAAGCTCAGAGATCGAATATACTGTTTAGATTTGACAGGGAAGCTCAGAGATCGAAAATACTGTTTAGATTTGACAGGGAAGCTCAGAGGGCAAATATATGTTTTAGATTTTCTACTGCTAATTTCACGCCTTCACTATTACAGTGGAACATTTTATCCAGGAAGTTGTCTAGAAGGGATTGAATTTGTTGTTCCCTAATTGTTTTTTGGTAGGTTTCCACACTACTTTCCTTCCATCTATAGCATTTTTACATTTTATTCAATTTCTTTGGCTTTGATGCCTGGTGATTGAGTATTTTCCGTTCAAGTAGAGTGTGATTTTGCTGTGGTCTGATAGGGGTGTCAGTGAGCTGACTGTAAACGCTCTGAGGGACTCTGGGTTGAGGTCAGTGATAAAGTAGTCTACAGTACTACTGCCAAGAGATGAGCTATAGGTGTACCTACCGTAGGAGTCCCCTCGAAGCCTACCATTGACTATGTACATCCCCAGCATGCGACAGATCTGCAGGAGTTGTGACCCCGTTTTTGTTGGTTATGTTGTGATAGTTGTGTCTAGGGGGCATATGTGGCAGGGAATGCTGTCACCTGCAGGCAGGTGTTTGTCCCCCTGTGTTCTGAGGGTGTCAGGCTCCTGTCCGGTTCTAGCATGTCCCTGGGCCTGGTAATGGTCGATCTCCCCCTCTAGGATGGAGAAGCTGTCTTCATTAAAGTATGGGTATTCTAGTGGGGGGATGTAGGTAGCACACAGGAGGACATTTATCTCTGTTGAGATAATTTCATTTGGAATTTCTAGCCAAATGTAAAATGTTCCTGTTTTGTATCTCTCTATAGTAAATAGACAGAAGGGACCAGACTGTATCTCTCTATAGTAAAGAGACAGAAGGGACCAGCCTCTCTGTAGTAAAGAGACAGAAGGGACCAGACAGTATCTCTCTATAGTAAAGAGACAGAAGTGACCAGACTCTCTATAGTAAAGAGACAGAAGTGACCAGACTCTCTGTAGTAAAGAGACAGAAGGGACCAGCCTCTCTATAGTAAAGAGACAGAAGGGACCAGACTGTATCTCTCTGTAGTAAAGAGACAGAAGTGACCAGACTCTCTGTAGTAAAGAGACAGAAGGGACCAGCCTCTCTATAGTAAAGAGACAGAAGGGACCAGACTGTATCTCTCTATAGTAAAGAGACAGAAGGGACCAGACTGTATCTCTCTGTAGTAAAGAGACAGAAGGAACCAGCCTCTCTATAGTAAAGAGACAGAAGGGACCAGACTGTATCTCTCTGTAGTAAAGAGACAGAAGGGACCAGCCTCTCTGTAGTAAAGAGACAGAAGGGACCAGCCTCTCTATAGTAAAGAGACAGAAGGGACCAGCCTCTCTATAGTAAAGAGACAGAAGGGACCAGACTGTATCTCTCTATAGTAAAGAGACAGAAGGGACCAGCCTCTCTATAGTAAAGAGACAGAAGGGACCAGCCTCTCTGTAGTAAAGAGACAGAAGGGACCAGCCTCTCTATAGTAAAGAGACAGAAGGGACCAGACTGTATCTCTCTATAGTAAAGAGACAGAAGGGACCAGACTGTATCTCTCTGTAGTAAAGAGACAGAAGGGACCAGCCTCTCTGTAGTAAAGAGACAGAAGGGACCAGCCTCTCTATAGTAAAGAGACAGAAGGGACCAGACTGTATCTCTCTATAGTAAAGAGACAGAAGGGACCAGCCTCTCTGTAGTAAAGAGACAGAAGGGACCAGCCTCTCTATAGTAAAGAGACAGAAGGGACCAGACTGTATCTCTATATAGTAAAGAGACAGAAGGGACCAGCCTCTCTGTAGTAAAGAGACAGAAGGGACCAGACTCAGATAGTCACTCCCAACAGAATAGGATCTCTCACAACATTGTTCTTTTCAGATGAAGAATGGTCGGCAGGTTGCCATGGTGAAGGCCATTGTGGAGCATTTCCTTGCTATCCGTCTCATTTTGGACCGCACGGCGGTGGGCGGGAGGAACGGACAGACGCTGTCCCGTTGGGCGGCTACACTGGCGGCAGGTGCTCTGCTGATGATATCCATTTGTAAGAGCCTCTTTGTCCTCCTCCGCGTGGCTTAGTGTTGTAAATAAATGGCTGTACAGTACTGTAAGCCTGTGTCCCAAATGACTCTGGTCAAAAGTAGGGTCAATTTGGACACCACATTTACTTGTCAGTGGTGTAATCTGACAAGACAACACAGAGAGACACACAACACACAGAGACATACAGAGAGAGAGAGACACAGAAAGAGAGAGAGAGACACACACAGAGACACACACAGAGACACACACAGAGACACACACAGAGACACACAGAGAGACACAGAGAGAGAGAGAGAGAGAGAGAGAGAGACACACACAGAGACACACACAGATACACAGAGAGAGAGAGACACATAAAGAGAGAGAGAGACACACACAGAGACACACACAGAGTAACAGAGAGAGAGAGAGAGAGAGAGAGAGAGAGAGAGACAGATACACAGAGAGAGACACACAGAGAGAGACACACAGAGAGAGACACAGAGAGAGACAGAGAGACAGACACAGAGAGACACACAGAGAGACACAGAGAGACACAGAGAGACAGACACAGAGAGATACACAGAGACAGAGACACCTAGTGGCCGGGGGACTTTAATGCAGGGACACTTAAATATGTTTTTCTACATTTCTATCAACATGTTAAACGTGCAACCAGAGGAAAAACAATTCTAAACCACCTCTACTCCATACACAGAAACTCTTACAAAGCTCTCCCTCGCCATCCATTTGGCAAATCTGTCCACAACCTCAAATAAAGCAGGAAGTAAAACTCAATACAGAGGTGATCAGATGACGTGGGTGCTACATTACAGGACTGTTTTTCTAGCACAGACTGGAATATGTTCCAGGATTCATCAAATGAGAAATACACCACCTCAGTCATCAGCAACTTCACCCCCACAGTGACCGTACGTACATATCCCAACCAGAAACAATGGATTCAAGGAGTGGGACAATATTCCGGAAGCTTGTAAGAAATCCCGCTATGCCCTCAGACGAACCATCAAAAAAAAGCAAAACATCAATACAGGATTAAGATTGAGTCCTACTACACCGGCTGTGACCCTCATCGGATGTGGCAGGGCTTGAAAACAATTACGGATTTCAAAGGGAAACCCAGGCGCGAGCTGCCCAGTGACGCGAGCCTACCAGATGAGATAAGTGCCTTATATGCTCGCTTCGAGGCAACAACACTGAAGCATTCACGAGAGCACCAGCTGTTCTGGATGACTGTGTGATAACATCGGTAGCTGATATGAGCAAGACCTTTAAACAAGAGTGACCCAGAGACCCAGAGCACTAGGCTGCAGGGCCAGATGGATTACCAGGACATGTACTCAAAGAATGCACGGACCAACTTCTCATGGTCTGAGAGTCCTTTAGGTGCCTTTTGGCAAACTCCACGTCCACAGAGCATGCACTGACCAACTGGCAAGTGTCTTAACTGACATTTTCAACCTCTCCCTGACGGAATCTGTAATACCTACATGTTTCAAGCAGACCAGCATAGTACCATAGTGTCCAAGGAAGCGAAGCTATTCTGCGTAAATGATTCCCACCCCGTGTCAATCACGTCCGTAGTAATGAAATGCTTTGAATTGGTGGTTGTGGGTCACATTAAGAGCAGACACCCTAGACCCACTCCAATTTGCATACCGCGCCAACAGATCCACAGATGATGTAATCTCTATTGCACTCCACACTGACCTTTCCCACCTGGACAAAAGGAACACCTATGTGAGAATGCTATTCATTGACTACATCTCAGCATTCAACACCATAGTGCCCACAAATCTTATCACTTAGCTAAGGACCCTGCAACTAAACACCTCCCTCTGCAACTAGATCCTGGACTTCCTGACGGGCCGCCCCCAGGTGGTATTTGTAGGCAACAACACATCTGCCACGTTGATACTCAACACTGGAGCCCCCCAGGGGTGCGTGCTCAGTCCCCCCCTGCACTCCCTGTTCACCCACGACTGCGTGGCCAGGCACGACTCCACCACAATCATTACGTTTGCTGATGACACAACAGTGGTAGGCGTGATCACCGACAACGATGAGACAGCCTATAGGGAGGAGGTCAGAGAACTGGCAGTGTGGTGCCAGGACAACAACCTCTTCCTCAATGTGAGCAAGACCAAGGAGCTGATCATGGACTACAGGAAAACAGGTCCCCGTTAACATCGATGGGGCTGTAGTGGAGCGGGTGGAGAGTTTCAAATTCCCTGGTGTCCACATCACCAACGAACTATCATGGTCTAAACACACCAAGACGGTTGTGAGGAGGGCACGACAACACCTTTTCCCCGTCAGGAGACTTAGAAGATTTGGCAGGGGTCCCCAGATCCTCAAAAGGTTCTACAGGTACACCATCGAGAGCATCCTGACCGGTTGCATCACCGTCTGGTATGGTAACTGCTCGGCATTTGATTGTAAGGCTCTACAGAGGGTAGTGTGTACAGCCCAGTACATTACTGGGGTCAACCTTCCTGCCATCCAGGATCTCTATACCAGGTGGTGGTGTGTACAGCCCAGTACATCACTAGGGCCAACATTCCTGCCATCCAGGACCTCTATACCAGGTGGTGGTGTGTACAGCCCAGTACATCAATGGGGCCAACGTTCCTGCCATCCAGGACCTATATACTAGGTGGTGGTGTGTACAGCCCAGTACATCACTGGGGCCAACGTTCCTGCCATCCAGGACTTATATACTAGGCGGTATCCAAGTAATAGACTGTTTCCATCTATAAGACTGCTGAACAATTAATCAAATGGCCACCCGGACTATTTACACTGACACCTCAACCTCTATTTGTTTTGTACACTGCTGCTACTGGCTGTTTATTATCTATGCATAGTCACTTCCCCCCCATAGTCACTTTAACCCTACCTACATGTGGAAATGACCTCGATTAACCTGTACCCCTGCACCATGACTAGGTACCGGTAACCCCTGCATATAACCTCGTTATTGTTATTTTATTGTGTTACTCTTTATTATTTTTTACTTTAGTTTATTTAGTAAATATTTTCTGAACTCTTTCGTGAACTGCACTGTTGCTTAAAGGCTTGTAAGTCAGCATTTCACGGGAGGGTCAACACATGTTGTATTCGGCGCGTGTGACAGACAAAGTTGGGTTTGAGAGAGAGAGAGAGAGAGAGATAGCAGCACAGTGTATTTCAGCCTACATGCGTCTGAAAACAGCCCTAATTAAAAAAGTGGCTCTTGACAGGCGTTGATTGTTTGTGTACCTGCAACATGGACAATTACAGGCCCATTCTGCTGTAACGTGGATAATTACAGGCCCATTCCCCAAGTCCAAGTCTATAACGTGGATAATTACAGGCCCATTCTACTGTAACGTGGAAAAGGACAGGCCCATTTTACTGGGGCTAAGGAGATGCCCATTATACTGTAATATGGATGAAGACCTTTCTACTGCATTATGGGTAAAGACCTTTTTACTGCATCATGGGTAAAGACCTTTCTACTGCATCATGGGTAAAGAACTTTCTACTGCATCATGGGTAAATACCTTTCTACTGCATCATGGGTAAAGACCTTTCTACTGCATCATGGGTAAAGACCTTTCTACTGCATCATGGGTAAAGACCTTTTTACTGCATCACGGGTAAAGACCTTTCTACTGCATCATGGGTAAAGACCTTTCTACTGCATCATGGGTAAATACCTTTCTACTGCAGGCTATTCCATGTGAGAAATTGCCAAGAAACTGAAGATCTCGTACAACGCTGTGTACTACTCCCTTCACAGAACAGCGCAAACTGGCCCTAACCAGAATTGAAAGAGGAGTGGGAGGTCCCGGTGCACAACTGAGCAGGAGGACAAGTACATTAGATGGTTTAGTTTGAGAAACAGACGCCTCACAAGTCCTCAACTGGCAGCTTCATTAAATAGTACCCGCAAAACATCTGTCTCAACGTCAACAGTGAAGAGGCGACTGAAGGATGCTGGCCTTCTAGTTCCTCTGTCCAGTGTCTGTGTTCTTTTGCCCTTCTTAATATTTCATTTTTATTGGCCGTTGCTTTTTTCTTTGCAACTCTGCAGCAAAAATGTATAGTATCAAGCAAATCTGCCCCAGTTGATTTTTGTTACATCAATCCTGTGTTTCTAGCATAAAAGATTCACGAGAAGTTGATGGAACTTCCATCGAGTCAACTAGATGAGGGACAAGCAGTCGACTGGCTGTTCAATTAAACCACCATTTCTTTCAAATAAAAATTCAGCTGAGATAAAATACTATTTAAACGTCTAATTTATCAGATTTTTTTTTCTCAGTAAAGATGCCAGAGTCTGACACAACTTGCTCAGGCAGGGAAGTCCACGGGTCAGGTTTCCAAAATGTAGACGCCAGCAGAGAGAGACCTTTAGAAAGTAACGGAATTTATCTTGATTGAGGAAGTGATTCTATTTGTCAATTTCCAAAGAACCAAGGATTTGTTAAATGTTTTACTCTAAGATGTCCAAGACTCCAAACTTGCTTTTTTAACAAGGCTGACCACTCCACTTTACAAATCATTAACAGCCTTTCAAGGTTTTTGCTTCCCACAGTAAAAATAATTGCCTGAATGTACAATACATTCATTTAAATAGTGCACAACTAGCACAATAGGTATTGTAAGTCATTCAATGACTCTTCAGTTTCATGGATACCATTGTAATAAAAAAAAAAGTATTTATTTAATCTTTATTTAACTAGTAAAGTCAGTTAAGAACAAATTCTTAATTCCAATGACGTCCTACCCCAGCCAAAACCCTGACGACGCTGGGACATTTTGTCTCGCCCTACGGGACTCCCAATCACGGCCAGATGTGATGCAGCCTGGATTGTAAATCATTAATCTGCCCTATCATCAGTGTATGTACTCTATATTCACCAGATCATTTCAACACCAGCTATTGAGCCTACTTATTTCTGAGTTAGATTGTTGCTCTCCTGGTCTCTTGTGCCTATAGATTGCTGTTGATTAGCAGGGTCAAGCAGCGTGTGATAACCTGGGCTCTACTGATGTCCTCTCTGTGTCCTCTGGGCTGGCTGGGTGCTAGATGTTTACAGAGAAGAGTGGGGATACCAAGAGCAGTCCTCGCCCCTTTTTTAAAACCCCATCGCTCCTGAGACACCAGCAAAAATACTCAACCCAAACTATCTCAATTGGGTTGAGGTCGGGTGATTGTGGAGGCCAGGTCATCTGATGCAGCACTCCATCACTCTCCTTCTTTGTCAAATAGCCCTTACACAGCCTGGAGGTGTGGTTTGGGTCATTGTCATTATTGAAAAACAAATGATAGTCCCACTAAACGCATACCAGATGGAATGGCTTATCGCTGCAGAATGTTGTGGTAGACATGCTGGTTAAGTGTGCCTTGAATTCTAAATATATCACCAACAGTGTCACCAGCAAAGCACCATCACACCTCCTCCTCCATGCTTCACGGTAGGACCCACACATGCGGAGATCATCCGCTAGCCTCTTCTTCTTATTGATGTTCTTTAGTAGTGGTTTCTTTGCAGCAATTCGAACATGAAGGCCTGATTCACTCAGCCTCCTCTGAACAGTTGATGTTGAGATGTGTCTGTTACTTGAACTCTGTGAAGCATTTATTTGGGCCGCAATTTCTGAGGCTGGTAAACTCTAATGAACTAATGAACTATCCTCTGCATCTGAGGAAACTCTGGGTCTTCCTTTCCAGTGGCGGTCCTCATGAGAGACAGTTTCATCACAGCTCTTGATGGTTTTTGTGACTGCACTTGATGACACTGTCAAAGTTCTTGAAATGTTCCAGATTGACTGACCTTCATATCTTAAAGTAATGATAGACTGTCATTTCTCTTTGTTTATTTGAGCTGTTCTTGCTACAATATGGACTTTACCAAACAGGGCTATCGTCTCTCCTCTCCTCTCCCATCTCCTCTTCTTTCCCCTCCCCTCATCTCTTCCCCTCTCCTCCTCTCTCCTTCCTCTCCCCCTCCCCTCCTCTCCTCCCCTCTCCTATCCTCCCTCCTCATCCCTATTCCCTCCCCTCCTCTTCTCTCTCCCCTCCTCTTCCCTATTCCCTCCCCTCCTTTCCTCTCTCCCCTCCTCTTCCCTTCCCTCCCCTCCTCTCCTCTCTCCCCTCCTCTTCCCTATTCTCTCCCCTCCTCTCCTCCCGTCTCCCATCCTTCCTCCTCTTCCCTATTCCCTCTCCTCCTCTCCTCTCTCCCCTCCTCTTCCCTTCCATCCCCTCCTCTCCTCTCTCCCCTCCTCGTCCATTCCCTTCCCTCCCCTCCTCTCCTCCCCTCTCATATCCTCCCTCCTCTTCCCTTCCCTCCCCTCCTCTCCTATCTCCCCTCCTCGTCCATTCCCTTCCCTCCCCTCCTCTCGTCCCCTCTCCTATCCTCCCTCCTCTTCCCTATTCCCTCCCCTCCTCTCCTCTCCTCTCTCCCCTCCTCTTCCCTATTCCCTCCCCTCCTCTCCTCTCTCCCCTCCTCGTCCATTCCCTTCCCTCCCCTCCTCTGCTCTCCTCCCCTCTCCTATCCTCCCTCCTCTTCCCTATTCCCTCCCCTCCTCTCCTCTCTCCCCTCCTCTTCCCTATTCCCTCCCCTCCTCTTCTCTCTCCCCTCCTCTTCCCTTCCCTCCCCTCTCCTCCTCTCCTAGCTCTCTTCCTCCGGACATGATCATTAAACCACTAAAACATTAAGCAGATATCAATACAGACGGCTGAGAAAGAGCAATGTTAGCCATCAGTCAGCTCTGCTGCCTACTGAATGACTGAAAGCATTTACTCAAACCACAGACCGCATTATTGATTCCAAATATTGATTTTCTTATTTAAAAAACTTAATGAACTGTAAAACCAAGCAAAAAAATATTATTCCCTCTGTGTATTTCCTTTCTTTAGCCCTTGACAGTAATGAGTTAGTTTATGTATAATTGAAAGCTTGATTTATGAAAGCATAAGAGGCGGGACTTGGACCACGGCAGGGCTGCACTCATTTGAGAAGGTTTCTGTCAATCATCCAAACACCAGATGCTATTAGCTTGCCTGGTCTGAGGCATTACAACATTAAATGAACCTACATGTTTGTGTGTGTGCGTCTATGTATATTTGTTTGTGCGTACGTGAGAGAGAGAGAGAGAGAGAGAGAGAGAGAGAGAGAGAGAGAGAGAGAGAGAGAGAGAGAGAGAGAGAGAGAGAGAGAGAGAGAGAGAGAGAGAGAGAGAGAGAGAGAGAGAGAGAGAGAGAGAGAGAGAGAGAGAGAGAGAGAGAGAGAGAGAGAGAGAGAGAGAGAGAGAGAGAGAGAGAGAGAGAGATACATTAGTACCACCAGGAATCAAACATTATCTAACTATGAACGTTTAACCCTCTAGAACTGTCAATTAACTGTAATATCCAAACAGAAGAAAACAGAAAATCAATACTCTCAAAGATTATATCATAATGTAACCCACAAGGTTCCTTGCCTCTTTTAAGACGCGTTCAGTAGGATGCAAATGTTTTCTTGTGTGTTTATGCCATGTTGAACACACCTCTCTGACATGTAGAATGTAGAAATACGTTGGCTCTATGTTGAACACACCACTCTGACATGTAGAATGTAGAATTACGTTGGCTCTATGTTGAACACACCACTCTGACATGTAGAATGTAGAATTACGTTGGCTCTATGTTGAACACACCACTCTGACATGTAGAATGTAGAATTACGTTGGCTCTATGTTGAACACACCACTCTGACATGTAGAATGTAGAATTACGTTGGCTCTATGTTGAACACACCTCTCTGACATGTAGAATGTAGAATTACGTTGGCTCTATGTTGAACACACCACTCTGACATGTAGAATGTAGAATTACGTTGTCTCTATGTTGAACACACCACTCTGACATGTAGAATGTAGAATTAAGTTGGCTCTATGTTGAACACACCACTCTGACATGTAGAATGTAGAATTACGTTGGCTCTATGTTGAACACACCACTCTGACATGTAGAATGTAGAATTACGTTGGCTCTATGTTGAACACACCACTCTGACATGTAGAATGTAGAATTACGTTGGCTCTATGTTGAACACACCACTCTGACATGTAGAATGTAGAATTACGTTGGCTCTATGTTGAACACACCACTCTGACATGTAGAATGTAGAATTACGTTGGCTCTATGTTGAACACACCACTCTGACATGTAGAATGTAGAATTACGTTGGCTCTATGTTGAACACACCACTCTGAGATGTAGAATGTAGAATTACGTTGGCTCTATGTTGAACACACCACTCTGACATGTAGAATGTAGAATTACGTTGGCTCTATGTTGAACACACCACTCTGACATGTAGAATGTAGAATTACGTTGGCTCTATGTTGAACACACCTCTCTGACATGTAGAATGTAGAATTACGTTGGCTCTATGTTGAACACACCACTCTGACATGTAGAATGTAGAATTACGTTGGCTCTATGTTGAACACACCTCTCTGACATGTAGAATGTAGAATTACGTTGGCTCTATGTTAACACACCACTCTGACATGTAGAATGTAGAATTACGTTGGCTCTATGTTGAACACACCACTCTGACATGTAGAATGTAGAATTACGTTGGCTCTATGTTGAACACACCACTCTGACATGTAGAATGTAGAATTACGTTGGCTCTATGTTGAACACACCCCTCTGACATGTAGAATGTAGAATTACGTTGGCTCTATGTTGAACACACCACTCTGACATGTAGAATGTAGAATTACGTTGGCTCTATGTTGAACACACCACTCTGACATGTAGAATGTAGAATTACGTTGGCTCTATGTTGAACACACCCCTCTGACATGTAGAATGTAGAATTACGTTGGGTCTATTCATAGAATTTGTATCTGTAACATTCCAAAACGTTTGAGCACTGAACATGACAGTTTAAACTCTAACTCCCTAGCCCCACCTACAGCCACTTCCTGGTTTGAAAGAAACAGGAAGTGGGCATGTCTGGAAGAGCGACGCCATATTGAATGTATTTTTCTTTGATGTTGGATCAGACATTTTTGAAACTAGGAAACGGTTTATAGTTTTAAAAAGTAGTTTTCTCCCATTAGTGAGACTATTTTCAAAGAGTATAAAGTTGTATAAGGGATGTTGATAGAGTTTTTTAAGAGATATTGATAGAGTATATAGTTGTATATTGATAGAGTGTATAGTTGTATATTGATAGAGTGTATAGTTGTATAAGAGATATTGATAGAGTATATAGTTGTATATTGATAGAGTATATAGTTGTATATTGATAGAGTATATAGTTGTATATTGATAGAGTATATAGTTGTATATTGATAGAGTATATAGTTGTATAAGAGATATTGATAGAGTATATAGTTGTATATTGATAGAGTATATAGTTGTATAAGAGATATTGATAGAGTATATAGTTGTATATTGATAGAGTATATAGTTGTATAAGAGATATTGATAGAGTATATAGTTGTATATTGATAGAGTATATAGTTGTATATTGATAGAGTATATAGTTGTATAAGGGATATTGATAGAGTATATAGTTGTATATTGATAGAGTGTATAGTTGTATAAGAGATATTGATAGAGTATATAGTTGTATATTGATAGAGTATATAGTTGTATATTGATAGAGTGTATAGTTGTATATTGATAGAGTATATAGTTGTGTAAGGGATATTGATAGAGTAGATAGTTGTATATTGATAGAGTATATAGTTGTATAAGAGATATTGATAGAGTATATAGTTGTATATTGATAGAGTATATAGTTGTATAAGAGATATTGATAGAGTATATAGTTGTATATTGATAGAGTATATAGTTGTATAAGAGATATTGATAGAGTATATAGTTGTATATTGATAGAGTATATAGTTGTATATTGATAGAGTATATAGTTGTATAAGAGATATTGATAGAGTATATAGTTGTATATTGATAGAGTATATAGTTGTATATTGATAGAGTATATAGTTGTATAAGAGATATTGATAGAGTATATAGTTGTATATTGATAGAGTATATAGTTGTATATTGATAGAGTATATAGTTGTATATTGATAGAGTGTATAGTTGTATAAGAGATATTGATAGAGTATATAGTTGTATATTGATAGAGTGTATAGTTGTATAAGAGATATTGATAGAGTATATAGTTGTATATTGATAGAGTATATAGTTGTATAAGAGATATTGATAGAGTATATAGTTGTATATTGATAGAGTATATAGTTGTATATTGATAGAGTATATAGTTGTATATTGATAGAGTATATAGTTGTATAAGAGATATTGATAGAGTATATAGTTGTATATTGATAGAGTAGATAGTTGTATATTGATAGAGTATATAGTTGTATATTGATAGAGTATATAGTTGTATATTGATAGAGTGTATAGTTGTATATTGATAGAGTGTATAGTTGTATAAGAGATATTGATAGAGTATATAGTTGTATATTGATAGAGTGTATAGTTGCATAAGAGATATTGATAGAGTATATAGTTGTATATTGATAGAGTATATAGTTGTATATTGATAGAGTATATAGTTGTATATTGATAGAGTATATAGTTGTATATTGATAGAGTATATAGTTGTATAAGAGATATTGATAGAGTATATAGTTGTATATTGATAGAGTATATAGTTGTATAAGAGATATTGATAGAGTATATAGTTGTATATTGATAGAGTATATAGTTGTATATTGATAGAGTATATAGTTGTATAAGAGATATTGATAGAGTATATAGTTGTATATTGATAGAGTGTATAGTTGTATAAGAGATATTGATAGAGTATATAGTTGTATATTGATAGAGTATATAGTTGTATATTGATAGAGTATATAGTTGTATATTGATAGAGTATATAGTTGTATAAGAGATATTGATAGAGTATATAGTTGTATATTGATAGAGTATATAGTTGTATATTGATAGAGTATATAGTTGTATAAGAGATATTGATAGAGTATATAGTTGTATATTGATAGAGTATATAGTTGTATATTGATAGAGTATATAGTTGTATAAGGGATATTGATAGAGTAGATAGTTGTATATTGATAGAGTAGATAGTTGTATAAGAGATATTGATAGAGTATATAGTTGTATAAGGGATATTGATAGAGTAGATAGTTGTATATTGATAGAGTAGATAGTTGTATAAGAGATATTGATAGAGTAGATAGTTGTATATTGATAGAGTATATAGTTGTATATTGATAGAGTGTATAGTTGTATAAGAGATATTGATAGAGTAGATAGTTGTATATTGATAGAGTATATAGTTGTATAAGAGATATTGATAGAGTATATAGTTGTATATTGATAGAGTATATAGTTGTATATTGATAGAGTGTATAGTTGTATATTGATAGAGTATATAGTTGTATAAGAGATATTGATAGAGTATATAGTTGTATATTGATAGAGTATATAGTTGTATAAGAGATATTGATAGAGTATATAGTTGTATATTGATAGAGTATATAGTTGTATATTGATAGAGTATATAGTTGTATAAGAGATATTGATAGAGTATATAGTTGTATATTGATAGAGTATATAGTTGTATATTGATAGAGTATATAGTTGTATATTGATAGAGTATGTAGTTGTATATTGATAGAGTGTATAGTTGTATAAGAGATATTGATAGAGTATATAGTTGTATATTGATAGAGTAGATAGTTGTATATTGATAGAGTATATAGTTGTATATTGATAGAGTAGATAGTTGTATATTGATAGAGTGTATAGTTGTATAAGAGATATTGATAGAGTATATAGTTGTATATTGATAGAGTATATAGTTGTATATTGATAGAGTGTATAGTTGTATAAGAGATATTGATAGAGTATATAGTTGTATATTGATAGAGTATATAGTTGTATATTGATAGAGTATATAGTTGTATAAGAGATATTGATAGAGTATATAGTTGTATATTGATAGAGTGTATAGTTGTATAAGAGATATTGATAGAGTATATAGTTGTATATTGATAGAGTATATAGTTGTATAAGAGATATTGATAGAGTATATAGTTGTATAAGGGATATTGATAGAGTTGTATAAGAGATATTGATAGAGTATATAGTTGTATATTGATAGAGTGTATAGTTGTATAAGAGATATTGATAGAGTATATAGTTGTATATTGATAGAGTATATAGTTGTATAAGAGATATTGATAGAGTATATAGTTGTATATTGATAGAGTGTATAGTTGTATAAGAGATATTGATAGAGTATATAGTTGTATATTGATAGAGTGTATAGTTGTATAAGAGATATTGATAGAGTATATAGTTGTATATTGATAGAGTATATAGTTGTATAAGAGATATTGATAGAGTATATAGTTGTATATTGATAGAGTATATAGTTGTATATTGATAGAGTGTATAGTTGTATAAGAGATATTGATAGAGTATATAGTTGTATATTGATAGAGTATATAGTTGTATATTGATAGAGTGTATAGTTGTATAAGAGATATTGATAGAGTATATAGTTGTATATTGATAGAGTATATAGTTGTATATTGATAGAGTATATAGTTGTATAAGAGATATTGATAGAGTATATAGTTGTATATTGATAGAGTGTATAGTTGTATAAGAGATATTGATAGAGTATATAGTTGTATATTGATAGAGTATATAGTTGTATAAGAGATATTGATAGAGTATATAGTTGTATAAGGGATATTGATAGAGTTGTATAAGAGATATTGATAGAGTATATAGTTGTATATTGATAGAGTATATAGTTGTATGAGGGATATTGATAGAGTATATAGTTGTATAAGGGATATTGATAGAGTATATAGTTGTATAAGAGATATTGATAGAGTATATAGTTGTATATTGATAGAGTATATAGTTGTATATTGATAGAGTATATAGTTGTATAAGAGATATTGATAGAGTATATAGTTGTATAAGGGATATTGATAGAGTAGATAGTTGTATATTGATAGAGTAGATAGTTGTATAAGGGATATTGATAGAGTATATAGTTGTATATTGATAGAGTATATAGTTGTATAAGGGATATTGATAGAGTTGTATAAGAGATATTGATAGAGTATATAGTTGTATATTGATAGAGTATATAGTTGTATATTGATAGAGTGTATAGTTGTATAAGAGATATTGATAGAGTATATAGTTGTATATTGATAGAGTGTATAGTTGTATAAGAGATATTGATAGAGTATATAGTTGTATATTGATAGAGTATATAGTTGTATAAGAGATATTGATAGAGTATATAGTTGTATATTGATAGAGTGTATAGTTGTATAAGAGATATTGATAGAGTATATAGTTGTATATTGATAGAGTATATAGTTGTATAAGAGATATTGATAGAGTATATAGTTGTATATTGATAGAGTGTATAGTTGTATAAGAGATATTGATAGAGTATATAGTTGTATATTGATAGAGTATATAGTTGTATAAGAGATATTGATAGAGTATATAGTTGTATATTGATAGAGTGTATAGTTGTATAAGAGATATTGATAGAGTATATAGTTGTATATTGATAGAGTATATAGTTGTATAAGAGATATTGATAGAGTATATAGTTGTATAAGGGATATTGATAGAGTTGTATAAGAGATATTGATAGAGTATATAGTTGTATATTGATAGAGTATATAGTTGTATGAGGGATATTGATAGAGTATATAGTTGTATAAGGGATATTGATAGAGTTGTATAAGATATATTGATAGAGTATATAGTTGTATATTGATAGAGTATATAGTTGTATATTGATAGAGTATATAGTTGTATATTGATAGAGTGTATAGTTGTATAAGAGATATTGATAGAGTATATAGTTGTATATTGATAGAGTGTATAGTTGTATAAGAGATATTGATAGAGTATATAGTTGTATATTGATAGAGTATATAGTTGTATAAGAGATATTGATAGAGTATATAGTTGTATATTGATAGAGTATATAGTTGTATATTGATAGAGTATATAGTTGTATAAGGGATATTGATAGAGTATATAGTTGTATAAGGGATATTGATAGAGTTGTATAAGAGATATTGATAGAGTATATAGTTGTATATTGATAGAGTATATAGTTGTATATTGATAGAGTATATAGTTGTATATTGATAGAGTAGATAGTTGTATAAGAGATATTGATAGAGTATATAGTTGTATAAGGGATATTGATAGAGTATATAGTTGTATATTGATAGAGTAGATAGTTGTATAAGAGATATTGATAGAGTATATAGTTGTATATTGATAGAGTATATAGTTGTATAAGGGATATTGATAGAGTATATAGTTGTATATTGATAGAGTATATAGTTGTATAAGAGATATTGATAGAGTATATAGTTGTATATTGATAGAGTATATAGTTGTATAAGGGATATTGATAGAGTATATAGTTGTATATTGATAGAGTAGATAGTTGTATAAGAGATATTGCTAGAGTATATAGTTGTATAAGGGATATTGATAGAGTATATAGTTGTATATTGATAGAGTATATAGTTGTATAAGAGATATTGATAGAGTATATAGTTGTATAAGGGATATTGATAGAGTTGTATAAGAGATATTGATAGAGTATATAGTTGTATATTGATAGAGTATATAGTTGTATAAGAGATATTGATAGAGTATATAGTTGTATATTGATAGAGTATATAGTTGTATATTGATAGAGTGTATAGTTGTATAAGAGATATTGATAGAGTATATAGTTGTATATTGATAGAGTATATAGTTGTATAAGAGATATTGATAGAGTATATAGTTGTATATTGATAGAGTATATAGTTGTATATTGATAGAGTATATAGTTGTATATTGATAGAGTATATAGTTGTATATTGATAGAGTGTATAGTTGTATAAGAGATATTGATAGAGTATATAGTTGTATATTGATAGAGTATATAGTTGTATATTGATAGAGTATATAGTTGTATATTGATAGAGTATATAGTTGTATAAGAGATATTGATAGAGTATATAGTTGTATATTGATAGAGTATATAGTTGTATATTGATAGAGTATATAGTTGTATATTGATAGAGTATATAGTTGTATATTGATAGAGTATATAGTTGTATAAGAGATATTGATAGAGTATATAGTTGTATATTGATAGAGTATATAGTTGTATATTGATAGAGTATATAGTTGTATAAGAGATATTGATAGAGTATATAGTTGTATATTGATAGAGTATATAGTTGTATATTGATAGAGTATATAGTTGTATAAGGGATATTGATAGAGTAGATAGTTGTATAAGGGATATTGATAGAGTTGTATAAGAGATATTGATAGAGTATATAGTTGTATATTGATAGAGTATATAGTTGTATAAGAGATATTGCTAGAGTATATAGTTGTGTAAGGGATATTGATAGAGTATATAGTTGTATATTGATAGAGTGTATAGTTGTATAAGAGATATTGATAGAGTATATAGTTGTATATTGATAAATA